>NW_025999894.1:3294462-3337982 GCF_001458135.2 Marmota marmota marmota | reverse complement strand
TATATATATATATATATATATATATATATATATATATATAAAACCAATATGATTCTGCAACATGTACACTCAGAAAAATGAGAAATTATACCCTATCTATGTATAATATATCAAAGTGATAAATGTATCCTACTGTCGTGTATAACTAATTTTTAAAAATTTTAAAAATTAAAAAATTGTTTTCTAATTTCTATCAAACAGTACAGATAGATTGAGGAGGAATTTGAAAAATAATTCTGGAAAAGTTTTTGAGGCTGATTAAAAGTATTAAGTTATACATTGGTAAATTCCACAAATCCCAGAAAGAAAAATATTTTCAAATATTCTCTCTCTCTCTCTCTCTCTCTCTCTCACACACACACACACACACACACACACACCCCTTAGGCAATCTTCTGTTAAAAAACAAAGACAAGCCAGGGATGGTGGTGCACTCCTGTTATCCCAGCTATTCAGGAGGCTGAGGCAGGGGTATCACAAGCTTGAGACCAGCCTGGGCAACTTAGCAAGAGTCTGTCTCAAAATATAAACTAAAAAAGCCTGGGAAAAGTTTAGTGGTAGAGCACCATTGAATTCAATCCTCAGTATTGCCAAAAATAAATAAATAAATAAATAAATAAATAAATAAATAAATAAATAAATAAGAAATGGATAGTAAATATAACCGAGCAAAGATTATTTTAAACAAAATGCAAAAGCCAGAGCATAATGATAAGGAGTGTATAAAGTGCTAAAAGAAAAAAGTTCTGAACTGTGTGCAGTGGAACATGTCTATAACCCAGCAGGGTCAGGAGGCTGAGGCAGGAGAATTGTAAGTTCAAATCCAGCTTCAACACTTAGTAAATCCCTAAGCAACTTTATAAGATCTTGTCTCAAATTTAAAAAATAAATAAATTTTACTTGGCTCAGTGGTTAAGAACCCTGGGTTCAATATCCAGTTAAAAAAAAAATCTGCAAATTCCAAATTTCATACACAATAAAAATATAAAGACTTCTCAGGAAAACAACAACTGAAATAAATGCAGTTTTAAAAAAACTTACAGTATTCCTCATACTGAAAGAATTTCTTCCATCCAAAGGAAAATGACCCACAATTAAAGAGAAAGAAATAATGAAGAAAATAAGAAAGATGATTGCTTAGATATGTACAAAAGGCAGTTGACTGCTTGAAACAGCAAAAATGCTGTCTTCTGAGGTCTACGACATGCAGAAGTAAAATACGGCAAAACAGCACCACAGACAGGAAAGGTCAGGAAAACGGAGCTCTTACACTGTTTGGAAAGTCATAAAAGCATTCATTGAAGGAAGAGTGTCATGAAGGCACAGTTGTGCATTTTAACCTCTAGGGCAATCTTTAAAAATACAAAGATGTCTAGCAAGTAGAGACCACCAAAAGAAATACTAAGAAATATTACATAAACCCCAAAACAGCAGAAAAAAGAAGAATGAAACAAAGCCCAGAAAGAGTAAATGAAGCCAAATTGTAACACAGATATTTAATGAAATATATCAGCAGTTATGTTATATATAAGTGGCTAAATAGTCCAAGTCAAGAATTAATATTGCAAAAAAATCATATGCTCTTACAAGTGACATATTTTAGCTATAAAAGCCCAAAATTCTTAAACTTAAAACTATTTAACAAATATGCTCCACAGGACTGATAAAACAAACAAACAAAACCCAATCTTCCTGTTCTAGTATCCGACAAAGTAGAATTTAATGCAAAAAAAACTTATAACAAGCTTCTCTCTCTCTCATTCATACACACACACACACACACACACACACACACACACTGTTAATAATTAAAAGGTAAATTCAACAAGAAAATATAAAAGTCCTAAACTTTGTGTAGCATACTTCAGGTAAATAAAGCAAATATCAGAGGGATTTAAAAGAGAAATAAAACCAAGCCTCCATATATAGTTAGTTTAACATACTTCTTTCAGTAACCATTTAGAAATAAGGAAAAAAAAATCATCTGGAAGTTTAAGTTAATTGACACACAAAATGATACATTCAACAGCTGAAGAATTGTAGTTTTTTTCCCCTCAAGTGCATCTGAAATATTTAACAAAATAGATGGAATTTTGAGCAGGGAATCAAATCTAAACAAATATCAAATAAAGAAATTCAAACAGAAATTTTCTAAACATTGAGAATAACATATAAATTAATAACAGAAAAATGTTTTGAAAATATTAATAAAATTGACAAAATATTTACAAGACTAATCAGGGTAAATAATAAGACACATAAACTACCAATATCAAGAATGTAAAAAGGAGCATTACTACAGATCCTACAGCTATTAAAAAAATAACAAAAGGATAATTGTGACCAGCAAAATTAGTAATAAATAAAAATTCAGAACTTAAAATCATTAACTTACTATATCTAACAAAAGAAGAAATAAAATGTCTGAGTTGAATACCTAATTGTAAAATCTTTCTGCAAAAAAAAATATCTGGACCTAGGGCATTTTACTGGTAAATTCATCCAAACATTTATGGAAAAAATAAGCCAGTCTTATTCAAACTTGTTCAAAAACATGGAGGACAGAAATACTTCCTAATTCTTTTTGGGCGAGCAGTAAAACTTTGACTCCAAACCCTAACAAGAAAATTACAAAAAAAAAAAAAAGTAGGGGGAGGATTATGGGTTAATCTTACTCATGAGCTTAGGGGTACAAAATCTATAAAAAAAATGTCAGCAATTTGAATCTGGTAATATGTATGGTGAATAATACACTAAATTGAAATGAAGTTTATTCCACATAGGCAAGAGTGTGGTAATATTAAAAACTCATATGATTTATCACATTAATAGAAAGAAGACATCATAATGAATACAGGGAAAAAAAATATGTGACAAAATTTATCACCTTAGGAAACCAGGAACAGCAGAAAGTTTTTCTAAACTGATTAACATGTCTACCAAAACCCCATCATATTTAATGATAAAATATAAAAATGTTTCCCAAGTAGCAAAAATGAAACATAATAATAAACATTATTAATATTCAGCATTGAAATGAAGATCTTGGTTATTTCAAGAAAGCTAAAAATAAAGAAAATAAAAAGACTCAAAAGACGTGCTATAAAGCCACAGTAAGACAATGTAGTATGGACACAAATATAATTGCTAAATACACAGAACGGCGTTGGTAGAGACCCGCTTCACCACGAGAGTGCTGGGTCAGTTGGATAGCCACATGGACAAAATGAGTCATCCCCGAGCACTGGGAAGCGTGGGCTGCTGTGACCTGCCTTGTTTTTGTTACAGCAGCCAAGATCATTGCATGGTCCCAACCACCCAGTGTCCAGCTTACGTGATCACATGTGTCAAGAGTCATTATTTTATTTTATGTTCTTTGCATCAGGATGAACAGAGGGTGATCTTTTCCCTACTCTTAAATCTCAAATACCGAATTTGACCACCCCTAAGCCAATCGGCCACAGACTTGTACTCAGAATTATTCCCAAACTTGCCTGCCTACCTACAGTCTTCAATTATAAATTTGGATTGAGAAAGCAAAAGGGAGGACATTGCATCAAACAGATACACACAAAATGAGTAATATTTGTCTCTCCAGCATAGACTTCACAGTGAAAGCAAGAGGGGAAAAAAAAATAAGGAAATTTGTTGAATTTCCATGAGTTTGGATTCAATCTGAACCATATGTAGCGCCAGATTAGGTCATATTCTCATGATAAAATTACTAATTTTGTCTTCAATTCTGTCTGCTACTCAGTATTTCCATGATCTCTTATTAGCTGATCTCATTCATCATCTATTTGGTCTGTATCACTCAGAAGATAAGGGACTTTGACTGAAGCCCTGAAGTTTCAATAGTCAGGTACTCAGATGTCCACGGGAAGGTAAGAGGGTGGGTGCAAGGGCACACAGACTCTAGAACCTAGATGCACGTTCTCCTTCCTGGCCAGCACTGTGCTCTTTGGCAAGTGACTCCCTCTCTCAATGCCTCAGTTTTCTTCTGAGTAAAAGGGGATTAACACTAGCAGCTACTTCATTAGTTTGTGGGAACGAGTTTAGGTCTGTGGTGCTTCCTAGATATGGCATGCCACATACTTGGTACTAAAAATATTAGTTACTATTTTTAGAGGGTAAATACCATACAGAAAATTCATATCTTCTAAATATGAGCTTTTGCTAATTGTTTATGAACCTGGGCGTCCTATAATTTGCAGTAATTTGGAACAAAGTGCTGTTTTCCTATTTCAAAGCTTAGTTTTCCCGCTGGTAAAAGGCAAATGTGCCTTACTAGTTTTCTATCAGAAAGCAGCTGAGAAGAAGTAGAAGTCAAGCAGAACGGTAAAGAACTTGGGCTTTCGAATCAGTGGCTCTGGCTTAAAAACTCTCCCCTGTTGGGTTTCCAGCTACGCAAACTTTCCCATCTTTAAAATAGGACATAAAACTGTCAACTTTGTAAGATGATCAAGAGAATTAAATAAGAAAATTGAAATCATTTACAGATAGTGATGGTCCCTATGGTCTTATCATTGTATTACTTTACATAGATCGCAACATAGAAATGCCTTGGGTTCACTGGTGAAAAAGCATTTTAAGAATCCCAAAGTACTCCATTGTCTTTTAATTTTCCATGGCAGAGACTTCGCTTCTCTGGAGCATGGTGCTGGTCATATGCCAGACACTTGTGTCCAAAATACTCCTTGGAGGATCTTTGAGGTTCCTTATTGACACCAGGAATATACAAGCAGTAGGAATCCATCTATGTAAATATCAGATATGATTCATAAAATGTGCATGTAATCTAAACTCTGTTTAAAAATGCAAGATGGGGCTCACTTGCCCCATAATTTATGAACTGTTCTTAAGGAGAATCATGGGGTTGGTGGTGTACACAGTGGTAGAAAACATGTTAGGCATGTGTGAGGGCCTGGATTCAATCCCCAGCAACAGGAGAAGGAAAAGAGGATCAAAGCTGATACTTGGTGTGCATGGAAATGATGGCATTTAATCTCATGACTGATTTTAGACTGTCTTTAACTGGTATCTCTTGATTACTTATCCAGGATTCTCCTGACACTAATGGCCCAGTGTTACTACCACTCAACTATGAAAAAAAAAAGATAATGGAAAAAGATAAAAACAAACACATCACAGAGCTGTGTTTTCTTGACTGATTATGCTGAGGATGCCTAGGAAGGAGAGAGAAGAAGAAAATATGTGGAGAAAAAGTTTCCCAATTCCAAATGGAGTCCATTAGTAATGTTAGTGGCAATGGAATGGAATGGGATGGAAAGTCAACTGGAGTCACCAACAGCTACCCTAAGAAAGGTGTCCAAGCATCACTGAGCTTCTCTCCAACTCGTCTCTGGATGGTTGTTAGCACCCTGTAGGAGCGGATCATGCGGGTCATCAGTAAGACCAGAAGTTATGCAGACAGTTATAAATTATGAAAAGGGAGATTTACTTGAAAGAGTAAGCCAGAATGGCCTCCAGGAACTTATGAAACATCACACGAGGCAGGCAGTGAAATCTGGTTGTTAGTAACACACAAAGGGCCTGAAGCAAACTAATCAGGGACAAAATTATAAGGTAGTGGGTATATTGGCTCAGACCCAGTAACATAAGACATTCATTATACCAAGACATTGTAAATCTCTGAACACTCCTTAAATCTCTCGGCCATTTAATATGAGATGAGAGTAAATGTGCAGGTCCATAAAATTATCGGCTATTTCCATATCCAAAAAGTAGAAAAGGTTCACCAGTGGAAAAATGTAGAGGTTAGCAGGGAACATTTTCAATAAACAATGTGGCCAGTGTCGCTCTGTGCATGGGCCTCCATTACCAGCAAGAACTGACCCCCTGGGTGAGCCATGGGCCCCAGTTTCCAGGCCAGCTGCCGGCGTTCTTGCAGGTTAAGTGTCAGCCACCACTTGCGGAGAGGCTATTTGAAGGCTGACTGTTGTATAACCACAGACTGAGGCTCAAAAGCCAATTTCAGTTAAGCCTGATAATAGTTTTTGACTTTCACGGACATTTTAGCCTTCTCAAACTTTCGGGTAGTTGAACTGCTTGCCTGAATTTTTTTTTGTTTCCATAGCAACTGGAGATTTTAAAGTGTTAATCTTAGTTGACCTGTGTCATCCTTTTTTATTTTGACTCTTTCCTGAAAATTCAGTCCAGGGTTCAATGATTTTTTTTTTCCTCTAGTCTCAGTTAAGTGTTCATCTTGCAATATTACCATGGTCTCCTGGGTGGGCTTCTTGCACACCAAGCATCCAAGGTGATGTATTATAGGTTTGAAGAGGATATATTAGAACTTCTATTTATATTTAATTTCATGTTTATATACTCAGAAAGCGACTTTGAGCAAGCTCCTTAATCTCAGTGTGTATTAGTCACTCCTTGTCAATCACAGGTGTCATATGAGACTCTAATGCCTACAGCAGTAATAGTGAGGCAAATTAAATTAGCAAAGCCCATAAGGTACAGTCAACACTTTCAAAAATTAGCTTTCATCAGTATCCTTCTAATAAGGGCAAAAACACTGATAATCTAATGATATGTAATCTAAAATTATCAGTACTAATTGTGATATGTTCCTATCCTTTATCATTAGCCTCTTGCTATGTGACTTTGACATACATAGCGTGTATATGTGTGTTTGTGTGTTCATAAAAGAGAATATATTAAGTGTAAGGAACAAAAAACATCCCTACAATTTTCTCAGCATTTTTAACGACATGTAATACAAAATACAAACTATGCCACATCTCATTAAAATCGGTAATGAATGTTTTGCAAGAATCACATTTGAAACTTTTTATCGAATGGCAAAGGGAAAAACAGTTATATTCCATAGGAATGCAGGTGCTGCTCCTAACAAGATAAAATAACTCATGGAAGCTACGTTTCATCAAAAAATTCTTTTGACACACATGAAGAAATTTCGCTAAAGCTTTGAAGAACTAGCCATTAAATTACTATTAAAAAAGAGTCACTCTAGATTGGAAAGACACTTTTAACATGTGTTTGGTAAACATGTAATTGATAGATTATATTTCAATAACGGAACCCACAATTCGAACCAATAAAAGGCAGGATGTAACTGAGTATATTCTCAAAGACAAATGACTACTTAATGTAAAAGAAAAAGTTTATTAGAATGCTCCAGAATTTACCCTGAAGAGGAGGATGCTTTGAATGAAAGAAAAGATGACAGAATAGATTCACAAAGACAGCACAACGTTTAAAATAGATTTGCAGCAAAGAAATTGGAGTCAAAAGGCTACAAAGTGGGGCCAGATGTCACCAATGTGCTTATTTCTTAGATGTAATACTTCTAAAACATAACACTTCTAAACTACAAATTGTTTATCATACCGAGTTTTTCTAACTATTTTTAGTCAAATTTAAAATATCTCCCAAACTTAAATTTATTATGGGATTTTTATTTTCTTTTACAAAGATCTCTGTGCCTTCCTAGGGTGGTAAAGCTGCATCTCCTACCGGAGGGGCACATACTCAAACATAGGTGCTTCATTGCTCAGTCAAAACCGTTAGAGACCAAAAATTGTTGAGATAACCATGGGAATTCTAATTTTAATAGACTTAATTCATAAGAAACTTAATTTTTCTCAAGGAGTTTGTAACAATGCTCCAAAACTTGTTTCAGTATTTAACATTCGCTAGATAAAAGATATTTTTCATATCAATCTTAAATATCTTGAGCTATATTTCAAATCCATTTTTTTCAGCCTAGATTTTTTAAAAAAGTTATATACACACTCTTCATTAAGAAAATAATTACATACATCAGGAGATACTCTCCTCCATTGAAATGTTTTTCTGGACTTCATAAAAAAGGGATCACGTTGGACCAAATACTGAGTTTTGACTTTAAAGATAGAAAGTCAGTGTGCACAGTAAGAGGAGCTGGCATTGGGGGAGCCATGGACTCGGGGGCTGCTGGAGAAGCTGCCTGTGCTGCTGGATAAGTTGGTAGCGTCCTTGGGATTTGGAGCCCAAGCCAACTGAACATGCCAGCATTCTGGCAGCAGACCACATGAGCTTCCACGTGTTGGCAGGGAACCTTGAAAGTAGGTAGCTTTTGCTTTTTCTAGAAGAAAGGGTGTTGGTTGGAAAATGAGAAGAAAAAAAGCAGTGTAATTTGAACTGCTGAGTTTTGAAAAGTAAACTGAAGAAAAGATATTCAAATAAACAATAAGTACACGAAAAGATGCAGACCCAGATCACAATGAGATAGCACCTCATAGCCATTCGATGGCTATGTCTTTTTTAAAAATAAAGAACATGTGCTGTGAGAAAGAGAATGAATCAGAAGCCTGACCTAAGGTTGGTGGGAATACAAAATGGTTCAGCCATTATGGAAGAAAATATGGCATAACATAGGATGGTAGTTCCTTTAAAAACTAAAAATAGAATTGCAATATGATCAAGTAATTGCACTTCTGGGTACAGAAAGAACTAAAAGGGCTTCATCTTTGAGCTCTCTATGCAGCCAAGTTACAGAAGCACCATTCACAGTAGCCAAATACTGGAAGGAACATGGCTGTCCAAGGAAAATGAAATATGCATACATATGTAGCAAAATACTATACAGCCTTCAAAAGGAAGAAAATCCTGACACATTCTGCCACATGAATTGACTATACCGATATGCTAAGTGAAATAAGCTCATCTGTCCGATTCCACTTGGATGAATGCATGAACTTTGTCAAATTCATAGAGCATGAACTTAGATTTCCATGTGTTAGAGAACTCAGAGCACCAAAAGTGCTTCCATTGAAGACAAATACAATTCTAAAGATGAGTAATGGTAATGACTACACAATGATGTGAATGTATTTAATGTCATTGAATTATTAAAATGGTTTAAATATAGTTTAAAATAATGTTAAATAATTAAAACAGTATTAATATAATCATTTTAAAATACAATTGTGTACAAGTATGTATGCATATATATGTATGGTATGTAGTGTGTGTATGTGCATAAATATGTGTGTATATGTGGCCAGAAAACTGGCATGGTTTTCTTCTACCTGGTTTTGCTATACCATGGGTCATGTATTAGAGAACAATTTCAGATTCATACAATGGTTCCATCAGTTCATTCATTGAAAAAGAGGGCATTTGATGAACGCTTTATTAAGGATAAGGAACAGAGCTAGATATTAAAAATTCGATGAACACATACTCCCCAGTGACAAGAGAAAGTGAAAAGGAAATGAAAAAAGTTTCTAATACTTACAGATTCAGACTTACTGCATGGTGTTTTATATGTGTTGTTTCTTTTGGTTTTCATAGCAATATTCATAGCTCAGAGGTAAATATTATTATACCCTTTAGGTCATGAACTGAAGCTCAGAAAAGTCCAATGACCTACTAAGGTCATACAACTAATATGAAACAGAGCCAGGATTTACAGTTGGGCCCCCTCTTGAATCTCTGCCCTTCTACCACACCCAGACCCATTAAAGTTATCCTTGACCCTCTCCTTCCTTGGTAAGGTACCCTGTATATATGTACTAGATCCCTTCAAACTTTGGGGACAATGCCTTCTTCTTATTTTAGGATTACCTTCAAAAATAAATTACTTAAGGTTAAGAGCCTCTAGACTTCTTAATTTCACCTTATTTCTAAAATCAAGACCCAAGGAATAGGCTCCTTACTTGAGAGTCATTCAAGATATTCCATATTGGATCTCATTCACATTCATCTTCAGTTCTATTCAGGATCTTGTGTTCATTCATTCAGAAGAAGAAGAATTATCATTTTTTTCTAATTTCTCCAAATATCATAATCTGAAGCCGACTCTTTATTAAAATGTACGTGGCAAGGGATCTAGCAAGCAAAATGTTCTGTGTCCTTAAGTGTAGAGTATCTTGCTTAGTGAATGGTAATTATTTACAAAATCCACAATCACCCAAGATGCACACATACTGACATGCTTTTAAAGAGATTCCTTTTTATAGATACTTGATTACACACTCATTTATCTTAACCAGACTCATCAAAATGCATTAATGAATTTTGCATTCAGAATTCAGAAGACAGGTTTATCTCAATTCAAACCTCCATTGTCTGTGTCACCCTGTTCAAGTCAGAATTCGGTTGCCTAATTGTCACATGCTTTTGCTATCAAGGTCACTAGTTAAAGTATTTCTTAAATTCTGAATGATAGTTAATCCCAACAGAGATCCTAAAGCTTAAGTAACATACTTCAAGAAGCCAAAATGTTGTATTCCAACAATTTCCTCTGACTTTACATCAATCTGAGGACTTGGAGAAAAAAAAAATCAGGATGCTAACCTTAATAACCAGTACTAAAAGCAAGAAAACAATTAACACTGGAACTTGTGGTGAAATAGCAGAAAACATTCTGATAAAGTGATAAAATGAATTTTCTTTACCCTTTGATCTTCTCGCCCTATGGGGAGACGTTCTCAGAGTAAACAGTTGGGATGCATTTATTATTAAGTATTATTAACTACTGCAAACGTTTTTCTAAAGTGACATCTGAGTCCCCTGTGAATGAGAGAGGTTCCAGTAGCCTTCCTAGGTTTTTAGTGACTGGTGCAGAACTAGCTAGCCAGAGGCACAGACGGTCAGCTGTAAGCCATTTTTGGACTAAATAATCGGCTTTTGGAGTTTGCTTCCCTTGGATGTTTCAAAGGAAGAAACTCAGAGGCAGTACTGCATGAGACCACTGGAGTTGGCTCCTCTAAGAAGAACACTGAGGATGAAGCTTGATAGCAAACTGTTGATGTTACTCTTGATTCCCCAGCATGGAGTCTACGTACCTAGGGCCAACTTGTATGGAGTTTCTGAGATATAGACTCCTCGGCAAGGGTGCAATAGCTCGGTGACCTTGGATCACATACTTCACATTTTTGATCCTTGGTTGTCTTATCTGCTAAGTAGGGCTATTCATGGAGAGTTCCTGGCTTGTATAATTGATGGGGAAATTAAATGAGATGATGCATGCAAAAGTCATAGAAAATGCTTAGCAAATAGTCACAACAATGTTTTTCTTACACATACAAGAGAACTGGAATAAACCTAAAAGGAGCTTTGACATTCTTCTGTGAGGAAATTAGAACTATTTTCTACCCCATAGAATAACTGTAAAAATAAAGATGTTAACATATATCAAGCATTTGGAGCAGTCCTGAGCACATGGAAGATTCTTGGTAAATGATAATAACATTGCATCTACCTTGTGGGTTTGTTACAAAGGACACAGAAAGTAACATATAGCTCTAAGATGCCTTGAAAATTCAGAAAGATATCCAGACCATCTAACCCACATGTTAGTTTTGAGGCTGTTGCTGGGTGTCTTATATTCTCCTTGCTTTTGGGGGGCAGGGGGGTACGAGGGATTGACCTCAGGAGCACTCGACCACTGAACCACATCTCCAGCCCTACTTCGTATTTTATTTAGAGACAGGGTCTCACTGACTTACTTAGCACCTCACTTTTGCTAATGCTGGCTTTGAATTCGTGATCCTTCTGCCTCAGCCTCCTGAACCACTGGGGTTACAGGCATGGCCACCACGCCCGGGGCTCCCATTACTTTTTAAAGTCTCTCTTGACCAACAAATCTGTTTTAAAATGATGTTATCAGTGAGAATTTACAGATATGTGTTTTTCTTAACATCTATAGCTGCCAAAGAGGAGGCTATTGTGGGGTTTATCCATTAACCACAAAAAGCTGCAGTAAGGCTGCGTAACAAACATGAACACAAAGTTAGTGGTCAGCAATAATGAAGGCTTATTTGGCTCCTGCATCTGTGATCCACTGTGGGGGTGGCCAGCCTCAGCCAGGCTCAGGTGGATGGCTCTGTGATCTTGGATGTGGTCATTCATGCTTCCAGTGTTAGCCACGAATTGGATTCTCAGAACTGGGCTCCCCATGAGATGTTTGGCTAGGTCAGCTCTGCTCCACAGGTGGCTCATCTTTCTTCTGGGTGATCCTGGGCCTCATGTTCTTCTCATGATGATAGAGCACACAGAAGTGAGCTTTCTAAACCTTTAGTCACGTCATGCCCACTAACATTCCATTGGCCCAAATGATCCATCCCATGGACAATAGAGTTGTAGGAAAATATTCTCCACTTCTTTGTGGGAGAAACTTCAAAGCCACATGGAAAAGAACAGCGATTCAAAGCAGAGAGCAGAACAGGGAGCATCAACAACAGACTAACCTTGACATACTCCCAACTCTGTTTTTCCATTTATGTATTTTCCTAATGGACATGTACTGACAAGATTTTAATTCAGTAAGGAATACCTCAGCTAAAAAAAAAGATTTGCACACAGTTCCGAGGAATTTGTATAATTAAATGAACATATACTATTTGGACACTACGGAATGGGTACTAGGAAAGTATAAGCTTTGATAATGGGGACCTCGCCATGTTAGTGGGATGTCCTAGTGTGGGCTATTGTGGGAGTTATTGGAAAGTTAAAGAAAATGCAAAAACCCAGGGTACTGGGCATCTGGTCATCAGATACGGTATGGCATCTACTGGGAGGAGGACAATATTCTGAGAGAAAAGAGAGAGGGAAATGGGGGTGGTGAGGTGGCGAATGGGGAAAAAAATTCAAAAATTTGCCCAAAGAGAACCCTATGGGCAATCTACTGTGAAACCTATCTGGCCATCTGATGTCATTAAAATAGAAGTGCCAGTGACATTCTCAAAGAAGAAAATTTCCTCATGAGATAAATAGCTCACTGCAACAGCTGAATTTCATTAAGGAAGTTCCTAAAATGGAAGCTTACCTTTAAAGTCAGCTTGCTTGAGTTTACTCATTTTCTCCATTGGGCCCCTAGACAAATAAAGACCAAGAAAGTCAAAACAAATGATAAAATTAAAAAAAAAATGGGCAAGCAAACTTTTCTTCATTCAGATTCAGGGAAAAAATCTCTTGAAATGGTTTCTAAATATTTGATTCAGAAAAACCTAAACTCTGTTTGTCAACTGCATAATTTTTCTCATTAAAGAAAAAAGAAAAAGAGCCTCCCATGAGTATAATGGTAGAAATTCAACCCATATGTTTTCTGATTCATTTACACTTAGATCATCAAAATATTTTGTAAGAGCTGAGCTCTTTGGTGGCCAAGGATGTTTTGTGGTCCTTTTCCTTTGAAACAGAAAAAAAAAATGTGGTTTATCATCAGCTTACACAAATTTGAAAGAAGGCTGAAGAACACTTTTCAAATTTATTATCTCACAAGGTTGGAGGGAATTTCAGTGAGCCTGTTTGCTGCAGCTGGCTCCCTGTGTCTCCTGATTTATAACAATATTCCAGCCCTACCTGTCGAGTGCTGATCTCATCCTCACCACCCATGTTAGCATCACGGCTCCTGCTGATAAGGGCAGACCAAACTAAACAGGATCAAAGTCTCCAAAGGGATCCAGGATAGGAAAGAGGATGCCTTGGACAAAAAGTTCCAGGAAATTTTGGAGGAATATGAATGTTTTAGAGTGTAGTATAATTCTTTAGTCTGATTTCAAAGATAAAGAGTATTGTCTTCTATTCATCCAAACTGGAAAGAAATGGCTGGATTTCTCATGATATTTCAGGGCCCAGACTTAATGCCAAGACCTATGTCATATTGATCCAAAGAATAAGAGAAATTTTTCCTTTGTTTTATGTAACTTATCTGTGGCAGTGTCCAGAGAGGTGAGAAGCTTCTACTGACCAGTCAGGAGAGGCAGATTCTAGTGGAGCCCAAACAAAACCAGAATCGAAATCACCCGCACATAGAATCCTGAAGTCATTAACAGAACAGTGGCACAAGTAGAGGGCTCAGCTCAGCTCCCTGATTTGCCATGAACTTGATTTTTATATTAAATCGATATAGTCGACCTATTGCAAATTAAATTTATTAATTAATTTTATTCACTTATTAAGTTTTTTCACTCACTTATATCATTGGCTTACTTTATGAGTCACTTAAAGTTGGAAGATCTTCATAAGTAAACATAATCAATAGTAGTGAAATTCTTGACATGTCATGTTATCTATACAATGGTAGGAAATGCACTTTGTCCTATAGTCTCAGAAGTCACATATTCTCTGATCCCTAGTTGACGCTTTTCATTATTCGCAGGCCTGATGCTATATGCAAGTCCTCAACATACATCTTCATTAGATGAAAGGGTCATTTTGAGTTTTACTACATAAATAAAAGCAGTCCTTTCCAAAGCCAGTAAGTGACTTGCTCTTTCCCACAAATTCTGCTTGCTCCAATGACAGACCAAAGGTTTCCTTTAAAGGGCTAGAATACAGCTCATCTAATCTTCTCCTCCCAGGTACCTTTCTCAACTTGGAGAAGAGGACTGGAGACGTCAGGTTTCTGATCTTTTTGAAAACATCATCCACATGGACACCAGACTCCAGAGACACAAATCCATCAGAATGCTTGTACTTTTTGCTTTGTTCTGTGGCATCCAGAATGACATTGGAGCTCCTGGTAGAGATGCAACTCTACTTGTTATACAAGTGAATTAATCCTAGGAGAGGTTCCAAGAGATCCCTCAACGCCATTTCAGCCACGCTCTTCCAGGGCTGTGCTTTGGACCTTGTCATCATCCCTAATTCTTTCACCTTCATAATCCTCATTTGTAAGCTCCTTGTCTTCCACCTTGCTTTACCCTCATTCCCATGCCCTTGTATTTTGACATTATTTCCCTTCCCTTCCTTCTTGAATAACTCTCTTCCCTGGACTGCTACGCCAGACCCTCTCTTGGTTTTCTTTCTACCCACTTAGCCTTACCCTCCCACACTTCTTCTGCAAGCTCACTTTTAGCTATTACTATTCGGGTTCCTTAAGGCTCAGCCCGTGTTCCTCCTTAGTTCACTCTCTCCTTTTCAAGTTCACAGCTTCACCTACAACTTACATGCAGGTCACTCTCAGAGGTTCCCCTCTGATTCCCCTAAGCCCATTTCTGAATACACAACTGCTTTCTGGACATCTCCATGTGGGGTTTCAAAGGCACCTCAACATCTACGTGTTCAAACTCAACCCTGTTTTTGTTTTTCCAAAGTCCCTATGTACCATAAGTCACAACAATACTAATCTAATTAAACCCGATACCTAGACAGCACTCTGACACCACCCTCTTGCTTACTTTCCACAATCATTCCACCATATGTCCTAACTGCATTTCAAATCCAATTATTTCTATCTATATTAGTAAAGTGACTGCTATGGTCCCACAAGTTATTAGCATCAGGAATTTGGACTACTGTAAAACTCAAACCATACTGGCCTTTGAATTATTTGAATTTTCCACATCAAGGCATTTTAAATTTCATTTCTTTGCCTGAAAACCTTTCCACCGCCAAAACCTCTTTCTGCTACTCCTGCTTTGCTTTAATCAGTTAATTAATGCCTATCTTCCTTCAGATCTCAGCTTCCTCATAAAAGCTTTCCCTGAAGTCCAAGGCAAGATCAAATCTCATTCACTTTAATCTTCAAAAGTACATGTGCCCCTCTGCCGCTCTGCTGTAGGGTTTATCACAGTTATACATTTCAAACCAAATGCAGTGGGTTCTCCTCTTGGTGAGTGCTGATAAGTACTTCCATAGATAAGAGGGAAGAATGGTTTATTCAAGTAAGCAAAGCAAGGACAGCACTGGGGATCATTCCCAGAACAGTGTCTCTCTGAGTGAACACTGCAAGGGGCTTTCATTGGAGGCACTTAGACCTATTCACACCAGAGAGACTCAGTATCATGGGTAGAGCTGGACACATACCTGAGCATGCTCAGTTCACCACTACACCTCTTCAAACCTTGCAAGTGCAAAAAAAAAAAAAAAAAAAAAAAAAGGAGAACAGGAACACCCCTGAGTGGAGAATTTAGTATTATGATGAGCAAAGTTCATTTCTAGGTCACCTAATAGGGTGGGACAGGATGACTCTGAAGGTTTACATAGATTGCAGTCATAGGTCCCTTTGGAAGTTTCTCTGGCTAGCCTTGTCTGCAACGAAAAGTAACTTCAGAGACAGGCTGATGGTCATTAAAGGAGTGACAGCATTTTTCCTACAAGTTTAGGTTGTCCCTAAACTTCTGTCTAGAAGGAAAGTTCTGGCCTAGCAGCTAACACTTTTACATATATTTATGTGATTCTTAGGTTAATGTTATCCACTCTCTCTAAATACTAAATTATATATTCCATAAGAGCAAAGACTTCTTTACTTTTTTTTCTCAACAGTGCATCAAAATGCCAGCCACAAAATAGTCAATAAACAATTGTCAAATAAATGAATGAGCGAACAGTTGAATGTGTTCTGGATTGAGGAGAGGCCTACGGTTCTCCTCCCGGGGTCAAACTTTTAATTGCTGCACTCCCACACGTCTCTACTCTTTTATACATAGTCCTCTACCGTGAGCTATTGGTATTAGAACTTTTCTGTTTCTTGATTTTCCTAAGCATTGCTTCTCTCCGGTGATGCACAGGCATCACAAATCCTTCCTTGCCACTGCCTTTTCTTCAGCGGAATTGATGATGCACAGAAAGAACAGAGGGACTGAAAAAATGAGAAAAGTAATTAGCTCACTTGATCCAAAACATGGTTTTCAAAGCAAAGGCCAGGCTAGCTTCCAAATGTCAGACCCACAGACATTGCAAGTGCAATAGATTTTAGCAATCCTGTAGCCACCCACTTCATTTCCAGACTAGACACCAGAAACTCAAAGACAGGGATAAAGCATACACAGCTGGCAACCCAGTATGAGCTTCTGCATTATTCAAAGTTTATCTTCCAAAAACAAAGATGAAAACTTTTTCCTTCTAGACATAATTCTTTTACAAGTTGAGGAAAATAAAACCAGGCAAGCAGGCATGTTCAGCAGATGGACTAAATTGGGTTTTCTAAACCACTCAGGTTTCCCTGAAAGCTTTGGGTTTATGTAAAAAGAAGTGTGTTTGATCTGGTAGTGGATGATGGACAGACCCAAATACACGTACCTATTACTTTGAATGTTTGTTTTTGCCTGTCTCTCATCAACAGCTGAAGTCAAATAAAGGGTGTTCCTATTGAGGTAATAGTTATAAATCTGCATGCTTGTGAATACTGTGCGCCTGAATGGTGACCTGTCCCAGGGGGGAGATGGAATCCTATGGAAGGCAGTAGAGCCTTTATTTAAAATACTTTAGTGAGATGCTCTTATTTGGTCTCATTCTCTCTAAGTATGGATCCCACATTCAACATAAGTTCCATCAATTTAGAAATTCACCTGTGGAGGAAGAGCGAGTGTTAAAGACATCTGCTTGGCCACCATCTTGCCACTCAAAGGTGGCTCTGTGCCACCATCTAGCGACATCGGCTCTCCTGGGAGTTTGTCAGAAATATGGCCTAGAGATCTGTATGGAAGAAACTCTCCAGGCACTTCTCATGTGCTCTGAAGTTTCAAGAACTCTGTATCTTAAAACAGGTTTCTCTGAGATCAGTTCGCTAGTACATCTGGAAGCCGCGCTGGATGATAAGCATTTTTTCCTAGTAATATGTGGAAAAAAAACGGCGAAAGGAGATCCAGAAATTTTAGTAGAAAGGGAAAAGTATCCTCAACTAGAAGCAGAAGAAACACTGACAGCTTTATTTTTGAAAAAATCAAAACTGAAGTCTGCATTCAGGGCCTCCTCCTCAAAAAGGGCTCGCTATGGCTTTGCCTTGCTTTTTACCCCCAGTCACTAGGGTTTCTCCTGCGCCCACCCTTGAAGCAGGGCCACAGATCCGAGCTCCTCTTGCATTTGTATTGCTGTCCTGCCTGGAAGTCAGCATTTCCCTGTACCTACTCTTGGAGCTTTGTGAATGTCCTCGGAAGAGACTCCAGGCCTGCCCAGCCTCCATGCCAGAGTCCAGGCTGTCATTGCTCTGTTCAGGTTGTGGACATAAACTTGCCTAGGTTTTATGTGCTCTGCCATATCCCCTAAAAGTGTTCTTATGTTTGATGTTCAATTTTATCTCTTCAATACATTAAGTTCATTTCCTTTGAATATCTACCAAATTTTACTGACAATAAGCTTTTTAAAAATTTTTCTTTAGGAAAATATACATCTGTCCTCTTTTAATGAACATAGTATTTCATCTATAACAATAAACTAGTTTAATAAAAAATCAGATCTTACTCTTCTACTAAATAGTGGCATAGAGTTAATAGCTACAGTAACAAATAATAGTTCAAATAAATGCTACAGACATGTGTGTACATATATGTACTATACTTTACCTGATAAAAAACCTTCGGGATTTGTCCCAAAGGCTCTTAACACTGGAGTGAGGTTTAATAGTCACTTTGATATTTTATGTTTTGAGACATTCAGAAATGTGCCGCTATTTTTTTCTTTCATTTTGATATTTGCAAACATGTAGACATCACTGAAAATATATTTAATAGAGAAAACAATGTCATCATTAAACCAGTTAGTGATTCCTGTTAATAAGCTGGCATTATTGACAATATAGAACTTACAAATTGTGTACCTAAGGTTAAAAAAATCCAACTGGAACCAAAATAGAAATGAAAAATGACATTCAATATTACATTTGAGTCATTCAAAATCATTCAAGGAAAACTATTAGTTATTTGGATCTCACCCACTAGAAAATAAAAGTTGAATTTCCTCAAAAATTACTTGTTTCCAGCGAGTACCTACCATCTATCTTTTTTTTTAATTTTTAAACTGAAAAAAGTATACATGTTTATTCTTATGGTTTGGATATGAAGTATTTCCCCAAAACACATGAAACACGATGTTCAATGTAGCAATGCTCAGAGATGAAATATTAGATTAGGTAAATGATGAGAATGATAACCTCAAAAATGGATTAATCCACTTGATGGATTAATAATCCAAATGGACTAATTGGAGGTGGTGGGATCTATAGGTAGGTGGGGAATGGCATCAGAATGTGCCCTTAAAAATATATCTTGTCCCCTTTCTTCTTTCTCTGTTTCCTTTATCCATTCATCAACTGATGTACCCTGAGGTTGTTTCTATATCATGGCTGTTATGAATAATGCTGCGATGTACATAGGAGTATGGATGGATCTTCAATATATTGAGACACACTCAATAGTCAGACTGCTAGATCATATGGTAACTCTATTTTTAATTGTATGAGGAACATACCTACCATTTCCCATAATGCATTAATTAACATTCCTGCCAAGAGTATGCAAGAGTTCCCTCTTCTTCACTTCCACCTGACTTTTGTGTTTGTGATAATAGACATTCTAAGAGGCATGAGTGATAACTCATTGTACTATTAATTTACATTTCTCCAATGATGTGACCTTGAGCATTTTTTCATATATATCTGTTCACCATTGTATGTCTTCTTATGGGAAATATTTATTCAGGTCCATTGCTTTTATTTTAATTGGATTATTTGTTTTCTTGCTATTAAGGTGTTTGGGTTCCTAATATGGGGTGCTAATCTCTTAAGTTTCCAAATACATTTTTCTAATCTCTAAGATGTCTCACTTTACTGCTACTTTTTCCTTTGCTGTGAGCTTTGTAGTTTGAAGCAATCCTATTTGTGTATTTTCACATTGTTGCCTGTGCTTTTTGGACCATGTTCTGAAATTATTGCTCAGACCAATGTTATGGAGCCTGTGCTTTAGGTGTTCTGTTAGTAATTTTACAATTTTATATCACACATTGAAACTTCAATCTACTTTGTGTTGATTTTTATATATGATGTTAGAGAAGGGTCCAATTTCATTTTTCTTCATGGAATACTCACTTTCCCCAGACTACTTATTGAAAAGACTGTCCTACATACACCACCCTGTGTTCTTGGCATCTGTGTCAAAATTCAAGTGACTATAAATGTGATTTATTTCTGGACTTTCTACTCTCTTCTATTATTATATATGTCTTACCTTCCTTTTTTTTACTTTTTTTAAGGCAAGTGGCATATGGTAATGATTACTATAAATTTGTAATATATTTTGAAATTAAGTAGTGTGTTGTTTCCTGCTTTCTTTTTTTTTAACTCGAGATTGCCTTGGCTTTTTGGGGCATTATATGGTTCCATATGAATTTGCAGGTATTTTTATTCTGCTTTTGTGAAAATATCATAGGAATTTTGATAGAGATTGCATTGACTCTGTCAATTGATTTACACTGAATCTATTGATTGCTTAAAATTAATATTTTAATAATATTAATTTTTTCAATCCATAAACACAAGCTATCCTTCCACTTATTTGAGTCTTCCTCAACTTTTTTCATTAATATGTTGTAGTTTTCAATATACAGGTCTGTCACTCCTTGGTTAATCTATTCATAAGTATTTTTTATCTATTATAATTATTATTAATGGGATTGTTTTCTTCATTTCTTTTTCAGGTAGTTGGTGGTCATTGTATAGAAACATTACCAATTTTTGTATGTTGATGTCACATCCTGCAATTCATTTATTAGTTTTAACAGGTTTTGTTGGGGTTGGGGGTAGTGAGAGAGAGAAAGTGAAAAAGAGAGAGGAGTCTTTAGGGTGTGTTTTTATATATAAGATTATGTGTAACCGATGTGATTCTGCAATTTGTATATGGGGTAAAAATGGGAGTTCATAACCCACTTGAATCAAATGTATGAAATATGATATGTCAAGAGCTTTGTAATGTTTTGAACAACCAATAAAAAAAATGAAAACAACAACAACAACAAAGATTATGTTTTCTACAAAGAGGAAAAGTTTCTCACCTTTCTTTCCAATCTGGATGCCCTTCATTTCCTTTTCTTTTCTAATTGCTTTGGCTAGGATGTCTAATACTATATTGAAGAGATGAGAGTGATGAAAGTGGGTAAGAGTGGTGAGAATTTTAAGTTGTGAGTACTGAAGTGGTGAGAGTTGGCATCCTTGTTTTGGGTGTTTTCACAGGAGAAGGATGTTGAATTTTGTTAAATGCTTTTTATGAATGTGTTGATACATTTTGCTGCATTCTGTTAAAATGTTGTATCACACTGACAGATTCATGGATGTCAAAACACCTTGCATCCAAGGGGTAAATGTAAATCCTACTTGGTCATAGTGAATTCATAGTGCTATTGAATTCCATTCGTTAGCCTTTATCTTTACTTTTATTTTTATTTTTTGGTACCAGGGATTAAACCCAACAGTACTTAAACACCGAGCCATATACCAAGCCTCCATTTTTTTTATATATGTTTTGTTTAGAGACAGAGTCTTCCTAAGTTGCTTAGGACCTCACTAAATTGCTGAGGCTGGCTTTGAACTCATGATCCTCCTACATCAGCCTCCTGAGTCACTGAGATTACAGGTGTGCTACACCATACCTGGCTAATTTATTAGCATTTTGTTGAGGATTTTTAAATCTGTTTTTATCACAGATGTTCATTTATAATTTTCTTATAGTATCAGTGTGTTTTTTTCTGGGTTTGATATCGGGGTAATAATTTTGGCCTTGTAAAATTAGTTTGGAAATATTCTTTCTTCAATTTCTTGGATGAGTTTGATGTTTTGTTATTAGTCTCTTCATAAATATTTGGTAGACTTCAACAGTGAAGCCAATAAATCCTGGACTTTTCTTTGATGGGAGACTTTGCATTGCTGATTCAATCTCTTTCTCATTGTTCAGATTATATATTTATTCATGATTTAGTTTTGGTAGGTCATGTGTGCCTAAAACTTCATCCTTTTTTTCCTACATTATCTGATATAATGAGACAATTTTCACAATAGTCTCTTATGATCCTTTGTAATTCTGTGTTATCAGTCATAAAGTCTTACTTTCATTTCTGATTTTATTCATCTTAGTATTCTCCCCTTTATTCTTAGGTTTGTCAATTTTGTGTATTTTTTCAAAGAACCTACTAGGTTTCCTTGATCTTTTCACAACGTTTCTAACATCTATTTTGTTTTGATCTTTATTATTTTCTTTCTTTTACTAACTTTGGAATTTGTCATTCTTTTTTTTTAATTCTTTCAAGTGTAACATTAGATTGTTTGTGATCTTTCTTCTTTTTGTAGTATAGACATTTATTGCCAAATCATTGTCTCTTAGAATCGCTTTTGCTTCATCACATAAGTTTTGCTATGTCTTACTTCCGTTTAAATTTGTTTTCAAGATATTTTCGATTTCCTTTTGAATATCTTCATTGGCCTATTGGTTATTGTTTAATTTCCATGTATTTGTGAATTTTCTGAAAATCCTTCAGTTATTGATTTCCACTTTTATATTATTGTGGTTAGAAAAGATAAGTGATATATCTTCACTCTTCCTCTGGTTCTGAAGAGGGCCTAGAACTCCGAGTTTGCAGAGATAAACCTGGAGTCTCAGTGGCTGGAAGTTAGTCTGGCAGTGGAGTTTCTTGGGATAGACCTAGAACTTGAGTCTCCTGGCGTGTGGAACCAGAGGAGCAGGCCTGGAGGGCAGTACTGCAAGGAACAACCTGCTAATAGAAAGACCTGGTGCCTGTGTTCAAACGAAACCTACACGTATCTGGGGTTGAAGGTACCAGCCTAGCCTGGTGTAGACCTGAAGTCTGGGACTATATGCCGCAGTCCGGCTGGGCACAAATGCCGCAGTCTGGCTGGGCACACAATCACGAGCCACCACACAGCTTGTAGATTCAAACAGCAACTCTTTATTCCCGAACTCACACCAGCCGTCTACAATCACGTTCTGGGGAAATCCACGTTCTCTGCCCAAATCCACGTTCTCTGCCCAAATCCACCTCCACTGGGCTTCTCTCTCTAAAATATACTGTCTGAATCCCGTGAGAACTCAAGGGGAACTCAGGCAGCAGGATACGCCCTATTCCCAGCAGGAATAATCTTAAACCTTAAACCTGGAACCTAAACCAGGAACGCCCTAATCCGCCTTGGTCCTTGAACAAGGTCACCTACATTCAATGTCATTGCAACATGGGGTACGCTGGCAAGGAAATTGTCATACCTACTTGGCTAATGGCTCCCAGCAACTATATGGAACAATCCGATTTGGAGTTGGTCTGGGACTGGGATGGGCCTGGAGCCTGTATCCACAGGAGCTAAACTGGATTCTGAGGCAAGGGGGTTAGCCTATTGACTGAAGCTACAGGATCTGACCTGTTACTGGGAGAAATATGGAGTCCAGGGTAACTGAAGCCAGCTTACCCCTTGAGTGGGTATGGAATATGGAGTCTATAGGTGCTAACTGGTGATGGGGTAGCTGGAAACCTGGTCCTAGTCCTAGAGCTCCTTTCGGACAATGGGGTGAGCTTGGAGACTCATTCTGTAGTAATTGTCTGAAGTCTGGGACCATAGGCACCTTCCCAGAACTGGGTTTTACTGTGCTGGGTCAGGTATTAGGGCCTGAGGCAAAATCCAGTGTCCATTTTCCTCTTTGCCTCCTGTGGAGGGTATCTCTCCCCAGCTGTGCTGTCTAGGATTGGAGCTGGGGTGATTCCAGTGTTGTAAAACTCTCCTTCCTATTCTCTCCAATGCATCTTTTATTGCTGAGCACACCCAGGTTGTGATCTCTCCCCTGGGATCCTGAGCTCATGAGAAAGTATGCTTGATGAATGGTTGCCTAACCTGATGTTTCTGCGGAAGACAAGCACTGAATAATCCTATTCTGCTGTCTCCCTAATGTCAGGCTCTGCCATCGCTCTCATCAATGTGATCAAACTACATTTTGCTTTCTGGCTCTGAATTCACACAATTTTTAAATATTCACTTTGCAGTTATACCTACAAACTTTTAAAATAGAAAATACTGAATTTCTTGTTTTGTAAATCAACTTCAAACTCTAATTCCCCCGACAAGCTTCTACTCTCAGCCAAGCCAACCACCTACACGTTAGGATTCTGAAATCAAGGAAAGTGCACACCATATTTATTTTATTCCGTTTAAATGAAGTCTTACAAAAACCCACCTGACCACTCCTCACAATCACTGGACATTACTCAATAAAGACCTGAGAAATGCATCTTGTGTCTCTTGGAGAGGATGTAATACAGCAAGGTTGTGAGATAAGTTTTTGGGCTGGCCTTCTTTTCTAATTTAATAAGCTATCCAGGATAATCAAATGTATAGGATATGCATCAGAATAATTTACTTGAAAAATGAAAGAACTCAATTGTAATAGATCTAACATGACGCAGAAAAAAATACAGATTCATAGAATTAAGAAATGATTTTGTTGAACGCAATTTGGAGGCCTCTAGATCAACAAGTCCCTGGAACATTCTCTTTATAAATGTTTCTGACAGACAGTCACCCAATATCTTCTTGCAAACAAACATTGTGACTGTTTTTGTGAGATGATATATTTGGGGTAAGCTTCATTTCATAAATCTTCCTTGTTTTGAATCAAAAAATACTCTCCTGGGCTTCCCATCATCAATCCTAGCATTAGCGTTCTACGGTATCACAAAGAAGGGTCTAATTTTTCTTTCACACATTATTTTACATATTTGAAATAATTAACACTAGATTCCTCAACCTTCAAAATTTTCAGCTATCCATTGTTGATTTTTTTCCCCCACTAAAAATGGGGTCTAGATATCACCATCTTAAGCCCTTTTCTGAATGCACTCCAATTTAAAACCAATGTACTTCTCAAGATCCAGTCCCTAGAAATACACATTAAACTGAAGTTATGGTCTTTCTGACAGGAATTGTAGGTCTATTACCTCCTTCTTCTAGACAGTAAATTTCTACCCATGCTATTTAGTTTGGTATTAGCCATTTTTTAATTAACCATTCTATGGTACCATCCACAAGTGAGTTATAGTTATCTAAAACCTTCAGGATTATAGCTGAATTATTAAAAGTTATTGCTGTGCTATTAATATTCTGATAGTGTGTAAGTTAACAGCAGTTTATATACTATTAGGGATAGTGAGACCACCCATTAAATACATTAAAAACCATATTTTATTCTGATTCTCTTCCTCTTTTCCTCTTGGAAGAGCAGCAACATAACGTGGTTCTGTTTTTCTCATTACTTAATTATTGAATGCAGATTACTTTACCTACAGAGATATCATGTGGTATTTATAAAAATGTTTGTATAAATAAATATTATAATATTTTCTCAATCTATCACTGTGTATTAATTGAAAGAAAAGGAAAGAAGGAAGGACATAGGGAGGGAGGAAGAGAAGAAAGGAAGGAAAGAGAGACAGAAAGGAAAGAATAGGTGGCAAGTTTGAAAAAAATGGAGCTTAGTAAACTCTGGGAAGCCCCTAAAGAGCCCGTTTTATTTTCTAAGTATTCATTAATCAGAAAAAATAAATAAATAAAACCAGCAAAACTAAACAAAACCCACAAAGAAACCAAATAAACAAAGAGCTAGAAAAATTTTTTATATAGCATCTTGTTTACATATCTATACCATTGGTTAAAAACTTTGGATTCTTGTTTACTTTCAATTTTATATATTGTTTGTGATAAAAGGAGATAAAAATTACAGATAGATATGAACCTCTTAGAATCAACACTTGCAAAAGAAGACCAAGCCCTCCCTTGCCCTAAATCCTGTTGGCCTCCATTTCTGGATGTGGAGTTGAACTAAACTTAAATCACACCAAGTGGAAATCCATCAGACTGAAGGATTTTCACACATTGCAGAGAGCACATTTATTTGTATTCTGAAGGGCACTCTCTGAATGAGAACAATCACAGAAGCCTAACCCTTTCTTGACAATCTAAGCAAATCCCCAACCCAGGCAAAAATTTTACATGATACTTGCAATTTTATTTCTCAAGTGAAATTTTAACATAATACTTGGTATAATTTAGAAGTGTTAAGGGGATATAGGTCAGTGAATTTACATCTCATACCATATCCCATTCCACATTTTATTCTTCAGCAGCTGAGCTTTACCATCAATGGGTGGAAAATATTTCATACTCAGCTGAGCAAATTTTACTTTGAATCTTCTCATGGAAAAATACAGTTAAGGGTCACACAGGCATGAGAAATTGGATGGTAGTCAAGAAAGCTGTCGAACCTTTACAATTACACATTGTGTTAACTTAGACGAATTGAAAAATAGCAAATACAGAGCTTATATACATTATTATATCATAATAATGGCTGACAATGTGTACTATCACATTAGACCATTTAGTTTAAATCAAAGCCCCATTACTTTCTCTGCTATTGAACAGGTTATTTAAACATCTCTGTGTCTGAGTATTCTCACCTGCATAATGATAAGGCTGTCCTCCTCATGATGTTGGGTGGGGACTATAATGAATTAATGCACAGAATGCACTTTGACAGTGCCCAGAGTATCAGAAATACTCAATAAGCATAAGCTGTACTTATATAATTTGAATTATGTAACTTGTGTTGAAAAGAATAGGAGAACAGATATCTACCAAGATTTATGCAATTAGTCACAACTGTTCATTCCATGGCTTTCCGTGATTGTTTCTAGGATGAGCTCATGTCACTTTGATAACTGGGCAGAGTTGGTGTTACTTTGGAGAAAGTCTTTCGGTTATCCTCCTTTACTTCAGGATATCTATGTCTTAAGATGATATTTAATGGCCAGCCTTGCCACTGTGGCAATCAGGCACAACAACGAAAATGTCCCGCTTATGCAACTCAAACTCACATGAGACTGATTTGTGTCAAAGGACCAACAGAGTAATTTATGAGGCCCTCACTGCCAAGCACAGTGATGTTCACGTTGGCTGGGCAACACATTCTCTTCCTCACAGAGGAATCCACTCTGGAAATGAAATGACGATTGAGCTGCCCAGTAAGTAAGAGCCAGAAAGAAAAAAAAAAATCTATAGAAACAGCCCCACAAATGTAGCCAGACACCCTTTGAGTTGGTCAGGTTGGTCTCTTCCCTGAAGGGCAGTGGAGACATCCCTGCCCCCAGTCCTTTCCAACTTCTCTATTCAGATCTTGCATAATGTTGACATCAAAGTTTCCTGTTTATTTCAAAGAAAGAGGCTCTAATAAGTGTGTTGTCTTCAAACTGCAACTGACTTCCAATCAAGAAGGCTCTCTCTCTCTCTCAAAGGGAAAGCACTAATGGAACCCTTTGTTATTTATCACTTCCAAAGAATCAAGATAGTATTCCCAAAGGAAGTAGCCTATCCTGTTAACTCTTTGCTACACCATACTGTGACATTTCAATAAATGACTTCACACATAATCACAGAGAAACAGAGAATCAAAGACACCCCTCAAGAAGGTGTGCAGAGGAACACACACGTGGATGCTCAGGAACAATGAAATTCAACAACAGTTCTCAGCATGTTGAAGCATCTGCATTGTGTTCAAAAGCTCTGCTAATCTTAAATTCTACAGGTGCTTAAAGTTATCCTACAATGAAGAGGTACTGAATTCAACTCACAAACCCACCCTTCATTCATCCTTCTGAGTAGCTCACCTCTCTGAGATAGAAAAATCTAGAAGCCTACACACTTGTCATGAGAAGGGTATAATGGATATGCATGAAAAAAAAATAGACTCACAAATTCATTGGTTGACCTACAGTGGGAGGAAAGAGAAGTTAACACTGACCCAGTGAAGCTTCATCCTCAATAGGATGTCACTGTGTTCTGAAATATTATGTGTGGCCCATGCTGAATCGTGAGAAAAAGAAAAGATATTATTTTGACTGTGACTCATTAAAAAAATTACAGGCACAGAAAATTCTGGAGAATCAATAAAATGTTTTGCATGTTTATAAATATTTTCCAAAATATTACCAATCTCTAGGATGTGTTGTTTCCTTATTCTTGATTTGGTTAAATATGCCAGCCATATTTCAACCAAAACATGTTTGCTTATTATACAAATAAATCTTAATATGCCACATTTCCTTGCATTTGAAAAAAAAATCTCCAAATGTCAAATGAAACCAACTGTTAAATAACAAATCATAATATTTGTTAACAAACTTTGAATTTGAGCTGCTGTTTTCCCCTCGAAGCTCAGTGATTTCTCTGTGTCATTGTTTTGCAAAAGTTTGAGGAACACATGGTGTAATGGCTTAAAAATGTGGCTGAAGGTTTTGAAGTCCTTAATTTTTAAAAATAGTGCCACCACTTGAGAAATAAACATGATGTCTAGGAATGGGTTCTTTTCACAAATATGCGGAAGACTTTTCAAGTTGCCTTAAATGATTCAAAAATCTCAACTTACATAACACCAACCACTTTGAAAACAAGAATTCAGGAAACATAACACATCCAATTTGGGGACAATTCACAACAAAGGTGCAAAGACAGATCCCCTCACACCAAATTGATAAATGCAGGTATTTTATTTTCCATAGATCACAGTACAGTTCATGGAGCCCAAAGGGAAACTAATGGACCAGGGGTGATTTCTCTGCCCAATTTGGAGGCAACTACCTCCAAGGATCTTCATGCCATCCTCCATACTGGATGAATATTTGTTCTCTGAGGCTCCCACAAGAATTATTTGCCCGGCAAAATAAAAAAATATATATTTTTGCATTTACAGCCTGCACTTTCCACCTCTCCTTCACCACCACCGCCGCCTGCCATGCTTCACTTCATTTCTTAATCATGTTAGTATCTTGATAGATGATTTTCCTTTACTCTGGAAGCTCCTTCCTTCCTCACCTTCCTTTACCGTCCTTCATGCATAGTATCTATCCTAGCACTTTCTGTGTTTGTGGTAATTTGTTCCTGTTTCTGTCTCCCTGTCAAAAAGTCGTGAGCTCAATGATGATCGAAACTGAATGGAACACTGTTCATCTTTGCCTGGGGTTGTCACAGGAGAGTGGGGGACCTGAAGTTCCAAACCTCAGTTATTATGTCTGGATGGAAGAAAATTTAAAGTCACCCACAAAAGGTCAAGCAAGAGAATTTTGCTGCGTGTTGAAAGCAAAGTGAGGCTCAAGCAAAGAACACTCTCGAGAGAGTGGAAAGTCTCTGAGCAGAGAATGACAGAGGACACCATGCTGCTTTCTAATTTATTGCAGCCTGATGTTTACCAGGAGAACTGGGGTCCCCCTTCTGCAGTTTTTACCAATCAAATGTTGAACTCCTCCTCTATGTTGGACAGGAGAGTTTTTGACCCTAGTTGGTCCACTCTGGAACTGTTATGAAAGCCATCCTATCCATAAGATCCTCACTTGTAAGTGAACCCTATATTAATGCAGGTTCTGGGGTCAATGACTGGGCAGAATCCATCTTCATGTGGCTGTTCTATTAATGAATTTTCCCCTCTGAAATACACTGAGAAACCTATGACTATAAATCCTAACTTTATAATGACCCCAGTAGACCCTGCCAGAGGATAACCCCATTGATCTTTCTTTCTTGACATATTTTTTAATTGATTCCATTTATTTCTCCCTGTTTTTTCTCAGGGTTGGTATACCTGTTGTTGTTCTATAAGTTACTTGACTGTTCATTCTTCAATTTCAAAGAAACCCTGTGACCCTGCCATGTTATCCGTTCACATTTCACTACTCATTGCTACTATCTAAGGGTGACCTATACTGCTCAGTTAATAAAAATTATGAATTATAGTGGTTAAAAAATCAGGCTCCAGATCAGACTATTATTATTGGGAAAATTTAGTTTAAAAAGTGTGTATGTATATGTACAGTATACATATAATGGTAAACACCCAATGGTTGTTAGTCATTCATACTTCTATGAAATGAGATTCAATTGTATAACCTTTACCAAATCACCCATACACTCTGTAATTCCATATCCTCAATTTTAAAAAGTGCTAGACCATTAAAAAATTATTTTCATTCTATTATTAAAAATGAAATGATTTTAGCCAGAAAGCTGCATTAGCTACTCAAAAATTTATACATTTAAAGTGCTTTGTTTTCTAAATATTTTAATTCAAACAAACTATTTTCCTTCACTTCAAACTCACCTTAAAATTTAGGAAGAAAGGGGAAAAAGGCATTGAAACAAACAAAAATAACATGAAAGTGCATTCTAAAGCTCTAGGTTAGATTTCTGTTTTCATCCATAATAAAATAACAGGCATTTAACCAACCCCCCTTCCTATTAGAGGAAACTAGAAAACAGGAAAAAGTATTTTTAAATGGTTATCAAACATTGGGCAACTAGGAGAGAAGGATTGTGATCTCTGTAGAAAGAGAATCAAATGAGGCGATTTATTTTATCATCCTGACTTTCTGACCAGAGGGCCTTCCTGAAGGCCAGCACACGGCAGGGGTTTCTAGGAATCCCATTGTCAAGTTGCCGGAATGAAATGGAGGTGGGGGAGAAGGAGAAACAGAGATGGCGACAGAGAGATGGGTTCCTGCAAAAGCCTGCTATCATTTGTGGAGCTGAGCTCTTGAGAAGAGGGAGCTATTCAAAGAAAAAGCTCCAAAAATCAACATAGGAATTCCCGTAAGTTCTTTGGCTGAACTTCAGCTTGCATGTGCAAAGGGTAAATCTCCATAAAATCATATCAAAACAGGCACTTGGAAAAGAAGACCTGTTTCTGGAGCTAACCAAGTAGAAGAGATTTTCATTCTGACCAATCAGTGTTGGGAACCTATGTAGTGAAAAAGGCACACTCTTACTCTGCTGGTGGGACTGCAAATTGGTGCAGCTGATATGGAAAGCAGTACAGAGATTTCTTGGAAAATTGTGAATGGAACCACCATTTGACCCAGCTATCCCTTTCCTTGGTCTATACCCAAAGGACTTAAAAACAGCATACTACAGGGACACAGCCACATCAGTGTTTATAGCAGCACAATTCACAATAGCTAAACTGTGGAACCAACCTAGATGCCCTTCAATAGATGAATGGAAAAAAAAAATGTGGCATACATACACAATGGAATTTTACTCAGCAATAAAAGAGAATAAAATCATGGATTTGCAGGTAAATGAATGGAGTTAGAGAAGATAATGCTAAGTGAAGTTAGCCAATCCCAAAAAACCAAATGCTGAATGTTTTCTTTGATATAAGGAGGTTGATTCACAGTGGGATAGGGAGCGGGAGCATGGGAGGAACAGACGAACTCTAGATAGGGCAGAGGGCTTGGAGGGGAAGGGAGGGGGCATGAGGTAATTAATTATGGTGGAATGTGATGATCACTATTATCCAAAGTACAGGTATGAAGACACCAATTGGTGTGAATATACTGTGTATATAACCAGAGATATGAAAAATTGTGCTCTATGTATGTAATAAGAATTGTAATCCATTCCACTGTCAAGTATAAATAAAAAATAAAAATAAATTTAAAAAAAGAATCTGTTGGTCACTCAGGGTTTTCTATGGAGACCTAGGAAGGTCATACAAGGGATGTCAGATTCAACTGTCACTCAACTCTATATAAAGTAGACACAGAGCATAGGAGTAATCTAGGAGGAACAGGTTGAAGTAGGAGGAGTAAGGGAATCATAAGGTAAAGTGGTAATCAAGTATATAGGGGAGTATTGCAAAACTTCTAGAAGAAGACATACAGAAAAATCTGCAGACTTGGATAGGAAAAGATTTCTTAGGACACCAAATCAATGAACCATAAAGTACAAATGTATATTAATAGGACTTCATCCAAATTTTAAAATTCTCTTCTTCAGAAGACACTATAAAGAAAGCAAAACAGCAAGTTAAAGACCAGAATAATATTCAGCACATCTGAGAGACTGAGAGGGGTAGATACATATACAGTGATCTCCAAAGGATAAGCATGGGGCAAGTCACTTTACCTCCCTAAGCCTCTGTCTTCTCGTGTAGGTAGATAATAGGATCTCATAGAATTATCCTTAAATTACAGTGAAAATGCCTGGGAAGCATTAAGCACAATTCATACACAGGAGTACTACTACTTATTTACCATTGTTATCAATATCATTATTGATAATTTCCTCATAGCAATATTTCAGAAGAATTCATTTATAAATAAGCATAAATATTAAGTGCATTTGTCAAGCCAACAGAATTCTTGAACTTATAAAGATGGAAAACTTAACCAATCACTCATAATGTCATTTTTTTTAATCCCATTGAAATTTTATGCAGAAAGAACACAGATTTTGATTTTCAAATATACCAGAATTGCTCAGCAGCTCAATCTAGCAAAACACAGAGTTCCTGATTGCAGCCTCCCAGTGGAGGAGGACATCTCTACTCAGAGTTAGCTTTTTCACAGCCTCAACACCCAAGAGTCTCAATAGGCCCTTCTTCCATCATTGTATTACCCAGCTTAGCTGCTGGGTAAAGGGACCAGAAAAATATTGTCTAAGGCAATGTTCTTAAGCATGGGAGTCTATGGATCCCTGGAGAACTCAGGAGTTCTGTTCACTACCTAAAACTGTAATCAGAATGGGGACAAATGGGTGTGTGACCATATTGACAGGAAGTGATTATAAATCAGAGCTTCAGAAGAACCCATGTACCCAGCAAAGATAACCAAAAGAATAAGGTCTGATAGGCAAACACACAGCATCCCTACAGCTTCTCCAGAAAAGATCCAGGATGACGACTCAAAGACCTTCACGTACGTTTTCATAGTAAAGAATTAGAATTCCATTTGCTATAGTGAAGGATCTGGAAACTCCCTTGATGCTGGTGACACCAGACAAGTGCATGTGACTGAGTGCTCACATGAAGGGTAGCCACAGATGAAAAGCACGGCATACAACACGTTGATGGGAAATGAATTATATTTTTAGCCTTTAGCTTTGTCATATGTTTTATTTTCCCTGTGGTTAAAAATGGCCTGTTGCCAGTATCCTCTGAGGATGACTTGCTGGGGAAAATTAAGGATTCACTTCCCACTGCTGATCTCAACAAAGGCAGAAAAAAATGGGAAGCCCTGGCACGAGACACTTTATTATCAATATTGCTATTTTATTTCATTAGTTGTTAGGTGTTGAAGGGAAAAGTCTGTTTTTGAAACACAGAAGAGGAAAACAAAAGCATATTGTCCTACAAATTTACGAACTCCAGATCCCCAACAGGCCTGATGGTAGGTGGTCTTCTCGGGGTTGAAGGTGCTTTTGAAGGGTGCCTTGGCATGCCCCAGGCCCCTGGACTCCTGCAAAGATTAAGAATGAGATGGGCTCCTGAATCTTCAAAGGGTTTCTCTACCACCTTTGAAGTGAATCTAGCTTACCATGACCTCCAAGAGATTTTTCCACTTCCTGCCCATCAGTTCAATATCACCCATAAACATGACCCTGTGTGACAGTCTGCAAAATATCCAGGTGATTCAGATCCCTTCAGATTTTGTCCTAATCAATGAAAGAAAATTAATTAAGGAAGGAGCTAGACTATAAATATTTACTGGTTTTGATTGCCTACAAATTTAAAACTGTTTCTTGTTGTCCCTCCTAAGAAGGATGGAAAAAAGTAAATTCAATAAGTCAATGGTCACATACCATGTACTTGAGGCCATGTTAGTCCTACTCTAACAAGGACACCATATCTGACACACAGCAGCAATGGGGGCTACTATTTGATTGATTTCATAATATTCGGCTCTCATTCTTTAGGGTCTGTCTAAGTCGGGGAGGCCCCAGCCTGGCGAATTAAATGGAGATATGAAGAGGATCACCATTCTTGCATATTTTAAGTCTTTAGAGGTAACTCTTCTTTTTCCCCCTTGAAATGCAGAGATTATTATTTTTCATTTAGATATATAAAAATATTCACTGATCTGATGGAGAGTTCTGAGTTTTTATACACATAGAGATTCTTGTAACCAAAACCACAGATGGAATACAGAACAGTTCCAACACTCCAAAGAATTTCCTTGTGCTGCCCCTTTTATTCCAATCCCCCCTGCACATAATGCAATCCCTCACACACATTCATGCACACATGTGTGCACGCACGCACGCGCATGCACACACACATACACACACATCCAGTGCCTAAGCCCTGGCCACCATGGCTCTGTTCTCTTTCCATTTCCAGAATACCATATAAAAATAATCACACACAAGTAACTTGAGATTAGATTCTTTCACGTAATACAATACTTAGAAATTAAAACAAGTGCACCTGAGGAACTTCCAGATGCTATGGCGTAAACATGGAAGACTGAGGAACTTCTGGATCTGAGGGCCCAAAGATGGAAGTGCACCTGAGGAACTTCCAGATATGGGGGCCTAAACATGGATGCCTGAGGCACTCCAGATCCTGGGGCCTAAACATGGACGCCTAAGGCACTTCCCGATCCTAGAGCCTAACCATGGATGCCTGAGGAACTTCGGACCCAGGGGCTTAAACATGGACACCTGAGGAACTTCCGGATCTGGGAGCCTAAACATGGACATGAACCTTTGAAACTTCTGGATCCGGGGGCCTAAACATGGATGTGTGCCTGAGGAACTTCCAGTTGCTACGGCCTAAACATGGAGGACTGATGAACTTCTGGATCCAGGGGCTTAAAATGGACGTTCGCCTGAGGAACTTCCGCATCTGAGGGCCTAAACATGGACGCCTGAAGCATTTCCAGATCCTAGAGCCTAAACATGGATGCTGAGGAACTTCCAGACCCAGGGGCCTAAATATGAATGTGCGCCTCAGGAACTTCCGGATTCGGGGGCCTAAACATGGATGCCTGAGGCACTTCCGGCCCCGGGGGATTAAACATGGACGTGCACCTAAGGAAGCTCTGGATCCGTGGGCCTAAAAATGGACACCTGGGGAACTTCTGGATACATGGGCCTAAACATGGACACCTGAGGAACTTCCAGATCCTAGAGCCTAAACATGGACATGCACCTGAGGCACTTCTGGATGCTACAGCCTAAACATGGATGTGTGCCGGAGAAACTTCCGGATCCGGGCACCTAAACATGGAAGTGCACCTTTGAAACTTCTGGATCTGGATCCGGGGGCCTAAACATGGATGCCTGAGCAACTTCCGGATCCGGGGGCCTAAACATGGACGTGTCCCTGGAACTTCTGGGTCCTTGTGCCTATAAAGGGCAAGGCGTGACTCTCAGAAGGGACGTGGCCCATGAAGGGGAGCCGAGTATGGCGCCAGTTGGGGTGGGGGTAGACTGAGCTGTCGCACCCTGAACTTGAATGTGACGGTGGCCTCACTTCCCGGCCTTCCCCTGGGTGTCACTTCCTCCCCTTCCAGGAGGTGCCGGGGAGGAAGTGAGACCAGGAGCAGGGGCCAGGTCCTGAGGAGGGACACCGTCTTTCTCCTTGCTTAGCCAGGCGCCCGGCCTGGCTGGGGACGGGGACGTCTTATGATACTAGCTGCCTCCTACATCCCTGCCCCAGGACCTCAGGGACCACAGGCAGGGAGTCGTTGACATGATTCTCCCCTGGCTGTTGACCCTCAGCCCCAGGGTCTGCCCAGGGAGAGCTCTGTCTCCCAGAGGGTCAGGGGGCCCCTGTGACCTGCTGCTCCTTACCCATTGTCATCCTGGGCGAGCACAGGTCAGGACACCAGACGCTACTGAGAGTGACAGCTCCTGGATGGGCGGCTGGGACTTGGCCTGTCTCCAGGCCTCAGACACCGGATGATCCCTCCCAGAGACAGAAAATCACACCACACTGCCCAAGACTTATTTTTAAGCTTTGGATTCTGAAATTTTCCTGCTGCCACCTTCTTTGTAAAGCCAGTTTTTCAACAGAGACAATATTCCAGGGGGAAAAAAAAAAAAAAAAACATGGAGTCAATCAAACCAAGCTGACACATCTGGTCCTCCAAGAGAAATCTGGATTGGAGGGAGAAGAGCCATTCTCAACTGGTGAAATAGTGAAGTTCCCTTGTCCTTATTTTGTGTAAGCAAAATAAATAATCTGATGTTAACTCATCAAATTATTTTTGATGAGTGCTTGGCTCATAGGAAAACTGATTCTGTTTTATGGAATGAAGTGTTACCTGATTTTAAAATTAAAAATGAAGCCAATTAGGATTGTTAAAAAATAAAAATAAAAAAATAAAAGCTCTCAATATATATTCAGAGAGATAAGTGAAGACATCCTATGACTGAGGATGTAGTTCAGTGGTACAGTGCACACTCCACATGCACAGGGCCAAGGTTCAACTCCTAGCACTAAAAAGAAAAAAATTAAAAAGCAAATATTCCAAGCATGAAACAAAAATAATTTGCTATATGAAAAAGGGAACATTCAGAGAACAAAAAGTTCTTCAAAATTCAATAGATTAGGGCTAGGGATGTGGCTCAAGCGGTAGCGCGCCCTCCTGGCATGCGTGCAACCCAGGTTCGATCCTCAGCACCACCTACAAACGAAGATGTTGTGTCCACCAAAAACTAAAAAATAAACACTAAAATTCTCTCTCTCTCTCTTAAAAAAAAAATTCAATAGATTATAATAGACATTAAAACTCCTACAGTAACCAATCTGGAAAGCAGTATGGAGATTCCTTGGAAAACTTGGAATGGAATCGCCATTTGACCCAGCTATCCCACTCCTCGGTTTATACCTAAAGGACTCAAAAAAAACATACTTCAGTGACGCAGCCACATCAATGTTTACAGCAGCACAACTCACAATAGCTAAATTGTGGAACCAATCTAGATGCCCCTCAATAGATGAATGGATAAAGAAACTGTGGTATATATACACAATGGAATATTACTCAGCATTAAAAAGAGAATAAAATCATGACATTTGCAGGTAAATGGATGGAGTTGGAGAATATTGTGCTAAGTGAAGTTAGCCAATCCCAAAAAACCAAAGGCCGAATGTTTTCTCTGATAAGTGGATGCTGATCCATATGGGAGGAATGGAGGAACTTTGGATAGGGCAAAGGGGAGGGAGGGCAAGGGAGAGGGCATGGGGGTAGGAAAGATGGTGGAATATGATGAACATCATTACCCTAGGTACATGCATGAAGACACGAATGGTGTGACTCTACTTTGTGTACAACCAGAGAAATGAAAAATCGTATTCCATATGTGTACTATGAATTGAAATGCATATCATGTATATCAAATTAGAATAAATAAATTTTAAAAAAAGAAATTAAAACAAGTTGTATCAATCTTTTTTTTAAAGAGAGAGAGAGAGAGAGAGAGAGAGAGAGAGAAAGTTTTTAATATTTATTTTTTTTAGTTTTCGGTGGACACAACATCTTTATTTTATTTGTATGTGGTGCTGAGGATCGAACACAGCGCCTCGCACATGCCAGGCAAGCGTGCTACCACTTGAGCCACATCCCCAGCCCAATATATCAATCTTTTTATTTATTTTTTTTTAATTTTTTTATTCTTGGTTGTTCAAAACATTACATAGTTCTTGATATATCATATTTCACACTTTGATTCAAGTGGGTTATGAACTCCCATTTTTACCCCGTATACAAATTGCAGAATCACATCAGTTACACATCCATTGATTTACATATTGCCATACTAGTGTCTGTTGTATTCTGCTGCCTTTCCTATCCTCTACTATCCCCCCTATCAATCTTTTTAATTGCTGAGTGATTTTCTGCTGTGAAGCTGTATCACGGTTCATTTCTTCATCTACTAAAGACTGTTTGGGTTGTTTCTAGTTTAGGAAAACTATAAATAAAGCTGGTATAAATATGTATGTGCTTTTTTATGTAAATATATATTTTTAGGATAACATATTCATTATTTATTGCTATAGAACAAATTAGCAAATTTGTTAGCAAATCAAAACAATACACATTGATCATCTCATTATGATGAGTCAGGAGTACAGACATGGGTTAGCTAGATTCTCCACTTGGAATCTCTCCCAGGATACAATCAAGGTGCCACCTGGTCTAGGGAAGGACCCAAGTCTAAGGTCCTAGGGTGGTTAGCAGCGTACACTCAATGTGAGCTTGGGGGCTGAAGGCCTCAGTTCTTACTTGGCTGTGGTCATTGGAGCATCTTTAATATGACAGCTTGCTTCATGTGAGCTGAGGAGACAATAAAGAAAATCTGCAAAAAGATGAAAGTCACAATCCTTTATAAGATAATCACAGACGTATCATTCCATCATCTTTTCTACATTCTGTAATTTAGAATTAAACCACTAGGCTCAGCTTACTTTTAAGGAATCACCCAAGGGTGAATACAAAAAGAGAGGACTCTTTAGGGGCTTAGATATCTACAGATCAGAGGTTAATATCCATGAAAAGTGGGCTACTTCTGCAGGTCCAAGGAGATCTGGGGATTCAAGACCTTCAGCCTTCACGTGCATCAGACCAGATATAACTAATCCAAGTTTTAGGGTCCCAGTTTTTATAATTATTTCACCATGCCCACAACATCTACAATGGCTTTAAAAAAAAGTCTCATTAAGCATTCACTGACTTTCCATCACCATGCTTCCTGGGACCACTTAGTCCCCATGTATTTGCTATACTAACTCTCACAGGTCAGGTTCCCTTAGAAATAGACATTGAGATTCTGAGTTCTACATTCTGCACGTTCTTTATGGAGTATTCCTGGGAATGAGGAAAGCAGGACTAGGGAGAGGGAGAAGTTTAACTGTGATGCAAAGTAAGAGATGCCTCACCAAGCCAGTGGGAACTTGGAGAGCTCCGTAGAGTGAGTCCCAGCCTCTCTTCACAAACCCTGCAGAAGAGTAAACATTACAGAGAGGAAAGAAATTGAAGGGCATGAAGTTGGAATTGTAGAATGTGTTTCAGGAACAATATGTCCAATACCTTGGGCAATATGGTCCAAAGATTAATAGTGAAAGCACTGAAATAAAATTTATTTGAATCCATTTCTTTCTTCCTTTTTTTTTTTTTTTGGGCTACAACTGGCTGGTTTTAGAACTCATAAAAGTTTCCTAATCTCTCTATATTTTTGCTTTTTTCATCAAGAAAATGAGCATAGTAATTTTATCCCCTTGAGGTTCATATGAGAATTATAAATGATCATCAATATTAATAGTAGGGGATCATCCCATGGAGGATGTTCAATACATGTTAACTATTATTACCACTGGGCAGAGGAGGAGAACATAAAATAATAAAAAAGAATCCTTGCTATTCATGGAGGAAAATTAAATATATATAAAATAATTAAATGGTCAATAAACGTAAGTCATCACAGGTTTCAGTGATAGGAAATCTAAAAGGTAGGAGGAATTCCAAGTGGTCAGGATTTCAGAAGCATGATGTTTGGTCATATAATTGGGAAAAAAAATAGGAAAATAAGAGATCCTTCATCACATACTATAGGTCATTCAGGAAAAATCACTGTAGAAGACCACAGAGAACCTATAACATTGATTACATCTAAACTTGTGTTCTAATTACTACTGTAAGTAGTTTCATATACCGTCTTACAAGAGAAGAGAATGGGGTTGTAAGTATAGCGATTAATGAAAATGAGTATTGTCTATAAAATAACTATTAACTTGAGAGATTTCTCTGTGACCTTGGTTGCCTACGGTGCATGAAGAGCTGAAACTTAATTAGTAAATGAGGCAGAGAAAAAGCCATGTACTGATTTTCGTTTCCACATATGCTCAAAAGTTAGTAGAAGAAAAAAAAAAAAGGAATGGCAGCCCTCTAATGGTGAGCCAGACTGCTCAGTCTTGCTCTATGGAGCAGCAGCCCATGGCACAGAGTGGGCAGGCTGCCATCACAAAATCTCAACAATTCCTGGGCACAGAAAAAAAAAGGGGGGGGATCTCTTAAAGGCAAAAATGCATACCCAGCCATTGAAGAAGATGGAAACAAAACATAAATAGATTCACAAGTTCGGTATTTTGATGGCTGGAGTTTAGGAAATGTGGAAAACAAGGAAATGAGATGAAATAAGAACTGAATCTAATTATCCTTTTTAATTTATCCACAAACAGAAATTAGATGCTGGTGGACTCCCAGAGAAAGTTCAGATTCCCACAAATGATTCAGAGCTGGATTTTAAGCAGCAGCACATTAAAAAAAAAAAAAAAAAAAAAAAGGAGCCATGTAGCTATTTTGGTGTTCATGGCTAAGGGATGCTTCAGGGCTGGAAAGCAGACCAGTTCTTGAACCACTTTAAAATAAATAGTAGAAAATGGCTTTACCAACTTGCCCAAACCTGTGGATATTATTTCAGAATTCCTTAAATATTCCTCCATAAAAAAAAAAAGAATCTCTTGTGAAGGCTTAATGTGATGCTCTTAATAGCATTAGTTATTTTTTTTTTATTAAAGTGCCCATAGACTTTGATGGCCTGTGAAATCCAAAGACTAAGAAGTTAGCTTTTTCTCCCTCCAAAATGCATGTGTATTAATTTGAATGTGTTGAAACTTGAGGAACATTGATAACACTGCATATAGGAAGATATGCCAATGATCTTGCTGTTTTAACTATTTGCCATCTCTAAACAGAGACACGTGGAAACTCACCTGGCACATACACTCACAGAACCTGAATGAGGGTATTTACAAAAGAAATTTCCTATGAAAATCCCGGACTTACTACACAAAAATGCAGGGAAAAAAACGGAATTTTTTTCAAGTGTATGACAAGATGAAAGTGCTGAGTACACCAAGCTAGCTGTTCAAGAAGTTGTTTTAACATGATTTCAATGGAGATTTGAAGACCCAAAACCTCACCTCTAGAACTATAAGATCCTCCAGTAAAGTACACTGGAATTAGGCGACTGTTTTCTCTTCCATCTTGAGGAGTGTGGAGGAAGTACAAGCTATTCCATGAGTCCCCGACGAAGTGCCCATATGTTTAAGGAAACATCTTTAGGCACTCTTCCCCAAGACATAAGAACTTTCCATGGGTGTCTCTTCTCCCCTTCTTTATCCCTCTCTTAATGGATCCATTTGGAAATGATTGAAAACACACCATAAACTTGCTTCTGACCTTGGTGTATCTAAGTTGAGGTATCCGTCCCTTGAACAAGAGCCTCAGCAATGGGCAAACAAGCTGTCCGTGTCACTGTGTGTGTACCTTATGTAACATTGATCTATGGGAACCAGATGAGCAGGCAGACGGACGATCGCAACGGGAGGTACTTCTTGGAAATAATGACTTCATAAAGAATATGCGAAAGAAATATTCCCAACAGGACAACACCATTTTCACTTCAGAAAGACGATGTCAATCAGCCTTAATTGGATCAAGACTCAGATTTCTGATGTTTCGATGAATGAACATGTCTTATTATGACATTAGACTTGCTTTAAACCTAGTAAAACATTCCTTCAATAAAAACCCCAGGGCCAGTTTGAGACACTGAAAGGTTCAGAATACATCCAAAGTCAGCTTTCGCAGCGGGACATATAACAGCCATCTGTATTATTTCCTGTCAACCTAGCTCCTTATAAACATTGGTACATTAATTGAGACTCAGAAGAAATGGAAAACAATATCAAAATGTAAGACTACTGGCTCTGACCTAGAAATCCGATCAAAAGCACAAAGATAGATCTCCAGCTGTGAAATCAATCTTTCTTTAAATATAAAATTAACATTTTACTTCACCTGTTTTCATTTAGTCACCAAGCTCATGAGCCTTATGGAAATTTTGCTTAAATATTTACTAGATCCCCCATTCAATTATATTGACTCTCAAGTATTTTTCTGAATGCCAGCACAACAATGGATGACTCAATATAAGATAAATATTTTTAATTATTACAGTGATTGAGTCTGGTTGATAATATGCAATAATGACTGCATGCATGAATGTAAAGCTTCTTTTTTCTGTACCCATCGAAAAACTACCCATCTCCCAACTTACTGTGTCTGGCCAAAGACTTGTGAAATGAGGATCTCAGTTGAAATTGAACATACTTTCCCTTCCAAACAATAGTCCTCTGCCAAACTCAGAGGAAAGTGCATCTTATGCTTCTGCTATAGTCTCCAAAGGCAGCCACAAGATTATAGTTCTGAATGCAGACAGAACGGAGAGCATAGTGTTCGCTTTCTTGTTCTCTTCATAATTGCAGCAACAGGAGTGGTTATCAGTGGGAAGCACTGGGACAATCAAATGATAGTAATCACAGAGAGTAAACAAGTCAAGAAAGGCAGGAGGACCGGGAAGAAAAGAGGAGGCTGTGGATATTTTCTTTTAGGGGGTTCCTGCCTTCTTTGAACATACCCATATTCAAACATTTTCATGTCTCGAAGCCTTCTTTGAACATACCCATATTCAAACATTTTCATGTCTCGAAAATAAGTGGATGGTCGGGTCATCAAAGGTAACACCTGAAGATTAGGAGAGTCTCAAAAAAAAAAAAATCAAGACACAAACTGATAAAATAATTGAAGTATCTAGTGAAAAAAATTAGATAAGAAAGAAGATAAATAAGACAAAGATATAAAGAGAGAGGCCTCAACACCACATTTACATGATTTTCTTTCACCAAACTTTTTTGCCATCTTTCTTCTGTGAAGTGTTGAAATGAGAGTTCTGATTTAGATATGAGGTATCCCCCAAAAGTTCATGTATGAGACAGTGTAAGAATTTTCAGAGGTGAAATGATTAGATTATGAGAGGTGTGACTAAATTAGTGGATTAATCCTCTGATATGGATTAACTGAGTTGTAATTGTAGGAGGAAGTAGGTCACTTAGGATGTAACTTTGGGGTTTATATTTTGTCCCTGGTGAGAAGAGCTCTCTCTCTCTCTGCTTCCTGGTTGCCACATTCTGAGCTGTGTTTCTTCTCCAAGTCCTTCTGCCATGATGTTCTTCCTCACCTCAGGCCTAGAGCTATGGAGTCAATCCACCATGGGTGGGACCTCTGAAACCGTGAGCCAGAATAAACTTTTTCTGTTCTACATTGTTCTTGTCAGGACTTTTGGTCACAGTGACAATAAAACTAACTAAAACAACAAGTATCATATTTTCATCACTGAATAAATGATTTGCGAAGAAAATTGGCTCTTAATATTAAAATCAATTAGGGACATAATAATTTCTTGAGTATCAAAATGACTTTTGCTAAAATGAGAGAGATTGCATATTTTCATTTTCACATAGCTACCAAAGAAACATGTGGATGATTATGAAAGAAACAAGAGTATCCAAGAAAAGTAATAAGCAATTTTGCAGAAGAGCACAAGGAAATCCTGAGACCTCATCTAAAAATTCTATATCTTACTCTGTGATTGTGGGTACTTTTAAAGATCCCATGGCTGTCCTCTATAGAATAGCACAGCAACAGGGTTCATTTGCATTTTAAATGATTCAAAATTACATTTCAACAAAGAAAACCATCAAGAAAAAAAATGCAACACGGAGAATGAGCAAAAAAAATTATAAACCAAACACCAGATATCCTGTAAGTAGATATAGACAAAATCTATTTTATGAGAAAGATAAAAAATGTCCAAAAGATATATTAAAAAATGCAGATCCAAACCACAAGGAGATGTCATTTCACACCTGTCCAGATGACTCTTATCAATAAAACAAAAGACTATCAGTGCTGACAAGGATGTATATGGAGTGGAACCCCTGCTCACTGCTGGAGGGAATTTTTCTGAAAGCATTTATATATTTGAGTTTTAATTTAAAAAAACTCACATCAGTCATTGGGACTCATGAAGGTCTTATGATTCTTCTGTCATATATATATATATATATATATATATATATATATATATATATATATACACT
>NW_025999894.1:3236095-3294445 GCF_001458135.2 Marmota marmota marmota | reverse complement strand
TTGCATCTCTTTCTCTCTGTCTTCCCCTCCCCTTTCTTCCAGTACCAATGTTACTTTCAGAAAGTGAATTTTTCTTGTATTTCAATCTTACGAGACATTATACGCTCTAGTGATGAGTTTACATTTAATAACACTCTTTAGGCCTTCATCCTGCTCATTGCATTAATCAACATTAATTAAATCATTAAGAGATAATAGCAGTCAAGGCACTGGAGAGACAGAAATTTAAAAAATATATTACTGACCTTCCAGGAGCTTACAATAGACCTCAAGCACGTGCATTCAAGAGAAGACTTTGCAGAATGCCACTCGCTTACCTGCATCATGGTTGACACATTGTATTTCTAAATATATAATCAGACACTTCATGGTATTTATAGGTTAGACAGAGTCACATGAGGACTCATTTTGACCCTCACATTCACATTACTTCTGTCCCTCTGCCCACAATGTGGTGTGCACGCTCTCAAGTTATTGTACCTCGTACATGTTAGATGTAGTGGCAAGGTCTGAAGTTCAGAGTCAGACATTTTCAAATCCTATTTTCATCTTTCTTTTACGTAGTGTATGTATTGACTTTAAAAGAAACCATCAGTACTTCCTTGTGCCTTATTGTCCGATTCTATACTCACAAGAAACAAAACCCGTTTGCTACCTGATCACATCTGATGTTCAACCAATCAAAAGTCTTTTCAATCTCAAGAAATATTCTATGGCTTCTAACCTCCAAGGCTTTGCACTCATGGGCTCCCTGACTACACAGCCTTCTACTCATGCGTGCCTAGTCCTTATCACTCATTGTATAAAGTGAGGACAAGATGTCACCCAAATCCTTCTTTATTCCTACAGGTTGACTTCAGCACACTCTCTGTATACTCTAATGGCCACTACTAATTCTTCATCATTGCAGGTTGAATAAGTTTTGCCTCCTTGGTGAGTAGCAGCAAATCTGACTTAAAAGGGTGCTCAAAATTCATTAGCTTATTAATTCTAAATCAAATTGCCACAGCATTAAATAGACGTGTGTGTTTCTAATCTCCATACGTTTTATTTATAACATAAAAGGAAGAAACTGATTTTCACATGAATTCATATTTTTTAACAGAACAACATCAATGTAAGGGCTACATCATTATACACTAAAAAAAAAAAAAAGAGTTCTACTGAATAGTCTTCCATTTCAGTTGTCCCTATTCTTGGCTTCACCCCAAAATGAAACTGGGAACTTAAAAAAAAAACAAATTCTTGGACTACCTCCCAGACCTACAAAATCAACATGTCTAGAGCTCAGACACCAACGTTGATATTATTTTAAAAGATCCTGTGTGTATTCTTAGAGAGCTTTCACAGCCTCAGTCACTGGACCAGCACTGGGAACTTCTTCTATTTGAGACAGAAAGGTTTGGACATACAGTCCCAGAAAGAAACGTGCTTTAAATTATGCAATATACAATGTGAAACAGTCAAAATCAGAACGATCTACCAAAATGGCAGCAAGGAAGGTGAAAATAAGAAATAGGCATCTTTTAGATGGTGAAATATAAACCTTTCTACTTTCAGTAAGGTCTTATTTACATGAATGAAGTGAGAAAACTCTCAGAGGTGACTTGAGAGGATGCAATACTATTGTAGACTGGAAGTTACATGAATGTTTTGATGCTAAGTTTGCTTCAACTGACAAGAGCAATGGAGGACGGAATAAAACTCAGTGCTTATTTTATTACTTTGTATTAAAAATAAAAGCAGGATTATTGGCATGTTGGGGCTTGCTTCCAATTCTCAATTGATATTCACCAAAATCACTTAAAACAAATTCATCCTCAGAAAGTTTTTGAACAAAGAAAAAACAATGGAAACTTCACTCACACAGAAAGCCACTCTTCCAGATTACCCACAGGCTATTCCTTTCAGTGTAAGAGGCAATGAATCATCAGAACGCCAGCACCTTCTGCTCTTTAGACTTACTACGATTGTGCTTGCTTTCAGTTCTTGTTATTACATAGCACTAATATTATTTAGATATGTTCTAACACTCAAAGCCACTTCTGAACCTTTCCTCAGCAATCATTCTCATCTGTAGCTAAGTTATTTGTTTTGAAAGAAAGGGTGGGTTCATTTTCTGAGAGGTACAAGTCCACACCACTTGTGTACATTTACATTGTGAATTTCATCCAAAGGTAACAAGTGATGACTACATCTCTTCAGCTTAATGAAAAGAAGGCTGGAGGATCTGTCTAGACATGTCAGGCAAATGCAGCTAAGTGTTTTTCTGACCTTATTTTATCCATTCCATAGTGCATACAGGTTATCAGTTTGACTTACAATGAAATTAGTTGATAGGATATCAGGATGTTGATCATTAATCAAACAACCAAGCTCCCAAAATGAGAACCTGCTTATATTGGTAATCTTGAGTTGCCATTATGAAATGCCATCAAATGGATAGCTTGAAAATAGGTGTATACTTTCTCAGAGATCTGGAGGCTGGAAGACTGAGACCAGGGAGCCAGCAAGGTTGGGATCTGGTGAAGACCCTCTTCCTGGCTTGGTGTAAGAGGGTGACACCACCTTCTTGCTGTGTCCTTACAAGGTAGTAGGAGAGGGAGAAGAGGGAGAGAGAAAACAATCTCTTTGCTATCTCTTCTTATAAGGACACTAATCTCATCATGAGGGCCCCACCTTCATGACCTCATTTAACTCTAATTACCTTCCAAAGGCTTTATCTCCTAACAACATTACATTGGCAGTCAAAGATTCAACAATGAATTTGGGGGTAACACAAACATTCAGTCTATAACTGTCCTATATGTCATCAAGGCCACTCAATTTTAGGTTATTGGGCAGAAAGACTGGGGCTACTAAGAATAGGGATTTAGGATTAAATATAAGGATTTATATTTAACAGCTTTAGACAAGTAAAGCCATATTTCTGAGGAATGGGGGACTGTTTGATTGACAAATGCCAAACAATGTGACGTATCAGGGGTTTTAGCAGGTGTCTCCCTGCCTTGTCTAGCTAATTATTGTATAGAAAAGTCAAACTCAGAGTGATCAAGTTAGAGGTAGAAAAATACAGCTTGTCTTGTCATTTTAAATAACAGGAAGAAAAGGTGGTTAGCAACCAGCAGAGACTATTAGATGAAAGCAAAGCCTTCCAAAGAACATGCTTAATAAATACCAGGAATTCAATATAATCCTTGAACAAGTTAATAAGCAAAGATTAAAAATGCTTTAGTGGTTAATAAGTGCCCTGAAGCAAGGAATGGGTATATATAAGACAAAGAAGACTAACAAAATGGATTCCAAAAATCTGAAAGAAAATATCAGTTCTGGCTTGAACAGTTTCTGTAATGTCCAACAAAGGAAAGCACAGGACCAGATGGACTCTCAGACAAGTTCTATCAGACCTTTCAAGAACAAATTCCAGTCTTTCTCAAATTATTCTATGAAAGAAAAATGGAGAAAATTTTTCCACATCTATTCTTTAAAGCTGGTTTAACCCTGATATCAAAACCAGACAAAGACACAACAGGGAAAGAAAACTATACAAGACAACCTCCCTGGTGAACATAGATGTGAAAATTCTTTCTAAAATATTAGCAAACCACATTCCAAAACACATTAAGAAAATAATACACCATGTTCGTGCGTGTTTCATCCCAGGGATGCAAGGTTGGCTCAATAGCCACAAATCAATAAATGTAATTCACCACATAAATGGAATTAAGGACAAAAATCATATGATAGTCTCAGTAGATGCAGAAAAGGCCTTTGATAAAATCCAGTACCCATTTATGTTAAAAATGCTAGAGAAACTAAGAATTGAAGGAACTTATCTCAACATTATAAGACTATATAAACCCAAGACCAATAGCTTACTGAACAGAGAAAACCTGAAAACATTTCCTCTGCAGCAAGAAACAAGACAAGGATGCCCACTCTCATCACTCCTATTCAATACAGTTCTTGAAACTCTAGCCAGAGCAATCTAGCAGGAGAAGGATCTGGTGAACCCTTCCTATTAGAGTCAATGTTCTGGATTAACCAAGCAAGCAGATAACCTTCCTTGTAAGTGGTTTTCTTTTTCTTTTTCTAACCAAACATTTACAATTACTCAAAATAAAAAAAGTTAGCAGTAATGATGATTAGGATGAAAAAAATGCTAATAATTCTAATATAAAAGAATTAGAAACAGTAACGCTGATGATTCAGAAGTGACAGGTGCCAATGGCCTGTGACAGAGATGTTTGGAATTCTGGTATGCAGATTAGTAGCTGTATGGAGACAGGATTGAGCCAATGTTCTCAAATATCTTCAGGGCTCAATAGTCTCAGTGCCCAGGATTGCTCCAAGGCACCTCTAGGTCAAAAGAAATAACCTAATAATTCCATGCTTTAAATAGTTAGGTCCAAATGACTTAGAAGCAGTCATCTACATCACATCCAACAAATATTGTTGTTATTCTAGAAAAATTAAACAACATAATCATGGAAATTTGCTACAGTACCCCAGGGTGTCTTTGCACACAGAGTGGGAACCACAGGCATTTTCTATGGATTAACTCAGGCTCCTGAACCATAATTCAATCCCAACTCCACTGATGATTAAATATGTAACTTGTGCAACTTGTAGTTCACCTTTTCATACCTTAGTTCATCAATTATAGATTGAATTTGATAATAATACCTCATAGAGTTGTTATCATGAGGCTTCAGTTAAGAAAATTTATGTAAAACTCTTTCTTATGTACAGTTTTTGTAAAAGTCTATGATCATAATTATTGAGAATATATCATACAATATTCCCCTTCTATTGCTTTCATTCAGCATCTGACTTACAGAGTTGTGTGTGTAGGTATGAGGACACCCTTTCCCAGCTCCCTTATTTGTAACAAGCTGGAATATGAAGTTCTGAAGAGTCTTATGAAGAGATTCCTCCCAGGATACCCCATAAGCAGAACTAGGTCTTCCGTGTCATCTTTCCTTAAAACAAAATCCTTGTTTTAATTAAGGCTTAGTCATGCAACTCATTGCAGTTTCCAAGAAAATAATGTCTCTATATCTTCAGTGTCCAATGAAATACAAAAAGAAATGCAAGAAATTAGCCAAGCTTTTGATTGAGGACATGAAGAGTTTCCAACCCACTCAGGGGAAACTGGCATTCCACTCCTGCACATTTATCAACAGGAAAAGGTACTGAGATTATGATAACTTCTAAAGAAGAAAAATTGCTGAAAAAGGAAAGCAGCAAATGTAGGGAGATTTTACAGATCTAAATCGAGCTCAGTACATTCATTTTGTTTTACTGAACCACCCCATTGGTTTTTAGTTGAAGGATATGATTTTATAGGAGGTTATAAAGCATGAAACTTCAAGGGTGGTCATTGTCCAGCTCTGTTTTAATACAAACATGATCCTTTTAGACAATTTTCTGGTGATGTATTTTATGGCTATGTATTTCTAGCCATTACCATTATTGTCTTCTTAGGCTTTGACAACTGGCTTGTAAACCTCTTCATAGTAAAAACCCATAACATTTGTGACAACTTCAGCATCCATTTTATCAACCACGGTGAATTGCACTATTTGTTATCAAGTTTCCCTGTAAGGAAAAGAGGTTTCTCCTGCCCCATAGATTTTGGGGTCATCTGAGTGGCTTGATTTGGCTGATGGCATGTGAATGAATAGGAGGCACATACACATAGGCTGAATCTTGAAGTACACCCTCATCTAGACCACTTATGCTACCAATTTCCCAGGGAATAATCCTACCATTGCTTCTCTCTGCTTCTCTATTCTAACCCACCCTGGAAAAAACCCACACATGCCCTTCTATGAGTGGTGTCTATTCTAGTTACTGTCAATATATAGCATCCCCTCCCAAACTAGTGGTTTAAAACAACAACCACTTCATTATGTATTGGATTCTTCAGATCAGAGTCGGGTAGGACTCAGAGTTAGGTGCCTTCATAGAGTTGTCTAGTTTATTGATTGCAAAAGACGTATAACCCAGCCCAGATGCAAGAGATGAGGAATTATACTCAAGCTTTTCATGGAATGATGGCAAGATCACATATTAAAATTCTATCAAAAATGGAAAATATTGTTGCAGCCATCTTTTAAAAAATATACCATCTGCCACAAAGCCATTCTAGACCACCACAAGGGGATAAATGGCCTCAATGAATTTGAATGATAATACTATGTTCACAATCTCATAGTTACATCAGATTTACTATATTTCTACTTTTGAAATTTATTCTTCTCATATTTTACTTATAAGCTCACTTCCCAATGAAATTTAAGTGAGCCAAGGTGTTTAAGTGTTACCAAAATAAACAGAATTCCTTTGTTTTCTAGAAACCCACAGAGGCACTGGCTTCAGATCAGTATACCTGAATTAGAGTAAGTAGACCTGAATCTAAATTTTAAATATCAAAGAAAATATTCAGCAGGTACCATTATTTCTATTGTCTCTGATATTAGAATCAATTGTGGAGTTCAATAATACAGCATGCTTTCTTGTAGACCTGTATTTATTCCCTTACATTTGTCACTGTTACATACATTTTATATGACGCCAGGCAATTTCACACACTCCATTTCATTTAGTGCTCAAGTAGTTTGATCAGCTGTGGTTAAAATAGGGCATGTGGTCACACAGTTAATCAATAGGAAAGATTTTAAAAAAACACCTTTGTTTCCCTAATCCCAGTGTATGGTCCACAAATAAAAGATCAGCCAGAGGAAGAAGTAGACAAGGTTACCTAAGTAACCTAGAGAGTGGCAGAGTTCTGTGCAACAACAGAAACCGTAGGTGCCAGGGGATAGATTATCTCATTGCAGTACAAAGAGAGATTTCTGGATCAAGGGGTTCCACAGTCAAAACAGGGTCACATGTTGATAAGCCAGCCTTGCCATAAGGCTGTGCCAATCTGGTCTGCCCCAACAGTGAAGGATGGTGCATACTGTCCATTCTCATCAACACAGAGTGGAATAAACGATGTTCTAATACTGGACAATTTGCTTGAAAAAAATATATTTAATTTTATTTGTAGTCAGTTGATTATTAATGGTGATGTGCACCATATATATATATACACGTGTGTGTGTGTGTGTGTGTGTGTATAAATCATATGGATCTCTGTTTTATGCAGTACACTTCATCCTTCCTTATGCTCCAGTGATAGTATAGTTGCCCCTTGGAATCCATGGGAGTTAGTTCCCAAACCCCATCATAGATACTAAAATCAGAGGATGATGGAGTCCCTTATATAATAAGATGGTATAGTATTTGCATATAAACCAAGCACATCATCCTAAATACATCTAGTGATCTCTAGATTACTTATAATACCTAATACAATGTAAATGCTATGTGAATACTTGTTACACTATATTATTTGACAATGGAAAAAAATGTCTACTTATGTACAACTCAAGCAAAAATATATACTTGATACTTCACACTTTACCAGGTTAGATTCCATGATCTAGCATTTCAATCACTGCTTTGTGAACACCATCAGCAACCACTTCTGTTGGGAGTCACCCCGGCTCCAAAGACTAACTTCCCCATCTCCTGAGAGAGCCGCCCAATGGTGAGCCCTGCTGACCCTCATGATCCTTACCCACCAATCAGAAAGCATCCCGTGCCAACTGTCAAACCATTAAACTGTTAAACTGTCATAACTGTCAAACCACCCCCGGCTCTATAAATATGCAGAGCTGTTCTTCAATAAACGGGCATTTTCTCCGACGATGAGCCTTGTTCGTTCTTTCAACTTCCATCTCCCTCTGCCATACCCAGCTAGGAAAACCCCAAACTATTTCACCTCAAGTATCTATTCCATATTTATACTCATGTCGTTGTACATTACCAAGCCACATGATTTTAGTCTCCATTTCATAAATACATATCTTACATGAGAACTTAATACTAACGGAAAATTGATATGGTTTAGATGTAAGGTGTCTCCCTAAAGTTCATGTGTGAGACTTTGGGTTATGAGAACCTCAAGCCAATCAGTGAATTAATCATCTGATAGGGATTAACTGGACAGTAACTGTAGAGAGAAGTAGTGTGTGGCTGGAGGAGGTGGGTTCCTGGGGTCGAGCCTTTGGGGTATATATTTTGTCTTTGTTAAGCAGAGACCGTCCTCTCCCTCTCCCCCGACCCCTCTCTCTGCTCTTCATGGGTGGCCATGTCTTGAGCTGCTTTCTTCCCCCACACCCTTCCACCATGATGTTCAAACTCGCCTTCAGCCTAGAGGAATGGAGACGGCCATCTACGAACTGAGACCTCTGAAACCATGATTTCCAAATAAACTTTTTCCCCCCTCTACATGTCCTTATCAGGTGTTTGGTCACAACAAATAGTGAAGAAGCTGACTGAAGCACCACGTCTGAGTGGACACCACCACCACACTCCCGGGCACTGCAACGTCCTCTATAGCCTACATTTCCACTTACTTTCTGAATCCCATTCTCTTTTGCCTTATGCATGCAAGAATGGGCCTCCTTGATTTCAACCTACCTTTTTGCATTTTTAATTTCTTTCTCTGCATGGGGTCAATTCCATCAGAATACAGAGTTAGAATGTTCCTTTCTGAAATGATTCTTACATCTCCCTCCCTCCACTGCCACGTTTTTCTCTCCCCTGCAAAGTAAAACTTTCTGAAAGGATTGTCCATGTGGTGCTCACTTCCTCACGTCCTGCGCTTTGCTCCATCCATTATGACCAGACTGTAATGCCCACCACTACACTGAAACTGTCTTTCTGAAGGCCTCCAGGGATATCTGTGTTGCCAAATCAGTGGTCACTTTGCTGTCTTCATTTTGCTCAGACCACAACAGGATCAACACAGTTCCCTAGTCTTTAGCAACTAAACACCGTCTCATCCTGGCTTCGGTTGCTTACCCTCCTGCTCTCACTCATCCCTCACTGATCCTCCTGACTAGTTTCCTCTGTGGGTTGCCTTTCCTCTACCCAGTCTGGCAACCTTAGGTACCCCAGAGACTCGTCCTAAGACTCCACAATTCTCTTTCTACACTTTCTCCCAACGTTTTGCCTCCAGTTCAAATCTTAATACTACCTACATACAGATAACTTCCAAACTATTTCCCTGAACTCCAAGTTCGGAAGTTCAGCTACTTCGTGTGTATCTACACACATGTCTAAGAGGCATTTCAAGTTTAACATGATATAAATAAAATCCTTTATCTAAACATCCATTCCACAAAACTCTTTCTTGCTCTGACTTCTCCTTGGATTGCTGAAATATACTCTGACTGACCTCCCTGTACTTACTCTTGTTCTTGTATCTCACCACAGTCCATAGAGCAGCCAGAATGATTCTTTTAAATTTGTAATCCTAGCATGAAACCTACAGGAGGCTTCCCAGTATAGTAAGACTTTAGTCCCCGGCATCTTACAGTGAGTCCAGTGCTTCACAAGACATGCACCTTCATCTTCATCACTTGGTGCTCTCCCGATTTCCATGGAAGCCAAACTAGGTTTTCTGGCTCTCTTGCTATTCTTTGAATGTGCCAATATCTTTCCTGCCTTAAAAACTTTGCATTTGATTTTTCCTCTAACTATAATGCTCCACCATTTATTTTTATATATCAGCAAATATTTTAACATTTGTTTGTCAGTCTTTCTCTTATCATTAAAGTTTTCCTGTCACTCCAACTAGTTGGGTCACCAATCACTTTTTAGAGCATCATCCTGAACTATTGCTGTTGTAACATTTATAATTTGAATAGATTGTGTGTTTGTTAGCTTATTTATGATCTGTTTCTTGCTTCTGAAACTGTAAGAAAAAGTTTCTTGTTCTCTTATCCCCCCAAATCTCCTGTGCCCAAGCCAATGTCTGCCATTGTGTGTACATGCTTGTTGACTGAGTGGACAAATGAATGAATGGATTCTATTTGTAGAAATTGATCTTAACAAGACAAGCAGTCTACACCTACCAGGATATCTATCACAGTACTATTCAAATAACAGAAAAATTGGAAGCAACCTGCTTGACCAACACATGAACTAAGAAAAATAAATAAAAGAACAAAAACAAGAATCAAGTAATAGATTTATATTTATTGACTTGGAAAAATGTCAAGTAGACATGATTGGCTGAATGAAAAAGGTTGTGTAACAAAACAAAAACTAAACTCCGCACCTACTTACATAAAACTCTATATACATAAAATCACATACACAGTATCTGTACACAGGTACACACTGAATGGAGCCTGAAATTGTTCAAACAGCCACAATGATTATCACAAGACATCTTGGAATGATACTTACTGTTTTCCTACACTTTTATGAATCATTTAAGTTTTCATATGATCATGCATTCTACTCATACTAGCTTTGGCCCTTCAAATAGATAATCTTAAGATTTTTTTTTAAGTAACTTTTTGAAGGAAAAAAAAAGGAATATTTCATTACAAAACAATGCCCCATTTGAATTTCATTGGTCTTTTCCCTCTCTTGTGTTTCCTTATTGCTACTTGAAATGTAGAAACACAGCATTGCAAAAATTAAAAAAAAAAAAAAGATAAATGCAAAAAAAAATTAGGTTAAGCTTTTCAATATAGCATCAAGCATGTTCGCATTTTTATTACTGATTATAATGTTCAACAGCCTGTGACCCAACAATTCAGACTTTTTGGCAGACAGACCCCAGTTTCCATTTCTTTCAGTACGAGATGTAGGGTGTGGAAACTTTCTACTTCCTTGGAAACTCCTCTGAAAATGGGTTTTCACTCAATTCAGGCTCTAAGTGTTTAAGAGGTGACTGAATTTCTGAAAGTGGTCTGACTGTTTTAATGCTGCTGGCAACGGCTGTAACTTTCACACTATGTGAAAGGGGGAAAAATCCATATTATTAAAAATTTGCCCTAGATCTCTTTCCCATTTCCTATTTTTTTCATAAAGAGGCCAAAATATTGGGATAATTTTTCTATGGAAACATTTAGACTCAGTATCAAAATATTTACTTATATGACTACATGTAACACTGAATAATAATGACAATATTAATAACATTACTATTGAGAAGTCATGTCCAAAGAAAAGAAATACCTAAATTCCATGCAGTTTTGTCTTTTTTTTTTTTTTTTTTTTTTTTTATTGTGGGTTGTTCAAAACGTNTTTTTTTTTTTTTTTTTTTTGGACACTAAATTGCCAAATGAAGTACTCATTTTTATTCAACTTCCTGAATGAGGATCAACAGGATGCCTAAATTCCATATGACTTTTATGGAAGAAAACAAAAATGCTACCTCTATTTAATTCCTTAACTATGAAAATATAATGGATTTCTTCAATGGAAGCAGCCTCTCTGAGTTCCTATCATTCAGCAGTAGGTTGATATTTTAATCCGTTAAGGTTGCTATAACAAAATACTAGAAACTGGATATTTTATCAACATCAGACACTTATTTCTTTCAGTTCTAAAGGCTGATAAATCCACAATAAAGGCAGATTCAGTGTCCGGCAAGGGCCCGTTTTCTGGCTCATAGTGGGCGCCTTCTAACTTCTCTTCACATGGTTATTTTAAAATATAAATTTGAATGGGGGAGGGAGAAATTCAAGTTCTCAAACTACAGAATTTGATGTCTTAGACAAAATCCTAAAAATAGGCCACTTTTATGTCTGATCTGTATGTCGCCATTTGCTTTTAGTAATTAACAAGTTCATGTTCTCACTTCCTAGCAAGTCCCTTTGCACTTTCTGCCAATGCAATACAATAGAAAAGAGACCATAAAATTTGGGGGCTACTATCTGTTTCCATAGCTGTCTTTCCCACTGTCAGGAGCAGGGGGCAGGGAAAAGATAGACTGGTAAAAGACCAGTGTATCTTCAGAGATCAACTTTAGATTTCCCAAAGCCCCAGTTAGTCATTGATTTCTTTTAAACATTACTGAATCTCAACAATTCCCATGACTTTGATTATCAAATGATCACTGATAGACTGAAAACCTCTAAATTTTCAGCTCCATGGATGAACTTGAGGGCCCTGTGGGTACATGCCTTCTTGCAAACTCAACACAACACAAATTGATTCCATCAGGATCCCCAAATATCGGGTCCTTCATTTGACTTTTCTGAGTTGGTTGGTATCTATCACTCACTATCTTTCAATGCCGATGTCTAAAATGGAAATTTAAAAGTCATGGTCATCTCTTTCTTTCTTTCGACTTTACAGATCATCCATTCGACTTTCTGTAAATTCCAGCTTAGCAATGTGTCTGGAATCTATTCCTATCTTTCTAATCTGAGTGTCATTTTCCCAATCAAGTGCCTATTATCTCTTGTTTGGATGTTGGATTGGCAAACCACTGCCCACAGGCCAAATCCAGCCCATCACTGGTCTTCGTAAATTAAATTTTATTGGATTCTCTGTGACTATTTTCATACCACAAAATTGGAGTGGAGTGGTTCCAATGAGGATTATGACACACGCATTCTGAAATATTTACTATTTGGTTATTTATAAAAGAAGTTTGCTAGTTTCATGATCTAAAACATAGTATTACCCTCCTTGAAGTTTATATTGCTTAAGCAATATACTCAGTGAAGAAGAGTTAATGTATATTAACAAAGGAAAGGAAAGAAACATAATTACAGTGTGTTAACCCTGAATGACAACCCTTAGTAAACTTTTTTATGGGGGCTGGGCTTGTGGCTCAGTGGTAAAGTGCTCTCCTAGCACGTGTAAGGCACTGGGTTTGATCCTCAGCATCACATAAAATTAAATAAATAAAATAAAGATACTGTGTCTAGCTACAACTAAATATATATATATATTTTAAAGAAACCTTTTTATACCTTTTCTGAATACACATATTCATACTATTTCTTCCACAAATTGAATCATATTATAGATTCCGTTAATCTGTTTTCTTTTACTATAATGATACACCTGAGACTGGGTATTTTATAAAGAAAAGAGGATTATTTAATTTACACTTCTGGAGGTATGAGGGCAAGGCACCAGCATCAGCTTGGCACTGTGAGGAGCTCATGGCAGACAACATCATGGGGAGAATGTGTAAGAGAACAATTGTGTTGTAAGAAGGGAAGACAAAGAGTAAAGAGCAGTTCTTTCATAACTACTCACTTTCACAAGAGGTAACTCAGGGTCCCATGAGAATTACCTTAATCTCTTCTGAGGGCAGCCTCCCCAGGATCCAACCAACTCCTGCTGAGCCCCACCCTCTTAAAATTCTCACCACTACTTGACATCTCCAAACCCAGGACCAAGCTTTCAACACAAGAACCCTTGGGGTCACACTCAAACTATAGCGTACGTATTATTCTTCATAAAGGGACTCATATTTTGGTGCTTTTGTTCTTTGGATCTTATTGAGACAATCTCACTATGTTGTCCAGGCTGGTCTTGAACTCCTGAAATCAAGTGATCCTTCCACCTCCACCTCCTGAGTAACTGGGACCACAGGTATGAACCACCACACCCAACAGAGTGCTGCCTTTTAGTGATAGTCAGTGAAGACTATTTATTTATAAGTATTATTTATTTATAAGTATTTATGTTTATTTATAAGTATTTATGTTTATTTATAAGTATTTATGTTTATTTATAAGTGTTTATGTTTATTTATAAGTATTTATGTTTATGAAACATTCAATATTACAAGGACTATTAATGTTATGAGATCTTCCTAATTTAGATATATTAACATAAACATTGTACACATTTATAGAGGACAATGTGATAATTTGACACATTCCTACAATACAAAATGATCAAATCAGGATAATAAGCATTTCTATCTCCATGAATATTTATCATTTCTTTATCCTGGGAAACTTCAAACTCCTCTCTTTTAGTTCCTTATAAAATGCATAAGTTGTCATGAACTATAGAGATCCTACTATGTTGTAGAACCTCAAAACTTATTCCTTGTAACTATATTTTGATGCCCAGGACACTCTCCTCCCTACCCTTTCTAACCTCTAGTGATCACAGTTCTAATGTCTGCTTCTATGAAATCAACTTTTAAACTTCCAACATAGGAGTGAGAACATGCAGTGTTTATCTATTTTTGTCTGATGCTTATGCTATGCAGGGTTTTGATACATACTTTCAAGTTGGCTTCTGGATAGATGATAATTTTACATCCCCACCCAGATTGGAATTTGAAGCTAAAACAGATTTTAAACTCCCCCACTCCCATTCTAACCAAAGATAGACATCACTTCTTTTTATGACATGATAACACAGTACTCTTTTCACCTCTGTTTCTGTGATTAAGACCAAAAGAGAATATTTTGTACCATGTTTAATAACCATTTGTATTTCTCATCCTGTGACTTGATAAGGTTAGTATTTTCTACTTGAAGGTTTCATTTAGCACCTTTCTTTTAACTACTTGCTAGTATTTCTAATAAAACTTAATATCCAGTAGCTCTGATATCAGGATTTTAGGTGAAATTCTTTACTCAAATACTTATGAACTGGAAAAACAGATTTCCTTGTCTGCATACACATGACCTAATAGTAACTGTTAATAAAGCAATACTAATATTATAAGCACCTTACATATATTAACTTACTTTAAGCTGCACAACAATCCTAAGAGCTCTTAGTATCCCCACTTAATACATAAGAACACTGAGGCACCAGGAAGTGAAGGGAGTCCAATAGCTAACTCGGTGTCAGCCTCAGTCCTCTTGACGTAACGCTGTGCAGCCTCTCACAATGACCATTAAGGCAGAAACGCTGTGTGTCATCAGACTAGAATATTTTAGACAGTTACCCTTAACTTTTGTCAAATTTATGTTTGCAGAACATTTTTAAATGTAGAAACTTCCTATTAATTTGTAGCTCACTTTTTATATTTATTCCCTACCTTTACCATTGCATTCAGATAGAATCACCTGCACGTAATTTACTGATATTTCTTTTACTTGGCCACAACCGCCACAACCGTGTCTTTATTAGATATTGCCAACTGTAGAAAACTCCATTTTGTCAATTCTAAATCATTACTCACAGAGCTGTCTGACACATAGTCTTACAATCACCATCTAATCCTGCAACACAGCTTCCCAAACATCTTTAGTTATATCCCAGTTCCTATGGGGGAAAAGATAATCTTCTCTATTTGCGGTTCAAGATCTTGCAGGATCTAGTTACAATCCACTTTCTAATTCATTCCTCACTGTGTTTTCATATCAGCTAGAGGAGACCCTCCAAGTTTCCAGAGGCTCCCCCTATTTCATATTCTCCTACTGTCTCTGAGTACCTCTTCCATGCCTATAGACTGAAAGCCCAAATTGGATACATTATTTGCCCTCCAGAACAATGACTGCCACTTCTGAGTCCTTCACTAGAAGTTCTCTCTAGGCTGTTGTCCTATGGTGCATATTATTATTACATCAATGACACACCATTATAATGCCCACCCCACAATCCCACAGACATTTACAGCCTCCTAAAGGGCAAGGACCAAATCATAGTCAGATGTGTTTCCCTCCCAGAGCTCAGCAAATGAGCAAATGGTTGATAAAAATATTAATTAAATCAAAGGGAATGAAAGAATGTTCAGCACTAATTTACCCACTTGTCTGTAACACAGTTTTTCATCTCTCCTATTTCTTCTCTTCTTTATTCACATTCTTTTTGTACCATATGTGAAATCATCTGTTGCGTTGTAATGCATTATTCATATCCTAGAACTTTCCATGGAATGACTAATTTGAGGAATTTAATATTTGGAAGTTTTCAGCTCTTTTCTCTCTTACTCAATGTTGTAACTAAAATGTGAATAGTTATTAACTGCAGGACCCTTAATGATAATGGTGTTTTATAAATGTGAATAGACTATAGTCTAGACTATCCCAGGAAAAATATGCTAAAAAAAAAAAAAAAACTAACTTTTCTCAACTAGTTCAGTTTTTTAAAAACCCACAGTAACACAGATCGGCATAAATATTTGCAAGTTGAAAACTACACCTCCATGAAAATTCAAAACTAAGAAACTACAATGTGTTTTTCAAATACCTAACGTCATGGCCTTGCTTCTCGTATCATATCATCTCTTAGCAGAGTTTGTTCCATGATGGGTATAGGAGTTGTATTAAACTTCCTGAACTGAAATGCTCTGGTAAAAATTGCACTTTACAATTAAGATTCAAACTCATTCATATAATAAACGGGAGACTGTCTTACTTGAAAATACGGTTTATGTCTCCCCCCAAAGAGGATTTCCTTTAAAACAAAACGTACACAATGGACACACAACAGTTAATTGGAGAGTGCTCTGTTTGTCACAGAACCATGCAGGAATACTAAGAAGAACACACGAGGGAGCATCTCACAGTCAGAGTTCAACTAAGATGAATTTAAAATCATCACTGTCAACCATCACCCTTTCCCAACTACAGCAATAGATATTTAAAGTAGTAAGAGTACACAGGGAAAAGTGAGAGCAGAGGGGAGTGTTGCAGTCAGCTTTTCCACTGCTGTGACTAAAAGGACTCAACCAGAACAGCTGTAGAGAAGGAAAGGATTACCTGGGGGCTCACAGTTTGAGGGGTCTCAATCCACAGACAGCAGACTCCATTCTTGGGGGCTCAAGGTGAGGTTGAACACTATGGAGGAAGAGTGTGGCAGAGGAAGCAGCTCACATGATGATTAGAGAGCAGAGAGAGGTTTCTACTTGCCAGATATAAATATATACCCCAAAGCCATGCCCCCATGCCCCACCTCCTGCAGCCACACCCCACCTGCCTTCAGTTACCATCCAATTAATCCCATCAGGGGATTAGTTCACTGATGGGGTTAAGACTCACACAACTCAATCAGTTTTCCTCTGAACCTCTTGCACTGTCTCATGCATGAGCTTTTGGGGGACAGCTCACCCCCCAACCAGAACAAGGAGTAAGCAGCAGAAATTGACATTTCTGTACTGTACTGTGCTGTGATTGACACTCTGGCTCGGGACCCTGACTCCTTCCTTTCATCATCTAGTGACCATTCACCCTGTAGCCTTCATGTACCCACATCAGCATGGATCACTTTTCTATTTGCTGCAACATCTTTTGGACTAAAAGGGCCAGAGACAAAATTAAGAGAGAGTTTTTGACCACTGAAGGTTAAGTGCAGGAAAGAGGCTGAGAGCTGCAAACACGGTGGGGTTTTCATTGTAAAGGAAAGATTACTCAGGGAGCGGAGCCATAAATCATGGAGAATCGTTACTAGGGTAAATAATTAAACCCTAATCAAGAAAATCATAAATGTGTCCAGGGGGATTTCAGAGTTTCAGTGGACCAGCAACTAACACGTATGTTCCATTTTCTTCCTTTGTCAATAAATTTCTATGGCAGTTATCCCATGCCAGCATTACCATTGTGTGGTGAGTGTGTGGAAAGCAGATACCTTGTCTGATTAATTCAAAGGTCTTCAGATTGGGGAAAAAAGTCCATATTAGAGGGTTTATATTCAAAAAACTACAAGGTGCCTCATGCACTTGTACTTAAGGCACTTGTATCTGATTTAGATCATGGGATCCCAGACCATGGACGTGAGCCAGATGCCATCAGGGAGGAGACTTGAGGAGGCCTGGGGAGGATAGAAACTGATTTTGCATGTGAAAGTGGTAAGAATTCTGAAATCGTAAGACAAAATATCCACACCAGTACTTCCAATCCAGAGCCAGTACACAAAGAGCCTTTGTAACAACCTCAAAGAGTAGAATTTGATGGAAATAATGATACATGACATCTAGTCTAGGTCATAAAAAAATGCGCAGCTTCCCTTTGACTTTCTCTGAAAATACTTGCCCTTACAAGCCAGCCACCATGTTGTGAAGGAGTCCAGGCCATGTGAAGAGGCCACAGAGTGTTTCCCAGCCATCAGTCCTTGATAATTTCTCAGTTGACAGCCAGCCTCGATTGCCAGACATGTAAATGAGCAAGACTGCTCCCTGCAGTAACTGATTGCCCTTAAAAAGTCATCACTTATAGACTTATTACTTTTGAAAAGCTTTTCCTATTCCACACTGACAGGGATTTTCCTCCTGTGGATCCCTAGCATCCTATGCCATTTCTAGTAGTCTGAATCCAATTGTCCATCAACGGTTAGCATCTATCCATCTTCCCCATTAGAGGTCTTGATCTTGATAATAGTATCTGCCCTACTTATCTTAGATGTTCAGCAATTAGTAAAATGAACAGAGCGTAGTTAAGCAAAGGTAAGTGAATATGTTGATCAACAAGGTAATAAATTTAAAGTAGAACTTGTATAAAATAGCAGGATTGATTAGTTAAGAGAGGTCAGGGAGGAAATCAGCAGACTGTTAAATTTGTTTGTAATGGATACAGAGGCTAAGAGCTCTCTGCAAATAGACATAAACACTAACACTGAAGTCTGTGGTGCAGATGAAAGAGGAATTCCAAAATGAGCAACTTGGTCTGAATGGCAAAGGACCAAGGCAATGAAAGGACCAAAGTACCTTGACCAGGACCACAGAAGAGACATTGCACAGCAGGAGGGATTCTGAAATATGTTGATGCCAGGACACCCTTAAAACTCACTGAGGTTTCCAAAGAGCTTTTGTTCATGTGAGTTTAATTCATCAATGTTTTATTTACCATGTTAAACATTAACACTGATCATTTTAAATACATTTATTTATTTATTCATTTTTCAATAAAAACCAATTATATGTTAATATTAGTATAAAAATGCATTTCATTATAAATAAATATCAGCTTCGCATATTCCCTTAATGTCTAGCAGAGGAGAGATGGCTGAATTTCCAAGGCTGCTTTTGGATTCCATGTTGTTTATTTTCTCTCATCCTTAGTACTTCTCATCCTTCCCCCTTCTACCTACCATGTTGTGGTCCATTGTTTTGGTTGACACATGTGAAAAAAAATGAAGTATCTTAATAACAATTTCATATAGTTGTGAATACTTGTCTTTGCTATTTTGCTAAAATTTAACAAGTAAAAAATTTTCTGAAGGGTAGTTTTGATGTGTAATCTGTTAAATAAATTTTGATTCTCAGTTACATTAACATACATCGGTGCATATTGCACTTAGAATGTCTCATTTAGTCAGCTATGATTTTTGTATCAGCATACATTGATTATTTCACTAACTTTTACAGTTTTTCCAAATCTTAACAGATTCTATAATTCAATATCAAAACTTCACATAGGTAATATCACCTCTAATTTTAATAGCTGAGTATTTAAGTACTAGGAACAGGTCATTCATGTAATAACAGGCATGGTTTTTAAAAAAATTCTAATTTTGCTCAAAGACCTGAATTTTATCATTAGCAAAACATACTGTCAGTTGTTTCCTGTGATGATATAAAATTGTTTTGTTCATTTTTAAGAAAATATCTCCCAAATACCAAAATCTGAATATCCCCAGTTTATCAGTTACTCTTTCAAGTAAAAAATTGTGTTCTGTGAGAGAAAACAAGAAAAGCTAGTCTAGCTGATAACTCAATCATTCATGTGCTTTTCTTGAGACACTCATCATTCTTCAGAATGTAGCAAATGTGCTTCATCTGAAGTTCCCATTTTAACATGGAGTATTAGAAAGAAAAACAAAGGTGGTCAGATTTGGGTTGTAATGAGATTAACCATTATTACTGTTTTATCAACAATTCTTCCTTCCTTCCTGTCTTCTCACTGCAACTGCATGGTGCTGAGATTCCAGTGAGTTCCGGTCCACTTGGAACCCTTGCCTTGATCTGCAAGGCACCAGCCGTGTAACGCATCATTGCTTTTGTAACGCCAAGAACAATATCAACAGAGCTCAAAAGACAAATATCACTTCTGTATTATGAAAATAGTTTTTACTTCATAAATCCCATGCAAAGTGTCTGGGGGAAATAGTACTTCTCACCATTCCCCCTTCTACCTAGTGCTCCAGGGAACTCACTTTGAGAACCCCACACTATGTGTACCTAGTCCTCATTAAGGGCTTTAGTTTACCACTGTGTGGGGGAAAAAAAAAAAAGAGTGAATTTCAGAAATACCACATAGCTATGTCTAGTGCTTGATAATAATTCAATGTACCTTCATTATTTTCAGAGCAATATTCACATGAATCTGTTAGCAGAAATTGACATGTGTATCTCAGCTAACTCATTCAATGTAAGTGTTAATACGTCCCACAAATACAAAAGAGAAACAGGATAGAAAGAAGAAGAAAAATCTAGGACTTTGTAAACAATAAAGAAATTTAATACTGAAAGCTTTTTTTTTCTTTTAGGAAAAATAACCTAGTTATTCTCAGATACTATAAGCATGATTATACCTATATAAGTATGCATGAGGATAAGTCTCATGCATATACATATAGGTATACCTACACTGAAGTTTACATACTAAGTTGCACACAGCTCCTTCCACACGTGAGCTCAGTTCTGTTCCAGTGGACTCTTTCTGGCCTTTATTCAGTTGCAATGTAAAGTGTCTGAGTTGAATTACGTTCCACCAAATTCACATGAATTATATTCCTAATTCACAAAACTTCAGAATGTGACTCCGTAGATAAAGTTCTTAAAGAGGTCAATAAAGTTAAATTAGGTCATTGGGTGTTCCCTAATCCAATAGTACCAGTGCACTCCTAAGAAGAGATCAGGGTAGATACGTAGAGAAAAGACCATAAGAAGACAGAGGAAGAAGGCAGCCAACTACAAACCAAAGAGAAAGATCTCAGGAAGAAAAAAAAATTAACTCCTCTGACAGCTTGATCTCAGAATTCTAGCCTCCAGAATTGAGAGAAAATAAATGTACAAGTCATCCAGTCTAGGATATTTGGTATGTCAACTCTAGCAAACACAGTATCCTTCAAATCAGCTAGGTAAAAATGGTTAAATGAACAGACCAAATAGAGATTTCATTATGCTCTTTGTGTTCTCATTAAGAAAGCCAACGATGCTCACCATCAGTGGACTTTAAAACTCTGAAACTTCCAAGTTCCAAACTCCAGTTGGAAATTCTCCAGCAGGGAAACCTCTTCTTGGGGGGAAGCAAGTTGTTCTCATACATACCATTACCCCCAGGAACTCTATTCTGTTCAACCATGAGGGAAAATTTTATCCAGAAGCATGCTATGGCTTTCTATCTTTTATAGTTTCTCTTCTATCTTTGATGTTATCTAAATCATTTATTTTTAATGAACCAATTAGTATAAACATGCTCTGCACCACTAGTCATCAATTTGTAGATTCATTTATCTTCTTACTCAATGAATAGTTGGACAGACACATCTTGACAACAAATTAGAAGTACAGAATTGTATTGTAGCCTAGTAATATGCATTTACACAATGCCCTCGGGAAGCTTATAATCTATTAAGGGAGGCACACAAGATGGAAGCATAAACATCCGTGTTGTCGATAATATGTCAGGTACTTATATTCTATGAAGGAAAATAAACTGTGTATATGATGAAAGTGCTGGGTTGAATAAACAGCAATGTGTGTATCAATGAATTTCTCCCACGCTTCTTTTCACCAGGCAAATTCGGAAGTATGAGCTCAGAGAAAGAGGGAGAGGAGAACACAACAGATTCTCCTAAGTGAGAAGTGAGACAGCATGGATTTATTTAGAGAGGCCTCTCCGATAGAATCAGAGTCAAATTCAATCTGAAAGTGAAGGTACAGGTCTCTCTATAAGAACTGCATTCCAAAGAGAAGAAAAATACAAAGTCCCTGAGGTGGGATTTGCAGACAGTCCTGTATGCCTGGAATGCAGTATGTAAAGAGAAGAACTAGAAAAAGATTAAGAAGTTGGGAGATGCCCTGGAGGTTATTCTGAGGAACACGTGACTTTTATTCTCAGTGAGACAGAAAATCATAATGCAGAAGAATAATCTAACCTAGCCTTTTATTAGGGTTCCTTAACTGCTGTTCAATGAACTGACCTGAGCTGAAGCTAGATAGAGTCGTCTTGAATCTTTTTGAAAACACATTCCCGATGTCCTTCTTTTAAAACTTTGATAGATGTATATATATACATCTATCAAAATACCACACAGTACCCTCTAAACGTATAGACTATTCATCAATTTAAAAATATAGAACTTGCAACATTCAAAAAATAATTCTGATGCAATCAGTGTCTACAAAAAGCTTTCAGTAAGATTGGAATAAGGATTCTAAAGAATGTGATAATGAAGGAAGTGGACAGGGGAGGCTGGCCAGTTCCCTTATCTCCAATTTTCAGGTGAGAACCAAAGCAGAGGGAACTAATGCATTCATAAACTAATGCATTCATAAAACATCTGGATAAATCCACCTGCACAGCAGGCAGGCAGTCTATGCTATACATCCCCTGTGCTATAGGGTACAGTACAGTCCTCCATTGCATGCTGGCCTGCCCCACTGGGGAGTGTATGGGTAAAAAAAAATTTCCAAAATCTCTCCAGTGAGTCTTTTGGCCTCTTTCAGAAGTAGGTTCTGGGTATGTGACAAAGAGCAAAGCCAAGGTCGACTCCCACAACCAGGGCGATTATAGAGAGCAGAGCACCAAGAAAGTATTTTCTCCTGATAGCATAAATATTGGAGGACCCCCATCAAAGACTACCTAAAAGTCTACCTAAAACTCTCACTATTTTCTTGAACTGCCTTCCAATCCTCTAGACCTAGAGGTTTGCACTGACTCCTGCCCCACACTCTCTATCCCACTCACCCAGCTGATGGGCCCTGCAAGAAGCATCAGCCAGTGAAAGGCTGAGGAGTTTGTTGGATGAGGGCGAAACCTTGCATCTGATAGCTTCCAATAACTAGTATGCATTCTTAAAAGCAGCAATTATCAAATTAAGCGGTGTTTAGTAGAAAAATCTTCCAGCTTTTTAAAAAATACGGACTCTCTTTTTCCAACCGTGAATCAAGACATGTATAAACAGGATGATGGATAATGGTTGCCAACTTGACTGGGTTAAGAGATATCCAGATAAAACATTGTTTCTGGCTGTTTGTGAGGTGTTTCCAGAAAAGATTAGCATTTGAATCAGTAGGCCAAGTAAAAAAAAAGATTTGCCTTCTATCTATCTGGCACTGGGGCAAAGGCCTACACCCCCAGCTCCTCAGAAGCTGAGGCACGAGGATCTGATGATCAAAGCCAGCCTGGGAAAATGTATCATAAAAGGGTTGGGGATGTGACTCAGCGGTAACGCACTTGCCTAGCATGGTTGAGGCCCCGGGGTTCAATGCCCAATACAGAAAAAAGAAAAACGTTGCCTTCAACAATATGGATGACTACCATGCAGTCTATTGAGAGCTCAAAGAGATTAAAAATAAAAGCAGAGGGAAAGACAATAAACGTTGTCTCTCTCCTCTTGAGCTGGGCCTCCACTTTTTCTTGCCCTCAGTCACCAGATCTTCATACACTTGGGCCTAGAGATTCTGGGACTTACTTCATTGGCCCCACTCATTCTTGGCCTTTGACTTTGGATTAAAACTTACACTATTGGCTTCCTGGTTCTCAGGCTGAAATCTCCCTGGAACCTTTGCTTCAGATGGAATTACACCAGTGGCTTTCACAGGTTTTCAGCTTTCCGATGGAAGACCAAGACTCCATAATTGTGTGAATCAATTCCCATGATAAATCTCCCTCTGATATAGACACATATAGCCTATCGGTTCTGTTTTTCTGGAGAACCATGACTAATACAAGCAATAACAAGCACAAATTGCTTCACACTTTACCTCTGAGTAACCTTCTTTATGTAACAAAAGCCTGACTAACAGGATAGTTAAACAAATAATTCTTTTTCCCATAGGAAATATCTAAAATTCTTCTAACCCCAAAGAAAGAAATCTTAAATTGGATGTGATTTAAATAACAGATTTTATGAGATGAGTCATGTTTTTCTAGTGAGAAAAAGTAAACTTATCCATTACTACTTTGGTGTATCTTCTTTACAGGAAGGTGTTGCTTATTTTGTTTCCCCTGGTATCCTTCCGTACAACGGCCAGCGCCATTTACAACGTCAAGAGCTGACTTTACTAATGCAAGTCACACTTAGTAGCATCACTTGTACATACAATGGTTTTCATTTTCCCTAACTTATAGAAAATAAAGGGGGGATGCTGTTAGCCAGAAATTATAATCAAATTTCAGATGAATTTTTCTCTGTAAGAAGCAAATGTTAAAATTAAGGCTGAGAATATTCTGAAATGAGTTGGTGACATTATGTGACGAGGGGATTGCAGCTTTGTATTGTCATATGCGTAGATTCAGATTTACACTTTATTGCAGGAGTAGCTAGAGACAGACCGGCAGTACTTTAGTCCTCAGAAATAGTTTTTCTTCCATTACACTTGGCAATCTCATCCATTTTCTTTTTAGCAAATGCTGCTAAGTTGTCACAGTTAGCACTTGATCATGCCATTGATTCTAGAATCAAGGAATCCAAAATTTACTATAACATTCTCCTTCTTCAGCACCATTCCCTTAACATTTGTTACACCCAAAGGCACTGGATGGTGGTAGAGAAGTATCCATTCTTCACAAAGTCAGAAGAATCGCCCTTCCTGGCTAACTCCCTGTTCAGCTCTTTTCATGGGGATTGTTTCTTCAAGATGCATGAACTAACAACATACAGTCAAAGCAACCTCAGCCCTGCCTTCCAGGAGCATCTATTCCATTTCTTTGTTCAACAAACATGAAGCACTTTTTGTATGCTAAGCAATTTCCTGAACCTTGAGGACCAGATGGTACACAAGACATAAATTTGCTACCCTTGCAGAATTGTTGGGAAGATGGAATACTCACAAGTAAAAATGAACAAATAATGTAATTCCAACTGGTGATGTGTGATATAACAAATGTAAAACAGGATCCTGAAACAGAAAAGTCTTTGGTGAAAACATGGTGAAATGTGAGTAAAATCTTCATTTTAGCTAATAGAATTCAGTTTGTGATTATTTTATGATGGTGATGCAGGAGGTTAGCATTAGGTGAAGTGGGATAAGAGGTTTAGGGATGGGGGACCTTTTTGTATTATTTTTTCCAACTTTTCTCCAAGACTAAAACCAGTTCAAAATGGAAATGGAAACGAAAATAAACAAACCGGAATAAGATAAGAAGAAAAAGGAATAACCTGAATGGGAAGTTTTAAGTAGGATGGCCAGAGACCACTTTATAGAGATCACATGTACATGGGCGTCTACACACAAAGATTGAGGAGGACAGAGTTCCAGTGAGAAAGAAGAGCCTGAGCCATCACTGAGAGGTAAGAGTGAGCTTTGCAGATTGAAGAAAGAGAAGTAGGTCACTCTTGCTGGAGTCAAGGGAACAAGCAGGGAACTAGTCATAAACTGGGCAAATGATCCTTTCTGGCCAGCATACACTGAACCAAATAGGCTATTGGTGCTGAAAGCCACCAGAAGTTTTCAAGGAAGGGAATAACATAGCATGATTTAAATCAGATAGGGGTAGAATGGAGGGAAACTAGAGCAGAAACCGGGAAATTTGGTGGAGGGGTAATGCAAAATTCCACATGTTACTTGGAGAGAAGATCCAACTAAGGATTCTGGGGCAGACGGAGTGAATTCTCAGGGTCAGTGTTGACGGAAGAGGCTGCAGGACTTACTGAGTGTTTGGATGTTGGGTCTGAAGAATAGGGGGGAGATAAGTCTGACTCCCCTAGATATCTGGCTTGACCTTTACTGTGTGAAACCTGGCACATAGTGGGCACTTTCAAGTACAATCTGAAAGGTGTGTTTGCTTTATGTTCAATACTATAGAACCCTGAAGAAGAGAGCACAACAATACATTGGTTTGGCTGTAATTTTGTGTTTCCTTTTCCATCCTGTGGTAATTATATAATCAAATTACATAGACTATAAACTCCCCTACATCATAAAACTTATACAGTTTACCAATCGGCTTCCCCAACTGGCAATCTGATTCTCACATCACCCCTACCATAAAGTGGGGCTTGACACTTCCTCATATGTGCTATAAAGAGTCCATTCCCACCAGACGTCACAGGTAATACAGAGTGGAGTTACGATTTTAAAGAGAAAGTGGAGAAGAAAGTTCATGTTATAAATTGCACCTCAGCAAAAGCCCTCTACTTCCTGTGAAATCAGTGCTCTTTGCCAAGTCTTTCCTGCCCCATAACTGAATGTCTTTCTTCTCCCTTTTCTTTGTAAAATATTCTGTCTGCTCCACTTTGCCAAGAAATTTTACTCTGTCTCTAGAAGTTCCCAGTCCACTCAGAGAAGAAAACATCCTTCATTAATCAGACCACCCTTCCTGGAGAAAATCAGGGTGGCCATAAGATTACTTGAGCCTGCTTTTTGAGAGTCCCGCTCAGCCACAGCCACTTATCAAAGTGTTCCTTTCTACTTCCTAGGACATTGTTCTTTAGGGGAATTCTGATAGTTATTATTGTCACAATATGGTGCCCAGATAACTCTGCTGGACCATGAAGGAGGATGGAATGTCATGACTTTCTTAAGAGTCCAGGTTTATATACAGGCATCAAAGGAATATTCACATTTTTTTGTTTTACTTTCCAAGATAATTGTATGCTAGGAGAGATATTCTCCAATTGATCATCATTATATTCTACACTGCAGGTAGTCTGCGATATAGTCCATGTTCTTGTACAGGGGCTCTCAATGCATTTTTCAACTTGTGTAAGATCAGAACTCATTAAGGAATGTTTTTTCTTTCTACAAGATCTTAGTGAAAGTGGTGACGGCATGGGCATATGTGGGCTACCTTGAGCCATAAGGGAGCTGAATTCTGGAGTGAAAAGCGCAAGACAAACTACATCTGCCACATGAAGAAAGCACCAACAGGACCACGAATAGCTCTCACCCTTCCCGTGAGTCAGACACCATGCTCTGAACTCCAAGTGTCTCCTCTAATCATCCCAACAACTCTAGGAGGCTGAGGCTCTCTATCCAAATGCTGTTATAATCCTTCAATTATATGAGGAATGAGGGTTTTCCAGAGTGCCTGTGAAAGGGATAGGAAGTTGGCGGGAAAGGATTTTTAAAAAAGAAACAAAAGACAAATATAAACACTGCCAGAAAACATTAAGGACTAATAAATGAAATCAGCAAAGTATCAGGATATAAAACCAATACCAATAAATCAAATGCATTTCTATACCTCAGTGATGAATTCACTGCAAGAGAAATTGGGAAAACTACCCCATTCACAATAGCCTCAAATAAATAAATAAATAAATTTTAAATCAACCTAACAAAAGAGGTGAAAAACTTTTACAATGAAAATTACAGAACACTAGAGAGAAATTGAAGACGACTTTAGAAAATGGAAAGACCTCCCATGCTCTTTGATAGGCAGAATTAATATTGTCAAAATGGCCATACTACCAAAAGCATTATACAGATTTAATGCAATTCCCATTAAAATCCCAATGGCTTTCTTCATAGAACTAGAAAAAGCAATCATGAAATTCATTTGGAAAAAAAAAAAAAGAATAGAAAAGAGACCCAGCATAGCTTGAGAAATCCTTAGCAAGAAGAGTGAAGCAACAAGTGTCACAATACCAGAACTTAAACTATGCTACAGAGCCATAGTAACAAAAACAGCATGGAATTGGCACCAAAAAAGACACATAGACCAGTGATACAGAAGAGAAGATACAGAGACAAATTCACATAAATACAGTTATCTCATACTAGACAAAGCCACCAAAAACATTCATTAGACAAAGGATAGCTTCTGCAAAAAATGGTGCTGGGGAAAATGGAAATCTATAGGTAAAGCAAACTGAAATTAAACCCCTTATCTGTAACCCTACACAAAACTCAACTCAGAGTGGATCAAAGACTTAGGCAGTAGAACAGAGATCCTGCACCTAGTAGAAGAATAAGTAGGCTCAAATCTTCGCATGTCAGCTTAGGACTTGACTTCCTTAACTAGATTCCTAAAGTGAAGGAGTAAAATCAAGAACCATGTATAACTGATTAGGACTAATAAAAAATAAAATTAAAAAATCAAGAATCAATAAATGGGATGGGCTCAAACTAAAAAACTTCTTCTCAGCAAAGGAAACAATCAATAACATGAAGAGAAAACCTACAGAACTGGAGAAAATATTTATCCCAAGCACCTCTGACAAAGCATTATCTCCAGAATACATAAAGAGCTCAAAAACCTAAATACCAAATAATCAAATCAATAAATGGGCTAAGGAACCAGAAAGACACTTCACAGAAGAAGAAATACAACTGATCAACAAATATATGAAAAAAATGTTCAACATCTCTAGCAATTAGAGAAATGCAAACCAAAACTAAGATTTCATCTTGCACCAGATAATGACAATTATCCAGAATACAAGCAATGATGTATATTGGTGAGGACATGGGAGGAAAAGGTCCACTCATACATTGCTGCTGGGAGTGCAAATTGGTGTGACCACTCTGGAAAGCAGTATGGAGATTCCTCAGAAAACTTGAAATGGAACCATCATTTGACCCAGATATCCCACTCCTCAGTTTATACCTAATGGACTTAAAATCAGCATATTACAGTGACACAGCCACATCAATGTTTATAGCTGTTCAATTCACAATAGCTAAACTATGGAGCCAACTTAGATGCCCTTCAACAGATGAATAGATAAAGAAAATGTGGTTTACATGCACAATGAAATCAGCTATAAGGGGAATGAAATTATGGCATTTGCTGGTAAATGGATGGAGCTGGAGAATAACATGCTAAGTGAAATGAGCCAATCCCCAGAAACCCAAAGGCCAAATGTTTGCTCTAATATGTGGATGCTAATTCACAATAGGGGGATGGCTAGGGAAGAACAGAAGTACTTTGGATTAGGCAGAGAGGAGTGAAGGGAGGTGAGGTGATATGGGGGTAGGAATAATAGTAGAATGAATAGGTCATTAATACCCATGTGTATATATGACTACCCAACCTGTGTGAGCCTACACCATGTAAAACAAGAAGAATGAGAAGTTATACTGCATTTATGCATGATGTATCAGACTGCATTTTTCTGTCATGCATAATTAATTAGAACAAAATTTTTAAAAATACTTGCAGCCAAAAAAATAAATAACATTTAGAGTTGGGAGGCTCAATGTGTGGAATTCTACTAGAGCTAGAGATACTGAGGAAGAAGAGGTTCCTCGTAATATTTCTGAATACCGTGTTGGGTAAGTGGCCACATGGGAGAATTGACAACAGAGACATCCTAGAGAAACCACATGCAAAAAATGGATCCTGATGACATCTTTTGAGCCTCAATCAAGTGATGTAATGAGGAGGTCTCAGCCCTGTACAAATAATCCCTTTTGGTTTAAAATCCTTGATATATAGAGTTTTCTATCACTTGTCAGGAAAAGAAACCAAGAGTTCAGGATTCCCAAGGTAGCACCAATGTAAATCATCCATTATCACTGGCCTCCTGAGAAGCCAGTTATCTCTGTGGTCACAGTGAGTACAGGTATGTCCTACAGTCACCTGTATTGGAATGAGGTCATTTGCAATCAATGACTCCAGGAACCTCAAAAAAGGGTTGTCTTGGGAATGAAAAATCCTTGAAGGGCATTATAAGGCCATTAAAGAATAATTTTGCCTGACTCAAATGTTTCTGTGGAGCCAACTCTGTGTGATAATTTAATCCAAACTGTTGAGGGAAATCATTACTATAAAAAAAAATTCTTAATAGCAAATGGTGACTATGTGACATCATAAGATCTGGTCCTGTCTGTTTAATGGGCTCACAGCTCAAATGAATCAAATAATTGGAGCAAGTCCCTACATTAGCTGAAAAGACACTGAACTTGAAAAATTATACCTCCCAAGTACAGTATAACTGGATTTGCTAACATTTGAAACACCCTAGCATAAACAGTATTAATTGCTGACAGTGTCCGTACTAAATAAAGGCATAATTAAAGCATTAGAATCTCGGAAAAGTCAAAAGCATTTCATTATATTTGTGGTCTGAGGTAAGCAATTTGAAATAGCATCTTGGCAATGAAATAGAAAATCAGTAAAACACTGATCCCATGAAGCACAGTGCTGTGACAAGACAGCATACGTGGAACAAGAAAAAGCTGGAACATAGGCTACAAAAGAAAAAGTGGCTCAACTTGAGGACATTTCTTGTTACAGATGTCAAAACAAAATTGCAGTGTGGTACATTGTCTCCAAAATGGCGGTCATGAATTCCTTCCCTCCCTCTACTTATATGCTGTACCACCTCAAGTCTGTTCCATCCATCTCCTTGCGTCTGCTCAGGCCTCAGTGACTGGTTTTTCCAATAGAATAAGGTAGAAATGACATTGCAGGATGTCTGAGAGTAGGTCATAAGAAGTCTTGCTGTATCCAACAAGGCTGTCAGTCCTCTCTCCAGTGGAAGGATCTTTCTGGGGGAAGTCAGGCACCATTCAAGTCTACCTACCAGATACTACCAAGTTGTGAGAAAGCTCCAGCCAGCTGTGTAAAAGTCACATGGAAGGGGGACCAGGAGAGGGAAGGAGAAGGGAATAAAAGGGAAGAAGAATGAGAGAGGGAGAGAAGGAGAAAAGCAAAGGGGGAAGACCTGTCTGAGCAGCCCTATACATTCCATCCCAAGCTCCAGATAAAGAAGTAAGATGACATCTTGGACAATCAAGCCCAGAAGATATGCCATGGAGAACGAAGAAAGCAACCCACAGCCCATACCAAGATCCCAGTCTAGCCATCCCAGCAATTCTAGCCCTTACAGCCACCTACCTGAGTTCCCACTCATCATGGAGCAGAGATCAACAATCCTGCTGTGTCCTGTTCCAATTCCAGAGACACAAAACGGTGAGCATGATACAGTGATGGATGTTTCATGCCACTAAGGCTTTCAGTGATTTGCTCTGCAGTATTAGGGAGCTAGAAAGAGCAACTGCAATCCGAAGTGTGTGTGTGTGTATAGTCTGAAATGAGTGGTTTCAAAATGAATAGGGTATCAGCAACCCAAATCTGCAACAGAAAGTAGGATATCTACGTTTTGCAGAGACAAAGTGAAAACTGAGGAATCAGGCTTTTTCGACTGCCATATTGTGCAGAAGAGCACATATTTGTATTTCCTAGAACATTTGAAGGGATAAACAAATAGAAGCAATACCTGTAAAGTGCATCTCTGAGACCCAGGCTGGAAATGTTGAAGATAATCAGAATCATGCGATCAGCAATTGATCATTTAGGGAACAAAAGCCTCTCACCATCTCTTTTAGTTAATTTGGTCAACTTCACACATCTGAAATGAAGCAGTTTTGCCAACACAGACTGTGTTTCTGATTTTCTAAACTTATACTACCTTTGACCTTTATGATTAAAATCTAATTAAAAATGTGGTTATTTTTAAAAGGTAGAGATGGTGTAATTGTCTCAACTATTGAAGTTATGACTAATGGCTAACCTTCTTAACTGGCTGATTCACTGCCATGCCTTTCATTTCAACCTTTTTCAAAGTAAAGTCCAAGAAATTCAGATTGCAAAACAAATTCTGCTGAAAAAAAATGCAATTCACTTTCATTGCATGATCAAAACAATTTGAAAGATTTTTACAGATACGCACGTCCAATCTATTAGAATTTTGAACTAACAATATTTGACTCAATTATTCAACATTTTAAGTTACATTAGTTATACAAGAAATAGATTTTGGTGACTGCTATGTACCCATCCCAATTCTACATGTCATGAAGGAATATAAAAAATTATAAAGCATGACCCATAACTGCAATCTATTTGGGTAAAATAAAACTGTTAATACCAATACACTGTCAACCTAAGAGAAATCTGCTTCTTTCCAGGAACAGAACTTATCCAAAGATGGAAGAACAAAGTCCTAAATGCAGATGGCAATCGTCAAATTCACTAAAGACCATAAGGATTTTTCCAGTCTTCCACCTGGATACTGGGTAAAACTTCCCTGCAAGGTGCAGAAGAATCCTTAGCAATTTTTAAATAAATACCTCTCTGCTGCTACCCTGGGTCATAAAATCACCTGCATGAATAACAACCACCACAGATATTCCAACATTTCAGATTTCATGGTGAGACTTTAGATGTGGGGCTCCTGTTTGGACCCTCCATGTCCTCTGTCCATGGTCCTCAGTTTAAATTTCACATCTGCTCTGAAGAGTCAGCAAGCTCTCTTATCAGTCTTGGTTTCTATCTCCTCCAAGGGGGGATTCAATACTTCTTTTATGTATTTCCCAGAGAGTCTCCAAAGTTAATTATTTTATGCCACATAACTATATTAGAAGTGAGATCAATGCAAATGTGCCATGCAAATTTGGAAAAGCACTTCACAGCCACACTTACATAAAGCATTGGCAAATGCAGTTTTACTTACTGAAAATAGGTGAAACATTTAAAAATGAGTAAGCATATACAAAGTGTATTTGGCTTCCAAAAAGAATTAGGAAAGATTGTGTATTATTTCTTCAAATAATGTTTTCATTTTAAGTGTAAATGCTTTCAGGAAAAAAAATTAAGTGGGGGTCAAAGTAAAACAGATAAATTAGTATTGCTTTGATGTCCTCTGAAATGCCATCTACTTTGTCTCCAATCCCTTTGCTCAGGAGATCTATGCACAGAAATCCAATGTAACAGTGTAATCCCCAGAACTGCCCAAACCACCCTGGACCCCTGACAACACCACACTTTCACACTACACACACACACAAACACAAACACATACATGCTGAATTAATTCTTTTTCTTTTCAAATAACCAGAAAGATTCCGCTCTCCAGAGAAAGAAGATTGACAGGTTAAGAATGTCAAAAGTCTGTGCTGAATGTCTTTGTTATTTATTTTTTATGCAACTACTTACAAAGTATGTCAGGATTAAATGTTCCAAAGCCAAGATCACCTCTCTCTATCCACAAAAAAAGGAAATGAGGACTTGAGTCCTTTAACAGCATCTATAAACTTACAGAAAAGTTACTTGATGTTTTTCTCATTTTTCTGATCCCAAATTTTGCAATGTAGACTTTAGGTTTATGGAAGAAAACTCATGTTTTGAGACTGTACCCCCACCTTACACATTTAGTCCCCTCATGCAGACACTGGGTGGAGTGAAAACATTTTATCTGAAGCACAGGGTTTTAATTCTTTGACTTGATTTGAAGTATATTTCCCTCTTGCTTTCCCCTTACTTCCCTTTCACCCTCTGGCTACATCAAAATATCAACAGTCCAATCTTTCTTTATTCTGGGCAAGCACAGATCAAGTATACCTATCCATCATCCCACACCTGCAAGTTTACCCGTCTCTCTTCACTCACTTGGGTAAAGAACCAAATTAAGGAAAGTGTTAAGACCTCGAGCATCGTTGATTGCTCTTTGTATGGCTCTCCTGTCTTATGTACCTCAGACTAGCTATGCTGTGATATCTGAGACATTTTTCTTCTTCAAAGTTAAACTGGGTCTTTTAAAAGGAACTGAGATCTTTGTAGGAAAAAAAAAAATCTATGGTCCCCAGAATGGGTAAACATTCCAGAGAGGTTCTTGTTTTTCCCCCAACAGGTCTGCCCATCCCTACAAATTGCATTCTTGTCAGAATAGTCCCAAAGTGAGTCACAACAACAAAGAAAACAGAGAGTTTCCCAACGTGACACGGGAAGAATTTTTTTATTTGAATTTGCATGTTGTTTGTATTTTTAAACAGGAAACTAGAAGAAAGGGGTTTCACTCTCACTGAGCATATCCAGTCATGAGTTCCTTTTAAGCCTTGCTTTTTGCCCAATTCCCCTTAGCAGTGAATATTTGGAAGGGGGGACTATGACTCAATTTCCCTTCCTTTCATCTCTTTCTTCTTTCATCCATCTTTTCCAACATGCCACGAGTGGATTCTTTGCCAGTGTTAATTCCAGACTTCAGTTCTAACCACATCACTCCACCAATCCCTCCCCATCTTGGGAAGTCCAAGTTTCCATCTTTCCAAAGCTCTTCATAACCCTTCCTCATTCTCGGCTCACATCACCCCCTCTGGTACTTCCCTGCACGTTACTGCCTCAGCTAACCTCTCTGTGCCCGCCCCCCTTTCTGTGTGTCTCGCCTAAAACAATATATTTTTTAAAAAGTGTCTCATTGCTTTCTCCTTCAATATGTGCTCACCAGGTCTATAAATATAAATAACTATTCCACATTTCACCTAGAATCACTCTTAGAAGGATGCCTTTGCCCTCAATCACCATAGTTTGTACCCTATTCACTGTAACATTCTGCCATTTATATATCAGCATCCTAAAAATCCTTGAATTAAAATAGGAGCAAGTCATGTTTGCCTTGTTTCTGCCAGCTTTATTAACAATCATGCTTCCTTGAGCCAAGGATAATGAGAGCTCTGATCCTTGTTTGGTCCTGTCCTGCTGCCAAGATCCATGATGAATGCATTTGACATATTATGGCAAGGTGTGGCTGTGATGTGTAGCCCAGGAGAGAATGGGGTAAGCTGGTCAGACGTGTGGGTGAAGGAGGGAATAGATGGTAGAAAGAGAGGCAGGGGAACAGCATGATGCCCAAATCCAAAATTCTCATAATTTCCAGTCTCATTTCAGTCAAGTGACCCATATGAGAGTTGTGTGGTGAAACAGGAAGGTATATTCCAACATGTCCGGAATCCTGGTGAGTTATCAGGCCCTGAGCTCTGTTAGTGGAAGAAAGGAACTACAGCATTGAGTAGAATGGAGGAAAATCCAGGTCACTCCAAACAGAAAACTTGAGGAAGCCTCATAGGTCATGTTAGGGTGTGTGGGATTGGAACTGACATTTATTTAAATAGTTCTTGGACCAGTATTAGTCAGGGATATAGATGGAGACTGGCCCTAAGTCTTTTTTTTTTTTCTTCTTCTCTTCTTGGAACTAAAAAACAGAGGGAAGAAAAGTGAGAGTAAAAGTGGTCAGTGGCTGTTCCAAATTCCTTCCACGATGGGAGGGCTGTTTTTGCCCTCTGGAAGTAATTGTGATTAAGGTGTTGTATTCCTATGCTTCCATTTCTCAAATCTGTGAAACGTAGACTGCAGTGTTTGCCCTTTCACCAAGCTGGATCATTTTGAAATTCAAATGCAATGGATGGGAAAAGCCACTGAAAGGCAGAAGATAAATTATTATTGTTGCTATTGTTTTCTCTATTTGGGATTGAAAGTTTCCATTAGTTCAGTCTACAAGTTAACATACCACCAAACATTATTGCATAAGACTTTAAAAGACAATCAATTTGACAGGGCTTATTTTTAAAGCTACTTTTGGAAGATTAGGCTAGCGTGCTTAAGACCTCTGTGATATTGTAGGAGAGGTACAGTTACCATGATAAAAACACTGGGTCCCATGTGCCAGACAATGTGCACATTTCTTTCAAATCCTCACAAAAGCCCTGGTTTGTAGTTATTTTAATATGTGGTTTTCAAGATAAAAAGGTCATTTTAATCATTACAGTCCATTTCATAGATAATGCTGTGCCCACTAACACAAGTCCTCTCAAAATTCCATTTTTTAATTTTTTTATGGAAAAGTTTTTAAAAGAAATGCTTCGCAGAAATCAAATATGGAAAAATGGAACTGAACCTTCAGGAGGGATGATGGGATAGAAAGATCCCTACTTACCTGTCTTCCCCAGACCCTGCACCCCACTAACACTATATCCCCAGAACACCTCCATGGGTCCCTTGGAGCTCCCAATATAGAGTTTGGAAATATGTATTTCACTCTGCATTCTTTTCCATTTTCAATGTAATCTGTCCACCTAAGACTGAAATATAACTGCATTCCTTCTGAGTAGGAGGGTCACATGTTTTAAGGAGCTAAAGTGCTCTTTAGCTAGCACTGCAGCAGTGGGTTAGAATAATCATGCTCCTTTCTATGTTGGCTCCAGTGGCACTCTCTGCGGGTCACGTAAGAAGATTTGCTGGGTACCTGTCATAGGCAAAGCACAGAATGAGGCTGATTATTGCTCTCGGGCATTTCCTATGAAATGAGTGAAAGAGGACAAAACTGATGTGTGGTATAGTTGAAAGAGCCTGAGTCCAGTAATTCAAGCCCTGGTTGGCACTGACAGGCTGTCTATCTGTAGGAAAATTACCACTATGTGGAGACTCAGTTTTCTCTTGTGAAATCAGGTTGTTGGACCACGTATTCTCCAAGGATTTTCCAACTTCTAGAGCCCCCTACATCGCAGAAGAACCTCTCCAGTCTCACTTACCTATGCTCCTCAACCCAATCCTCTGTCCCAGCCACAGTGCACTCATGCCTACACTGGTTTTGTTCTTTCTTCTCCCTGTTCTGTTATACGTGTTCCTGCCTATTGTATGCTGAGAAACACTTAATGAAGGTCTGAGTGAAAGTGCTTCTCAATTCCCATGGTGTAAATATCACTGCTGTAGCCAATGTCCAGCCATCTGAGAGAGATCACTAACTGCAGAGTTCACATCATTAATAGTATTCACACCTCCTGTAAATGATAGGCATAAGTAACCTCAAGAGCATAGCTCATAGTAAATTGTAGCAAAATAATTAGAAAATAACAAGTTTTGAGTATTTTTTACCTTTAACATCATCAATGGAACTACATAAAATTTAATTTTTAATACTTACTGTGCTAATCAACTTTTCTATTATACCTGAGATGATCAATCCAGTAATAGAAATGGCTTATTTTGGCTCATGGTTTCTAGGTTCTAGTCTATGATCTATACTTTTATACCTGTGGTTCCACATCACGGCAGGAGCTCATGGAGGAAAAAAAAAAATTCATTCATTCATGGCCTTTGAGCAAAAAAAAAAAAAAAAAGAGAGAGAGAGAAACAGAAAAAGACTGAGCTCCCATTATACCCTTTAAGGGAACCTTGCCAATGAGCTAAAGTTCTCCTCCTAGGCCCACCGCTTAGAGAGTCCACCACCTCCCTATAGCAAGCTGGGGACCAAGACCTTAATGCATGGGTCTCTATGAGATATTCCAGACCCAAACTACTGCACTCACATATTCTCTCTCTCCTATATTCTCTTCTCTCCTCTACTCTTCTCTACCCCTTCCTTCCCTTCTCTTTGCTTTGCTTCTTTCTGGGTTCCAATGAGTGACCTATTCCAAGCCTTAACTAAAGTCCAATGTTTTTACACAAAATGATGATATAAAGTCAGGAATATTAGAAAAGTCACTCATAGTGGAAAGCAACTGGTTCATCAAGTTAGAGAAATGGAAGACCTGCAGCTCCATCCTCATGATTTCAAAGTTCCATGATACTCTATGATTTGACAGAAAATTAACTTGTGTCCCAAACTACCACTAGAAAAACACTGGCCACACCTGTGCTGGCTCTATTCCATTAAAATAAAGATAAGACAACAAAGAAGGGTATTTGGGGCCTTTCTGCATTCCTGACCATTTTCTAATGATTTATGCAGCTGCCTTCTGAATAGAACAAATGTATTTGAGAAAGTAAGTATTATGAATTAAAAGGGAAATAAAGAAATGTAGAGGTGGTGACAGACACATTATTTGTGAAATCTTGCTCACATTTTCAATTTTTTTTGTTGTTGGACGCAATTAGGATACAAGTGTACTCAAAGTTAAATAAGTGTGCAACATGAAAAGCCACTTAGATGAAAATCAGGCTCATAAGGGGAAAGGAAATAGAAAGCATTCAAAATAACACTCTGACCTCTAATGAACATGTTGCGGAAAATACATACGTCTAAGAAGTAATGCCATTACCGCACATTCAGTCATTCTACATAATTGAAACTGTTCAAGAAACTTCACTTGGAAAAAATGCAACTGTTGGCCGTATTTTCTTCTATTGTAATTCATATGGACAATATGGGGTGTCCAAAATTGCATATAGTTTAAACAACAGCAAATATATTACAAAACTCCTCACAATCCACATTTGCAAATATATTATATATATAGCTTAGTTCTGAATGAATGAGCAACCCCTCACAACCAACTCAGACACTTTAAGATACACATTTGATAAAGAACCATGGTTCCAAAAATAAATGATAATTATGTAATACTCTTTAAGAGGCTGCAAATAGTAACAGAGGCCCACAGGAAATGTACCCTGACTATATTGATAGATATTCTTTACTTCACTAAAAGATTAAAACCTTTTTCTTGGAACTTAGAATAAAGCATGTTTGTTTATTTCAATAAACTGCCTAAGGTTTCTGTGGATTTTGTCTGTTTTGAGTGACTTTCTGGTTGCAGTGCCCCGAGAGGAGGTGGCTGTGGAAACTTCCCAGCGGTGGCACCTCCCAGGAGAAGGAGGGAGGCAGATGGGGTGCTGCACGGACAGCCCGGGCTTTCTCTTCCTTTAAGTAAAATGAAACCTGACAAGAGGAAGGACTCTGACAAAAACATGATTTTAAGAAATTATATTTAGAATATAAAATAAGACTCTCTGAAGAGATGGGAAAAGGCAAATCCATGGAAGACTTCATCAAGTCAGATTATTAGTGAGGCAGGTGTGTAACAGCAGCAGAGGGTTTGGGTATCAGTCGGGCTTGGATTCAGGGCACCAGCTCCCTCAATTACTAATTGGATAACCCTGGGTAGTTGACTCACCTTTCCTGCCCTCAGCTCTCTCCTCTCCCAAACAGGCATTTAATGTCACCTATATCACAAGACAACCATGAGAAATTGATGCACTCATAATTACAAATTTCCTAGAAATTGAACCTGAACAGGATAAAAGGAAGTTGTATAACAATCTCCCACTTGCGCTTTTTGCAAAGTCCACGGGTATGATGCAGCCACCCTGGAATTAGATTGAAAAAATATTTGAGCTAGATTGTATACAGTACTGTGTCATTCTGTAAAGAACGGGATAGTTGAAAGTGGTTAAAAGCAATAGTCTGGAACTAAAAATGGAAAGATTGGGCAAGATATTAAAAACAAACCAGCCACAGCAACCTCCCAAGTCGTAACAAGAATTGGGCAATAGGAGGGTGGCCTGAGTCACCATGAAGAAGAGGACTCAGAGATAGGTTAGCAAGTAGATGAAACCACTCTGGAATGACTACAGATGGAGACTGCTTGAGGTTGATGATATGAAATGGTTTTTCCAATCCCAATCCAGTTTATTTTTGTCTTCCTCATGAAATGTAAAATAATTCACATGACCATTTGATTGAGACCTTATGGGTACCATTTCTATTGTGCAAGACAGGAACATTTAGGCTAGGGAGCTTTTGCCAAATGGTAACAGAAGAGGGCCAATGGGAGCGAGAGCAGAGCAGAGGGTTGAGCAACAACTCAGTGAATCTGGGAGAAGAGGCCACTGGTGTAGACAGCCCCAATCAAAATGTTTCATTGTCATCATCTGAGTCTCCTCTCATCTCTGTCATTCAGGGACTTAATGAAGGAGGAAGTAATAAAAATCCCAAAGACAAAACCTTTGATCAACATCTTCTGGGATTATCACCCTCCTGGGAGTATCACCCTGTTCATGTCAGAACAAAACCCTGGGCAGCTCTCAGATGCCCCAAAGTCCTGTTTCTATAGCAGTTCCTGAAATCTACAGAGAACTGCAAAACATGTCTACATGGGGTTAGCCGTCAACTACCTGTACATCCTTCAGGATTTCTACATGCTATCTGCAGTGATCTAGGTGAGATTTTTTTAAATGTGTAGGGCTGGAGGTGTGTCTTAGTGGTAGAGTGCTTGCCTATCTTGTTTGAGTCCCTGGGTTCAACTCCCACCACCACCACCACCACAATAAGAAAATCTCTAAAAAGTCTAAAAATCAATGTAGACCCAGTATTAGACAATCTGCTCCTAATTTAATTTTTGTCTAGAATGACTGTTAAGTGTTTTAGAAAATGATTGCCATTTCAATGCTGGCCGGCTCAGGCAGTTTAAGTCTCCAATGTATGGTAGAGAGTGAGAATCATTAAGAGTTATGACAAACCAGGCCGTCCCATCCATTCCCAGGTACAGGCTGTACTCTTGTCGGGCAGCTTCATAATCTCATTTAAACATCTGTGTTTGTTTAATATTTGAGTGTGCTTGGATGTGCTTTTACAAATTGTTATCTATAAATCCCCATCCATTGTGTAGCCTGCACTTTTACAAAGGGATCCAAAGATCTAATGAAAAAAACATTTTGATAACAATTCTCTGTTTATAGGGTGCACCCCCTCACCCCCTCTAAAGAGTTCCAAGTACTTTTCATTAAAACATAACATCATGTCTATAAGGCAGGTAGTTGGTTGGAATCAGTAGCCGAATGTTTTACAGATGAGCAGTTGAGCCTCTGGCCAGCTGAGAAAGTCCTTAAGGGACAGGACCCCAAACTGCCAGGCCAGCTAAGTTCACTTGCTCTCCACAGACTCATTTTCTAGTGCACAAGCCAAATAAAATTTGAATTTAGATCAACTGCAAAGAAATGAGTACTCTATTAAGTTTCCATTTAATTTTTCTATTAAGTTTAATTTTTCTATTAAGTTTCCATCTTGTATGTCTTCAATGCTATTCTAATAACAGTATCATAGAGTACCTCTTACTTCTCAAAAAGAGATATATGTCTTTATATGTGACTGAGAAATTAATCACAAAAATATGAGAATAACACAAAAAAATTCCCAAATTTTAAATTCACATTTTAAAGGAAGATAATTGTAAGATGCATTTTGCAGAGTATATCTGATAATGTTCACAATAGTATGTAAATGTGTATGTTAGGTATAAGGTGAAATAGCTTAAGATAAAGTAAAATGATACTTCTGTTTAATTTCCCCCCCCCCCAAAAAAAACCCATTTTGAATAACAAAATGAAAATTTCTAGAATAATTTACCAAGGAAGATTGTTCCTGACATTTGCAGGGCCTGGAGTAATAGTACAAATTAAGCTTTATTTTAATATTCCATCACCCAATTTTGACATAAGACCTCCAAAATGACAAGATAAGAACTGTGTAACATTATGGTTGTCATAAGACTGAGAAGTGACCAAATATCTAGGAGGACTGAGTAGTGACTAAAGAATTAAATCATAAAATGCAATTTTATTCAAAGCATATGAACTTGAACATGCTTTAATTTAAAAATAGAAAACTAAATGTGAAATATAAAAATTATGTTCATAAAGTCATTTTTCACCTAATAATTCAAAATTATTTGTTAATTTTTTTAATTTTTAAAAACAAACTTTATAATTTCTATATTTGGGTCTATTAATCAATATTATAAAGAATTGCACATCATACAGGTTATATGCATATTTATAAATTTAAGGTAGTATTGATTTTTAATATTCTAAAATATTCCTTAGCTTATAAACCCTTCACTAATTTGTGGGCTCTTCCAGAACCACTCACAAACATATACACACAGACACACACACACAGATAAAAATAAACAAGAAAAAAACATGATAAGAAAGAAAATGAATGCTTGGAATCACATTTTGTCATGCAAGAATCTATTGTATTCATACTATATAATAATGTATGACACTATTTGACAAGTTCATTGATTTGTCTTTCTTCTAATTTAAGGCATTCTATGGTCTCAATCTTTCCTGCTGAGACAGTGTCCACCTCTGACATCAGCAAGGCCGTGGGTGTGATCCACAAATCATTGCATTTGTACACGGTTGCTTTTGCTTTGAGAGCACATAGTAAGAAATACAAAAGTGCTTTTCTCTGGGGCTACAATTTTGGTTACAAAAATAGATGTCTATGGTCATTAGATACACCAAATGCTTAATCCCTAATGACAAGAAATGCTGCGTATTATTTAACAAATTGTATGTGTGTGTGTGTGTGTGTGTGTGTGTATGTTAAGAGAGAGAGAGAAAGAAAGAGAAAGAGAGAGAGAGATGCACAAGTCTCTAAAGTTCAGAATCTAGAAGAAATCTTTGCATAGGTGTGAGGGCACTATTGGCTATAAGGTCTTAGAACCCTCCATAATTGCAAGAATCTTTTTGAGCCATAACTGACTCAACTGAGATTGTCCAAGGGAAAACAGAATGCCCACACATGAAGAACTCATCTATTTTTGTACTTGTAACTGAATATGTGGACAATGTATCTCTGATCTACCAACCAGATTGTAGTACTAAACCATTTTCACACAGTTCAGATAAGGATCTTCTTAAGTTTGGAAAAAGTGTGGGGTGAAGTGCTCTAGTTCAATAGTAGCAAAAGAGAATTTCTGTTTTACTTTAATTGGTAAAATTATAAACCAGGATAAAGGTATACGTCCAAATCCAAATCTCTCAGGCCCACCAAGCACCATGCAGATCAACAAGCAGAGCCAGTAACGTGGATCACAGCCCATGCTTCTGGCACGATGACTACCAGGCACACATGATGCTGACTGACTCCAGTTTTCCTATAAGTTGGTAAAGATCTACTGAAATCATCAGTGAGGGATCCTGAGCCACGATGGAGCAAAGAACCAGGTGGAGACTGAGATAAAGAAGAACGTGCGATGGGATCCAAGTGGTGGGATCACACACAGACAGGAACCTGTCCTGAGTGAAGTAATACAGAGAACAGATCTGAGACCAGAGGAGTCGGACCTCGGGCGCTGGAGCTTGAAAATGTTTACTGCCAGCAATGGCCCTGCTGGGAAGGCAGAAAACTTTTAAGGGAGAGGGAGGCACGTGAGTGGGAAAGGCTTGGTGTTTCCATCAGGAGACCAGAAGAAGGAAGGTGGTAGACGGTTTGGGTTCTGGTCTAATGAAAAGCATACAAATAGAACAACATGCTGTCTTGGTGGGATGGGTTACCAAGTGACTTTTAAGCAAATGTGTAAGAAGATATTCCAGGAAAATCAAGTGGACCTAAGTGTCCAGGGCTGCTACTGCGGGCTGTACATATAGCAGACTCACTACCGTGGTGCTGAAGAGGAATCCTGCTTTATTTTCTCCTTTACCCGCCATCTTTGGGGATTTTAGAAATTAAAAAGATGCTTCTGAACAGATGAGTTGATATGAAGTTGAAATATTCATGCAATAATTGCCGTCGCTTCATATTAAAGGGACAACAGGAATAGGCGAACCTGATGTAGTCTAGGTTGGTTGGTTTGTCTGCTTTTTTTGTGAAAAGAATGACACTGGGACACAGGATAAGTAACATCCCTAAGTTCGTGGAGCAAAGAATCTGACAGTTATATTTTTAAATCAAATGCTCTGCTATCGTCTAAACCAAATCACCGTTGTCTGTGATGATGACCTCAGTATTCCGCTGATAAAGAAAATAAAACACTTTGGACTGAAGTTCTTTCCCTCTTAGGAGAAAGAAATATGTTTCCAAATACTGCCAAATTGATGTTGACCCAAAATCAAAGAGAAGAAGAAAACCCAATGTACTTGGAGTATTTTGAAAAGATATTTCTACTAACTTCTACCCACCCTGCCACTTCCAAAAGAAAACCAATTTGGAAAAAAAAAAAAAATCATGAGAACAAAAAGCCCTGGCAGGTTATACAAATTGCTCCTGGATACATAGTGCCTAGAATTCTGTGTCCTTTTAACAGATGTTTGACTTCTAGAAGGTTCTGGTTTGCCAAATCTTGGACGGGGGCTCAGCTGTACATACCTATCACCTTTGAGGCAGCGGTTAGATAAGCCTGGAACTTATTGGTGGTTTTGTCACCTGCCATTACTCAGTCCTAAATGGAAATGGCATTTCATAGACTCAAAGAAGAGAAGGATGAGAAAGGCCTTCTTTTTGCCTTTTACTTGCACATTCACCAAGTCAAGAGTAAAAGAGCAAAGTGTTCATCGGCAACCAGGATTCCCAGGAGATTCTCAAGACAAGTCATCAAATTCACGAAGGGTCCAAATAGAGACAGGGATAACCTATTGATCTCCTGCCATGTCTGAAACATTAGAAAATGACAGAGAGAGAGAGAATTTTTTTAATATTTATTTTTTAGTTTTCGGCAGACACAACATCTCTGTCTGTATGTCGTGCTGAGGATCGAACCCAGGCCACATGCATGCCAGGCGAGCGCGCCACCGCTTGAGCCACATCCCCAGCCCAGGCAAGTTCTTAACTACATAAAATTTGGAGACATTGCATGGATAGAAGGTGACATGGAAAAATCTCCTACCTCACTCAAGTCCTCTAACAAATGAAGAAACCGTGAATGAGAAGATAATAGCAATAATGAGATGAATATCTAATGCGTGCTGATTAAATACTAGATATGAGATGTGATGAATTATTATGGTGAGATAATTCTTCACATGAATAATTATCTTTACATGAATAATTCTTTACTTCTTTACGTGAAGATAATTATCACTGTAATTATCTTCATAAATATTATAATATTATTTGCCAGTTTTATTGAGACCTTTGTAGAGAAACAGGGAACCCCAAATCATATCATCTGAGTTCCCATAGTATAAAATATGTGTAGTGACTATTGGGATGGAAATTTTTTGAAAAGATAAAACACACAGTTATATGTAGTCCTTGAGAACTTCAAGTCTGTTGAAGGAAAAGAAATTCCTACAAGTGCAAAATACTTAGGAACACAAATATTGCAAAAATAAGATCCGAAGATTTATCATATACTCCATACATTAATGCTTGAGAAGAAATGGAATAAGAAAACTAATGTTCTATCATTGGATTTAAGGATTCTTCCAATATCCCAGGTTAAAGGATTTGACCACTTCTTTCCTCTACAAATTCTCTTCTATAAATTCTGTAACAACATGAATATGAATTTAACTTCTATTTGGCTGGAGATCTCAATATCTGGCTTATTTTTGTCTGATAATTCCTTTAATATTGGTGTTCCTCAAGGTTACAATCATCTCTTCATTCTCAGTGCTGTCTCAGGGATAGCCTCTTTCAACCAACATCAACATTTACAATAGCAAATATACGTCACTGATCCAATTCTCTCATTCAAGCATTATACCTGTATTTCTATCCACTGTATATCTACAACTGGGAATCCCAATATATCCAAGTTCAACTTGTCCAAGACATAACGCATCATCATTTTTCCCAAACCCATCTTCCTATTTTAGGATCTTGGTTATTAGTTTTATCTTCCATTCAGCCATATAAACCAAACTCTTGAGGATCACCTCAGATTTTGCCTTCCACTTTGCCCACCCTCATAACCAACAGCTGATATTCCCTATATATTCAACTATTTACTATAGTTGCCTTTATCTCTGGAATCACTTTCAATGCCTTATTTCATGAATTCATTGTTTAGAGAAAACACAATAGCTTCTTAACCTATCTTCTCTTCCAAAATATTCCCTTTCATATTCATTCTCACACATTTTCAGGAGTCATCTTTGTAAAATAAAAATTATGCAAGCTATCCCTATAGAGAATGCTTCAATAGTCCCCCTTCATATCCCAGATTAAAATTAAAACTCATAATAGCAGACAAGGCAATCTATATCTTACCAATTCATCTCCTCGGTCAGACTCCCATCATGCCCCCCATGCATCTTACAAGATGACTTGGATTCCACAAAACCATTCTATGTGCTCAGTCTCCAACACCTGTCTCAGACTCCTCCTCTTTCCCTGATCCATTCCTCTCATTTACTTGGCTAATGTTGAATTGATTTCCCAGTCACCTCAGTTGCCACTCTCCGGCAAGCTCCTTCTTACTATTCCTGGTTGAATTAGAAGTCCCTTTGTTTACGTAACGTTCATGTCTAACCATGAGGATTCACACCAACTAGAGCATCAATATGCAGTAGAATTTTCTGTGATGATGAAAATGTTCTCTATCTGCAGTATCTAAAATAATAGCCACAGGTTATATGTGCTTGTTGATCATTTGAAATGTGACTAATTCAACTGCATCAGAATTTTAATTTATTTACATTTGTTTAAATGTAAAAAAAATTGTTAATTATTAAAAAAAAAACAACTGACTTAGTGGTTAATTATGTTGTGTGTTGTCTGTATGCAGGCCCAATGTACAGTCATAAAAGCCGAGGCCTCATTCTCAGAGCAACATTTTCTTGGCACTTGGACATCTCTGACTTTGCAGAGGAGCAGATAAAAAAATCTTTATATCAGGAACATTTCACTTTGGGGGAGAATTTCCATCCACAAACGTCTGTTGTTCTGATCCCAACTGTAGCTTCTTCCTGAAAATATGCACTCTTGGCCAAGGCTATGTAGACTCATAGGACACTAGGTTTGGAAAAGACTTTAACATCTAGCCTCACATACTTATTTTACTGCCAAGGAGCTGTGTCTTGAATTCTTGTTCTCATGTCACTTTAGGGGGCTTTAAATCTTCTGAAGTGTTGTGTGTGGAATTTGGGGAGTCTCACAAAAAGACTACCAGGGGACCTGAAGTACTGGACAAAATTGTACCTAGGCCAGGGCCATCCTTTTCTCGCTAAAGATAGTAAACTATCCACAGGATCATATGCAAGTCACTGTCTTTGGGCTTCAGCTTTCTTACATAAGAAAATGAGAAGATAGAAAAATCATATCACTCAGAAGTTGCCCCTGTCTCTAAGACAGCTTCACTAATAATCAGGCTTCCTTTCCACCCACATCTTTTAATATATATTTTTTATTTATATATGACAACAGAATGCATTACAATTCATTTTAAGGAACATTTTCTGTCTTACACAAAGTAAATCTCCTTCCCAGATGTGTTCTACATTGGAACAAACATAAAATCTTAAATCAGGAATCTAAGACTCTCTCCTGTGCTCCACATTCTATCACTATGATAGTTGTTAGGTCTCTGGCTTCATTTGATCTGACCATAAAATTTGGATAATAATATTGTTATAGTAAACAAATGGCACATGGCAATAACATCTTGAGTACACCAGGAGGCACATAGTAAATACTTAAAAGTATGGTGTAGTATTAAGCACTGTTCAGGGTTCCCCTTCCTCCTGCAAAAAGTCTATTTTTCTTCTGGAATACATTCAATATCAAAGAAATCTCAGCTAACCCACTTTAGATCATCATGTTGTTGCCAATATTAAGAAATTCTACCTTTGTCTACTTCAAGGAGTAATAAGGGTGACTTCTGACTGTTAATCACAGACCAACAGGTACATGCAGTTCAAGGCCAGCAGTGAGGAGCTTCCCTTCAGAATCACCCTGACCACCAGCCGGACACTTCATTTGGAACAGCCCCACCCACAGGGACCTTAAATTCCATTCACACAGCTTCTAGCATCCATCATTCTCAGCACTCTGTGCAGTCCAAAACAACTTACAAATTGTCCTCCAAGGGAAAAAAAGGTCACTTAATAAAAGGAGAAACAGCTTGAGAATAGCTGCCTACCTTCTTCCAAGAAGATATGGGTCAACGCCTTGATTACTGTAAGCGAAAATTATAAGTCATGGGTAGCTTCAACACTTAATTCCTATTCTGGACCCAACTTAGTATGAGAGCTCTGGATCACATCAACAAAGCAGGAGACTATGATGTCTGTCTCTTTCTAGACACTACAGTATGGCAGAAAAGTCCAGGAAACTCCCACCTGACATTCCTAGGGACTCCCCCACTGCCACTCTGACGAGTGTAAGAGAGACTGCTATTTAAATCCACAATAGAGGCCTCACAAGTTTTTCAAATGATATGTAGTTCCTCAGAGAAGAAGATTCCAATGAATAGAATGATAATGAGCCTTGCTTACCTGGCAGAGCACTTAAGGGCCCCAAGGTCCACTAACTCCACCAAGAAAACAACAAAGCAGTATTCTTGAGTGCAAGACAACTGCAGCATTTAGGATAAGACAGAGCAGCTTCTGCTCCCAGGACAGAACATGGAAACCTGGGCAGCATCCAGGTTGAAGAAGCTAACTAGACTTTACCCAGTGTCTGTGCAATGAATTCCCATGTTGCTGCCTCTTGATGAAGATCTTCAGGAAGCTGTTTCATCCACAGCCTCCCTGGCCAGGATGTTTGGTTCCAAATTGTCCCAGTTATAACTTTTACCTGCATTAACTGCATGTATGGCCCAAGTCCTGCTAGGAAACCTGATGTACACTGATGGCTACCTTCCTAACCAGGCCTTTGTCAAAGTCCAACAGGCTACACCATTCTGAAGTCTCAGTTCTTATCCTGGTACCACCACATAACCATGAGACAAATGTTCAAAGCCAAGACTTCTTCTTCCATTGAATTCAGATAAAGCAAACTACATTAATCAGATCATATTCCAAACACGGGTTTTAATGCCTTAGGATACATTTAGCACTCCGGGAAATGAGAGACTAACAACAACATCAGGTCAAGCCAAGGAGGACCATCCCAAAGGATGGACTCCTGCCCATTCATACTGCCAAAAGTATTAGTGCATAAAACCCTGATCCCTCACCCCCATCTCCCAAGATGTCCATCTCAGTGCTGACCTTCAACACTTCTGGCTGAGATCTGATTGCCCTGGGCTTTCTGAGAACAGCAACCCCTCAAAAGGAACAATTTGTCCAACAGTTCCATGGCAGGCACTCTGGGAAATGCCTTTGGCAACTTTCTTAAACGGTTGAAAGATTTAAAGATCTTGCAACCCAAGTGCTCTGTTCTGACTTTCGCACTTTCTCAGAACCCCCTCCACAGCATCCTGCTCTCCTCTTTCCTTCCCCTGACACTTCACTAACACATGCTTTCCAAGGTCATGGACGACCTCATGCTACATAAATCTCCAGGCAATATCTCTGTCCTCTTCCCTCCCTGAACCCTCCTTAAAGGTCTCTCCTCTCCTTCCTTGCAATAGTGGGCTCTATTTTCTTCACTGGCCACCTTTCTGCCAGCTCTTTCCTCTGTCCCTTCATTTCTCCCTTCTCTCTGACACTTTTGTGACTATAGATGTCCCCCCAGGTTCAACTGTTTTCCCCTTTACATACGCACCCTCAGCAATCACTTCTGCTGTGGGACCACACAGCACCACACAAAGCTCCCCAGAGCAACTTTGATTCTCAGCCATACACCACGCTGGGAACTGCCAGAGCCCTCTCTGCTCTGGCCACAGAGGTACCAATCTGATCTGTCCACGCTTACGACAGGGAAAATCCTGACAAAGAAAAATGCCCTTTGTTTGGAGATCAGTGTTCTTACCTTGAAAATGCTGTCTCTTTGTACTCTGAAAACCAACATTCAACTTCAAAATAAAGTTCAGAGCCTGTTTCCCTTGAAATTCACCTTCTGCCCTTTAACTCCTTCAAACTAAGCCTGATACTGACCTTGATTTATTTCCTTCAGAGCTCCTTCCAAATTGTTTCCCTCAGTCCCTTTGCATTTTGCATCTTGTGTTAAATTTGTCATCTCCTTGACTTGACCTGGCTCGTGCCCTCTTCCCACAGAGTTCACTGTTTCTTTCCATCATCCTCCAGGGGCGTGCAAACACCTGCAACAATCTTTGTTCTTATCGAGCGGGGGAAGCTAGTCATCAGCCAAGTAATTGCACATTCACATAGAATGGCAGATTGTTGTCAAACTTACAGAAGATATTTACAGATACTGCACGAGGGCAATATGGTACTCTGGAAATTCTGGAAGGACAGTAAGGCTCAACTGAGAATTGAAGCACAGGAAGCAGTTAACTACTGATGGAGACCACTGGGAAGAGAACCCCAGGAAACAGGAATGGAATGTATAATGTCTCTGTGGCAAGATGAACGTGGTGCGCTCAAAGATTGGAGAAAAAAACAGCATTACTGGTTAGCAAAGGACGAGGACTTGGTGCCTAAAAGACAGATTAGAGCCAGATCAAATAGGGCTTTAGTGGCCATGCCAAGATGTCGTCCCATATCCTAAATAAGAATATAATATTGAATTATTTCAAGCTGACAGGACCACAATTGTCATGTATGCAGCCCAGATAGGGAGTGGGGAAGAGGAACAGGGATGGACTCAGGAAAATCAATTAAAAGGCAGCAGATGCATGAGGCATAGTCACTGTTTTGATGTGCTCAGAGTTTATTTGGGGTAAATTATTACCAATCAGTAGGATGAGACTTTGCACCTCTCCCTTCTCCTTGGAAAGGGCAAATGCTCTGCAGTAACAGGAATCAAGATCTCCAACTGGAGCTCTGTCTTCCTAGTTAATTGTATCATCTCTATGGCATAAAGAACTCCTTCCTTAACATCCATACCTAACATTGAAGCATAATTATGTAAGAATCATAAAAGAAAAGGTTCTATAAATATGTGATATTGTTGCTACCCCTGTTGACTTTTCAAATCAGAGTCTGCCCTGGAGAGAGTGAATGTACTTAGGGAAATGGTGTACAAAAGTGGCTGAAAGCTATTCCCTGCATCCTCATAAAATGCAAAAGTAATGATAGCAATGGTCTCTGGAATGCCACACCTGAAACAGAAATTTGGGGGTGCAGCCAACCTTGGCTGAGAGGCAAAGTGCAGAGGGTGATACAGTCAGTTCATCCAAGGCCACAGAAGACCAGCTCCTGGCTGCTCCCAGCCTCATAATCGCATGTTGCTTCAGGCTCCAACAAGCTTAGTACTGTCACAGGCAGCAAACAGCAAAGTCAGAAGGATTAAGTGACTGCTGCCTGCGTGTGTGTTGGCCCTATAGCAGAGTCGGGACATGCCAACTGGCACTTAAGCTGAAACTCCCTCCTTAAAGAGAAATGAGCTCTGCTACACAGACCAGAATTCCCTCCTTCTGCTTTAACCCCTCCTAGAAAACCAACCTTGGCTTAGTAAACATGTATAGAAACAGAGACCCCGCAACTCTCCTGCCCTCCCTAATATGCATCTGCAAATCCCTACTAGGCACAAATACAAAACAGTTGCCAATCATCCTTTTGGGGATTTGCAGGGCAAACAGCCAATTGGCTGCCCGCAGGTTATTCACACTGCAATAGGAAACAAATTTCTTGCTGCAATTATCCTTAAATTTCTACTGTTTACCCCAGGAATAAACTAATTGGTGCTGTAAAACACCCTTTCCCACACTGTCCAGCACACATCTGTAAATTCCAAGAGGAATAGGGTGAGCCGGTTGCCAGTTGGCTTTGGGAGAGAAATGGCAACTGGCCAACTGGAAGCCAGTTTATTATGCATGGTGGAATAGAACTTGAGGTTCTTTTTGCAAATACCCTTGCAAACTTCATTACTTACCTTGTAAGTACACAACTTGGATCTCCATTTGCAATAAGCCCATGTTTACTACTGGTGGTGGAGGATGAGGAAAGGAAAGACAGGTTCACCCCTTGGATACCTGTCGACACCTATTAAATGCCAGGTAGGGTGCTTGGTGTCCACAATTGTCCACGGGAATTGTTTTATAATTAAAGGAATTCACAGAAGTAGGGCAAAGTACACTTTTTCCATCAACACCTATTATTTGACCTGTAAGTGGACATCTAGTTCCAAACATTCTCTAGATTTCTCCTCCCTGTGCTTCCATTATCAAGATTGGTGGTCTTCTCATTCCTGGCCAAGATGTCATACCAGGTTCGCAGAGAGCACTTTCCAATGCAGCTCACCTTCATAATGTTTAGGATTTTGTACCTTTGAACAAACTCTTGTTTCTGCCTGGAGCATTTTGTCCTGTTGCTATGATTGCACAAAGCCAATAAATCTTTGAAGACACGACTCAAGTTGGAGGATGGGAGTAGTTGTTGGGAAAGGCACATGCCATCCTTAAAAACACAATAGGGAAACTCAGACTTACAGGCAAATACCTAAAATGAGCCCAGACTTGCAAAGATGAGAACCAGGAAGCCCCTACAACTGGATACCTTTCAATGTGCCTTCCAATTTCATAGTCTATTTCTCATCCCCTGCTTCTCTCTGCCTCTTTTCTGATTCTTCTTTGGAATGACCAGCTTCCTCTGGGTTGATAGGATCATGAGGCTACTGTTTATGTTTACACTATCACCTTCAAGGCCCAGTACTAACCATTAATGATAACCTTTTCTGTGTTGTTTTGTCAACTGCTTAAGGGAGAATCCAATGTATTCCTGGTCTGTAGTGGCTCTCCATTGGTCTGGTGCTAATCAGCTGTGGCTGGGATACTGGTTTCCATGGTATTAGGCATATTAACTTGTCATTTCAGCATGACCATGGACAGGTTCATAGAGGAAAGCTTTGTGGGCAACACATAAAATAATCTGTGACATAATTTATCACACTTGGGTTGTCACTGATGAATGAGTCTCTCTTCCCACCACCCACACTCCAGCCCATCATGCTATGGATACTTGTTCAAGGATATATGTTAATCTTCCACTTGTTTATCACCTGGAGAGTCCCTGGCAAACAAATGGACTCAATCAATGATTGTTGAGTAAGTCCTTTTAAAAATATAATCTAATTATTCCACACCTTCACTTAAATACTTCAGTGGCTTCCAATCATATCTAAAATAAGATCCAAATTTCTTTCCATGACCCATAAAAGGCCCTGCAGGATAAAACCCCTTCCCCCTTTTGCTTCTCCAAGTTGTTCACAAGAATCTCACTTTCTTTCTTTCTTTCTTTCTTTCTTTATTTTTCATGTTTTCTTTGTTTCTTTTTTGGTACTGGAGAATGAACCCAGGGGTACATAACCACTGAGCCATATCCCCAGCCCCTTTAAGGTTTTTGTTTTGTTTTGTTTTGTTTTGTTTGTTTTTAATTTTGAGACAGGGTATCACCAACTTTCTTAGGACCTTGCTAAATAGCTGAGGCTGGCCTTGAACTTGCAGTTCTCCTGCCTCGACCTTCAGAATCACTGGGATTACAGGTGTGAGCCACTGTACCCAGCTGGAGTCTCACCTCTTTTAAAGTGGTCCAGTCATGCAGGGTTTTTTTCCCTTTACTTCCTCTGGTACATCAAAATCTTTCCAGGGTCAACCCCTTAACAAATATTGCTCCTTCCGTCTGGAATGTGATCTCCTAATCTTCCTACAGCTGATTCATTCTAATTCCCTTTTCAGAGTGTGGCTTAAATTTTACATCATCAGAAAAAATCTTTTCCTGTCTTTCCCCTCTTTCCAGCAACATTCTCTATCATTGCACTGTGTTGGGTTTTTTCAAGGTGCTTATCTCATTTTGAATTGTTAGCTCACTGATTTACTGTCTTTATCTCTGCTTAGACTATACATACCACGAAGACAGGGCCATTTCTCTTTTCCTCTTTCACATTCAAAGGGTCTAATACAGTGTCTGGCAGTCAATAAATGTTTGTGGTGGGTAAATGTATCAGATCTCGAGTGAAAGTCTGACTTGGTCACTGGCCATGATCTTGAGCAGCCTGCTCTCCTTTATAAGCTTCAGTTCCTCTTCTGCAAAATCAGGAGACTCCACAGCTGATGCAATGATCACTGTTCTTTACTTGAGAACTACTTAAGGCTCCCTCTCTAAGATGTTTCTCCTAACCGATTAACTTCATTCTGGATCACGAAATGCCTATATTGCGATATTACTAGTGGCTCTTGGAGAAAGAGAGATTTCCTTCATAAAACAATAATTTGCTATTGTTTAAAGTCACTAAATTTGGGGGTCCCCATACACTCTCAACAGTAGATACTGTCTCACACAATGGAGAAACTGAAGCTCAGAATTGGCAAAAGATCAGACTCACATCCTTATTTTATTCATGATTTCTATTGCCCCCTTCCTTGGAGAACAGTGAGTTAAACTTCAAAATAACTCATTTGTCCACAGCTCCAAACTAAAGAGGAGACCCCCCCCGGGTCACAGGATCCTGTTCTGCACCCCCACCCAGCCCCAAGACTCAGGTGGTTGAAAGCATTTCGCACCCTACTTAAAAAACAGCCAAACCATCAGTTGAACAGCAACCCACAGCGAGACTGGGATTAGCATAGAAAGCTGAACTCAACTCATAGAATTCCCTTTCTCAAGGGAATTAACTGAAAATATTGTATGGCTAAGGCAGATAAGTAGCAGAGCCAATGTACTAGGCAGAAATACAACCCATCACAACACAGCAAAGCTGGGAGAAAGTATGAAGTACAATAACCTGAACAAGTAGGAAGTAGGAAAATCAGGTAAGAATTCAGGCGAATAATGCATTGGTTGATACCCCAAAGCAGAAGAAGTTAGAAGGAGCCTTGCAAAGAACCAGAGAAAATGCCGTGTGTCAGACTCCACATGGCCCCTCTGGTTGTCTGGCTTCTGGATGGTTTTCCATTGCTGAATTTAATACATTATTGTATTTTAATAAACCGGGCTTTTTTTAAGTAATTTGAGTAATTTTCTGATCCCTTCAACCTTGACAGCCAAACTGAAGCAAATTTCAAACAGGAAGTTATTCTCACCCAGGAAAATTCACCTAGGAATGATTGTGATGTTTTTAGTTCCTCTTAACAAGTATTTAATTTCTAATTAAGCAAGCCCCCAGGATGATTAGGAGGAGGTAACGAGAAGGGTGGGGTGGACGCTAGGAAAAATTTATGTCTCGTGACAATTTTTTATGCAGCCTGACTTTATGCTGGACAGAATAACTTGAGATGGCATTGTTATGGGAATGCATAATGTTGAGCTTAGAGATCAAGGTCCTGTGCCTTCTGCAGACACTCGAATTCAGCAGCTTTCTGTTTGACCCAGTTTGCTTGTGCATGAGTGTGCACACTGGCTGGATGACTCGCCACCAAAACTCTAAACCATTGATGAGTAGGTCTATCAAATCTTACAAGTCTGCAGAGGAAATGAATAAACTAATCCAGAGAGGAGGGGAAAGATCGGTGTTGCAAGAGAACTTAATCCTGCACTTGGAAAAAAAAATTAAACCTGACTTTGATTAGCAGATTAAACCTTTAGAATCATTTACTCTGGTTTTTCTTTGTCAGATTTATGAAGTTCTCTCCTTTAAAAAAATGTGTATATTGCTGAAAGATTGTAAAATTTAATAGCAAACAGGTTATGTACTTAGGAATAGACTAAGCACAATTAGCGCTCACATTCCTCCCACTCCTATAAATAACTCAGTTTCCTTTCCATGTCTGCAAATTTCATTAGAGTGGTGGAAAAAAGCGGGGGCAGGAGGAAAAAAGAAAAGCCTTCTGATTTTATTTCATTGCAAAGTTCAGATTCAATCACTCAATCAAGGTCTTTGTAAAGGCTAGGAAGGGGGACAGCGGTGAGGGGGGCAGCATTAAAATAACACTAGCCCTAAGGCATATGCCCCCAGTTTAGGAAAAAAAAAAAAAAAACCTTTTCTATGTATGGGTTTTGAATTCACCTGCTACTACACACACACACACACTCACACACACATATGCTCAAGCACACTTGCACACACATGCACACACACACACACACACAGTCGCACACACATATCCGTCCTTCCAGGAAGCAATCCCCAACCTGTTTCACAGGCATTTCCAAGATGAGCATCAGTCAACTCAGAACAAAGAATTTTCGCCCCTTTCAGAATCTTAATATATTTTGGAGAGGTCACCTGATTTAACAGCTATGGGTTAATTTCATGCCTGTGAAAAGAATAAAGGTTCTAATTTGTTTATCAGAAGCTACAGGGAAGTGTCGGAGAAAGAAGGATATTAGTGAAATGCCAGAAGCTTGATGTGTCCCAGTTCCTGCAGTCTCTCAATCCCCCTTCCCCACTTCCTTCTAGGAAATTTCTAGACCTGAACATATTTGATAGACCTGGGTTTGTGTTCAGCTCTCAGAGGGGGCTGTCTGGGTAAAATGAGGAGGGGAACTGGTTCATTTGTCAGCACCTTGTGAAACAAGAAGCATTCATTTATAATAATATTTCAAAACCCTATTAGATATGTTATTGGTCTGAAAAACAAAGACCCGACTAAAAAATGGGCAAAGGACTAGACATGTCTCCAAATAAGATACGCAAATGAACAGTAAGGATACAAAAAGATGCTTGACATCACTAATCTTAGGTAAATGCAAAGGAAAACCACAATGAGATACCACCTCTTACTCCTTAGAGTGATGGATGGATGGATGGAAGGAAGGAAGGAAGGAAGGAAGGAAGGAAGGAAGGAAGGAAGGAAGGAAGGAAGGAGCAAGTGTTGAGGTTAAAAGGAAACCCTTGAGCACTGTTGGTGGGAATGGCAAAATGGTGCACCTGTTGTAGAAAACTGTATGGTAGTTTCTCAGCAAATTAAAACGGAGATTTTCCTTTGATCCATCAATTCAGAGTACATAGCCCCAAAAAAACTCAAAAGCAGAATCTCAAAGAGATGCTCATATACCAATATTCATAATAGCTAAAAGGTGAAAGCAACCCAAGTCTCCATTAATAGACAAATGATAAAGACAATGTACCTGCAATGAAACAGTATTCAGGCTTCAAAAAGAAAACGATGATGTTACATGCTGGGTTATGAATGAATGGAAGGTGAAATAAACCAGTCAAAATAGACAAACACAGTACGATCCCATTTATGTGAGGTGCCTAAAATGATCAATTCATAGAGACAGAAAGCAGAAGGTGATTTCCTAGAACAATGGAAAGGAGAGAATGGAAAATTACTGTTTAGTGAGTATAGAATTCCAGTTCTGCAAGATGGGAGAAAGGTTTGGAGATTGGCTGACAGCAATACCAGTGAATTAATACGACTCCAATTTACAAAACTGACTAAGATGTAAATTTTATGTCATGTCTATTTTACCATAATTTAAAATTTTCAAAAAAAATGTTTCAAAGAAATTATTATCATAATGCTATTGGGAGGTCATATGACTCTGACCCTTCATGAGATATAGAAAAATAATTGTAGAAGTTTCTTCATTCTCCTCCTCCTCTTCTTGCTCCTCCTCCCCTTGCAACTGCTTCCTCTTTCTCTCCCCTCTCCGGTGCCCACCCTGTCTAGTCTTAGATTTTGTCTAGGTGGCAGACAGACTCTGAGATGGCCCCCAACACCAACCCTACCTTTCGGAATTCACATAAGTGTGTAGGCATCTACCCTCAAGTGTGAGCAGGGGCAGCACCTTGCTCCTAGATTGCAGTCACTTCTGTGAGGCAACTCGATGTCATACTGTAGCTCCCGTCTTGCTGTCCCACTATCTCCCTTGCTGGCTCTGACCAAGCAAGCTACCGTGTTTCACACGGCTCCATGGAGAGAGACTCACGTGACAAGGCACTGAGGTTCATGCCGGTCAGCTGAGAGCGGACCTTTCCCAAACAAGTCTCCACATGAGACCTCAGGGCCAGCTGACACCTGTTACATGCTCTGTTCTCCTCTGTAAAACAGCTTTCTCTAACAGGATTTTAGTTTTTGTGTATTCAGATAATGTGACTTAACCCAGGCCCTGTGCCTTGTCCATGAACTCGAGCTCTGGTTTCTTCTCACAAGCAACCCTACTGATATCTGGGTCTCAGATCCTAGTACCTACGAGTGCTCAGCTGGTCAGTGAGTGCTTCACTGTGGCAGAAGGGCGTGCCTGCTGCTAACAGATCTGCCTTCCTGCCAGTCATCAGGTCTGCAGCTGAAGGCAGATGGTTTTTCAAAGACAGTGTGGCCAGAACTGGAGGGGAGTACATCGTCCCAATCTTCTCTCTTTCCTCTTCTTCTATTTGAAATGCAATTGAAGGCATTTGCCAGTAAATGGCTGGAGTTGGAGAATCTCATGCTAAGCAAAATAAGCCAATCCCACAAAACCAAAGGCCAAATGTTTTCTCCAACATATGGATGCAAATTCACAATAAGTTGGGGGCGGGGGCACTAGGGAAGAATAGCGTTACCTTAGATTAGTAGAGGGAAGTGATGGGAGAGGAGCGGAGGGGATGTGAGGATAGGAAACATAGTAGAATGAAACGTACATTATTACTGTATGTATCTATGTGACTACATGACCAATGAGATTCTGCAACATGTACACTCAGAAAAAATGAAATTATATTCCATCTATGTATGATATATCGAAGTGCCTAAATGCATTCTATTGTCATGTATAACTAATTAAAACAAATAAAAATTTTTTAAAAATAAAACATTTTCGGAGAAGGAAGATGGCGGCGAGGGGAGTGCATTGCCCCCGTGTGCTGCTTCACTGTGTGGCAGTATGACAAGTCAGGACGGCTAAAGGATATCTTGTTAGGAATTTCCAGCAATAGTGGGGTGCTCCGGAACCTGGAGGAAGGATTTCCATCGCACGAGGATCGGCTACGGGGACTCAAACGCGAGAGGTTTGTCGCACGGAGGGTAACACTGCTTATTCAGCAAACCGCCCCGCGGCTAGAGTCTGCAGCGCGCGCTGGGATAGAGACGCAGGGTTACAGCGCTGCAGTTTCTGCCAGCCGCGCAAGCACCGTACTCAGGGCTGAATTCTGGGTTCGAGACGGGGGAAGGAAGCGGTCCATCTCGGTTCTCCACACCGGTCAGACCACAGAGGAGGCCAGCAGCCACCATGTTGGTAAACTGACGTCACCTTCCCTGTTTTCGACTGACCGCAGCTCATTCAGCCATAGATC
>NW_025999894.1:3214300-3230807 GCF_001458135.2 Marmota marmota marmota | reverse complement strand
GGGGAGGGAAGGGAGAGTGGGAGGGGGAGGGGGGAGGATGGGAAAGGCAGCGGAGCACAACAGACACTAGTATGGCAATTTGTAAATCAATGGATGTGTAACTGATGTGATTCTGCAATCTGTGTATGGGGTGAAGGTGGGAGTTCATAACCCACTTGAATCAAAGTGTCGAATATGATATGTCAAGAAATTTGTAATGTTTTGAACAACCCACAATAAAAAATTAAAAAATAAAAAAAAAAAACATTTTCAAAACAAAAACAAACAAAAAGAGCAGAGTATTATTCATGTTGCCCCAGAACATCAGAATTCTTCTAACCTAATGGAAGAAACAGCATAAACAATGGTAATGTCCACATTATCTAACCTTTTTTACTAACTAAATCAAACTAAAACAATGCAAACAGCATACATATTAATCTCACAACTAAAAAGTTCAATATTTATTTATATTTTCATACATAGTTTAGTGACTTTCACAGGTGCTTGAAATTAAGTTAGCATCCAAATTAAGTTTTCTATTTTTCTTAATTACCAAATGATTAAATGGTTGTTTGTAACATTAAGCCAAGACTTAATTTTCCTAACCATAAATAATAAAAAGAAACAAATCCAATTTCCCATATCACTAATTTTTTATTTAACTGCCTAAAATGCTTTTTTAAAAATAAAATTATATTTATCAAGTAAAGGGGAGAAAGTCCTTTTTCTCCTCCAAAGACCTGTTTATTTTGCAATCAACAAACTATCAGGCGACATTTTGCAAATGTAACCAATGAGGAGGCAGATTTGAAAATCTTGGGTCCTTTGGCTTGCCTAAATTAGCCTTAGAAGCTGCTGCTACAGCTGCATACATTAGCATATGGGTATGTTTTGCTTAAGTCAGGAGGTAGATTGTTAAATTCTTTGGTGCTTCCAAACACAGAGCAGACTTCTATCTCTTCTCCAAAAGGGTTGCATAATTAATGACATTCATATCGTCGAACCAAGTCTTTGCTCTTTTTGCTTGCAAAAGTCAAAGTTTATTTTTTTATTCTCCCTTTGAAGAAAGACACTTGTGATAGATGGTAGATGACAGTCCAGGAATTTGACCAAAATGACAGAACACGCCCTATAAGCAGCTGCGAGTTGGCTACAGTTCAGTCTTTTGTGCACATCTAGCGAATACAGCCAATGGAAAGAAATAGTCACGTTCGAGCGTGCCATTAATCCAAAGGGCATTTGCATTGGGTGTCACAGACACTGACAACGCAGACAGCGAGGTCACTCTGGCTTGCAGAAACAGCTAGACAGGTGGGACAACTTTGACAAGATTTTTAAGATTTCTCTGCAGATGTGCTATGTCTTACTGCAACACTTAGAAATCATGGTACCCCAAGGCAGGCAGGATACAGTGGGTCAGCATATGGGATGGGCATGCATGTGGGAGAAGATCCAGGTCTGAATCCATAGAAGGAGGCACACAGTAGTCTCACTGGTGTCCTCACTCCTCTGTTCCAGTGGCTTGGCTGGACTCACTGCCCTGGCTACCCAGCAACCTCCCTTGGTCTACATGTGGCTTCACAAGAGCAGTGACATATGGTGACTGCAAGGTTGGGATGACACACAGCTGTGTTTTCTTTTCCTTTCTCACATAAGTAGTTGCTTACAGCTCTTAGAAGAGACAGAACCTCAAATTTAAGGTTGCCACCCATGATCTCATTATTGGTAATTAATATTTCATCATATAATACAGTGTTATAATACACGCATACCCATGACTTTGAACCTCTCATCAATATCCATCTGAATCCCAGGTTTTGCTATTGATTTTCTTTGTTCCTAAATAACTGATGCTATACACACACACACACACACACACACACACACACAAAGTGTTTTTAACCAATGGCTGTGTTTGAGAAAATATACAATATCAACCAGATTGGTATCGTTTTGAATGTTTGTTTAAAAATGCAGGTTCCCTGGCCCCACCTCAGAGGAGTGCAATTCAGTCCATGTGCATCTGAAACTCAGAAATCTGTATTAATAAATATTCTCAGGTGAAACTCAGAAATCTGTATTAATAAATATTCTCATGTAAGGCATTCAGCATTTGGAACCACTCCCAAGCCATTGGATTATTACAGAAATAAAACATTCTTCACTTTAAAGGTCTGCTTTGTGAAAGATCCCGTTAATTGTATTCTGATTCTCCCATGTCAGAGAAAGACAATGCATAGACCTCAACAACTGTTGACATCCGTCCTTCCTCCCTTTTGGATCTCTTTCACCTTCCATTCACTCTCCTCTCTCAGCTTTTTTGCTTCTCTCCTACTCCTTGTCTCTTATTCTTTTTTTTTTAATTCCTAATATTTTTACCATGCTTCAGCCATGTGGGTCCATGTGGATTTTCCTGATACAGTTGCACAGTCATAGAGTCAGGTTCCTATCATAAGAAAATGCTTTCTCAGAGCACAGAGGTCTACGGTGCTGGGAAACTGCTGTGAGGCCCTGGGGAGGGCAGCCATCACTGCTGTTGCCTGTTCCAAGGTGTTACTCTCTTGGATGGTTTCAGCTAGAAGTCAGGAAGTTACTCAAACTGAGGACCCTTAGATTTCTGTTGCCAGTGTTCCCAGCAGAGTTTCCCCAGAGCAAAGATGCCCAGGACAAGATTCAATCTAAAAACATCAAAAGCAGCATCCCAGAGTAGATAAACACTGGGTGGCAGTCCAACATCTATTGGAGGTCTTGGAGGATTTGGTTAGAAAGGGAAGCTAGACCAACATCATCCTGGTAAACTGAGCCAACTATATTCAGCAGGATGGGAGGGAAGAAGGGAAGAATGGTCTTGCTGTGGGTCAGGTGGAACCAATAAGGGGGAATGTTCTTGCCCTGATTCAAAGATGCAGAAACTGAAGGCTGGGGTTGTGGCTCAGTGGTAGAGCTCTCGCCTAGCCTGTGCGAGGCCCTGGGTTCGATCCTCGGTACCACATAAAAATAAATAAATAAATAAAATACAGGTATTGTGTCCAACTACAACTAAAAAATATCTTTAAAAATGCAGTAACTGACCTTCCAAGAAACTAAGTACAATTCACGTAGGTTTACACCTTAACTAAATAAGTTGACTGACTAAATTCAATGCTCCTTTTGCTTTTATAATATTGTTCTTTATATTTCTCAAAGATTCTGATTTTTTGATTACCTTCAACTGTTAAAAGAGAGATGGAGGTTTTGTCTTAGGCAAAAACCACTCTTCTGTGAACTTTGATTTCTTTCTTATCACCTTAGAAAATTATGGAGCTAGAAGGGATCTTAAATGTCATTGAATTATTATCCTTCTGTTTCAGATGAAGAAGCAGAAATCCAGAGAGACAAAGTGCCTCGCCCAAAGTCACATGGTTCCTTACAGATCCAGGACTAGGACATAGCTTTTCTCCCATGCAGGTCATCGCTGAAGTCAGTTTCTCTCTCTCTCTCTTTCCTACATCACATCAGCAGGAAGTTGGTTTCCAAGTTCTTGGTGCAATGACACTTGGACAGCTGAAGGGTTCTTTGTGGCTAAGCTTATGAGATACTAAAGTCTGTGGGACTTAGGCATAAACTTCTGCATGACAACGAGAGCCTTAGCATCTGACCTTTTGCTCTGCCTTTCTCCTTCCAACCTGCCCCACCTTGTAATGGGTTACTTGAAGCATGTGTTCCTTCATGATTGACATATGCCATAAAGACAGGAATCCATCTGACCTTTCCAGAACCAATTTCCATTAACTGGGACAGTGTCAAGGACATGGGAAGTAGTTTACAAATATTCTCTGAATGAATGGGTGTATGTTTGGCATAACAGGATAAAAAGACAATCCAGAGCAAAACTCATTCAACTGCCTCTGCTCGTGAGCAAAATCTCAAAATCCAAGACTTGGTTTACCCAAATCAGGCCACATTCAATGAGTAGAACAGAGTACCACCAGTACTTACTAACCAGTGCCAGATGAGAGAGAACTTCATCTGGTAAAAAAAAAAAAAAAAAAAAAATTAATCAAGTCTGTCTGAAGTCAGGCATCAAGCAGTACCTAATAAATAAGTTAGAAGCAGAGGCTATTTCCAACATGCAGTCAAAACCAGCAAATTGTTTATGGAAAAAAAAAAGGAATAGTACTTGTTTTCATGTTAGAAAAGATATCCATGGATTTCATATGATTACAGGTTCATTATTTTTATTTTGTATTTCCAATTTTCTAAAATAACCATTTATTACCTTAGATGGGGAAAAGTCTAAAATGTGCTAAGAAAAAAGAAAGGAAAGAAGGAAGAGAGATGGGAGACAGAGGAGGAAGAAACAGAGACAGGGAAGGAAAAAGAGATGGGGAAAGAGCGAAAGCAGAGGGTGGAGAAACACCCTATGGGATGAGGAAGGAGGATATTTCCCCGTGACTGTGGAACTGCGGATTGAAAATGGAGAAACGTCAAATCAACCGGTTGTTTTGTCTCCATGACACTAAACACTACTGGTTTTACTTTCTCAAAGACTATCTTGAACTGATTATTTATTTTGGCACTGTGGAGAGACACACCATGTGAAGAAGGCAAACACAGGAGAAGCGGAGAAGGCCTCGTCCAATGACTGAGGCGACCAAGACACGAAGCAGAGGGTGCACCCCCCTCTTGAGAAATTAGCACCTTTTAAAATTTCTCCAGAGAATCGATATGGTCCAGCCAATGGAAAATATCTGAGACTTAGGAATTTCAACCCCCAAGTTGTATTATCTGCTCTTTCAACCAATAAATCTGAGAACTAAAGCAGGTCATTTAAACACCCTTCCTCTCCTATAAAAATAGGGATAATAACTTCTGCCTTACTCATTCTCAGTACTGTTGTTAGGAAATTAACTTTAAATAAATTGGTGAAAAGTGATCTTTTTTTCCGGAACAGGTTCTCCTTGTGTTGCCCTGGCTGGCCTCAAGAGATCCTCCTGCCTCAGCCTACAGCTAGGACTACCAGCATGCAGTCTCACGCCCAGCTGAAGCTATATTTTTAATTCCTCTAATTATAATGCTCCTTCAAGAGAACACAGCATGGTAAAACATGAAGACTGTATACCAAGAAGAAGAAAAACCTGAGTTTTAATGGTAACACAGTTCAGTTAGTGTCAGAGCTTATACCACACCCAGGTTTCCTGACTTCTGAACTGGATTCTGACTTCACTGTGAAGATTCTGGGCCAGCAGCATGCGTATTCGAGTGTTAATTTCACATCAGATGACCACCCTTGATACCACCAAATCCTCCCCATTACAGAGTCCACTTAAAGGCTGTACAGTTCCTACAAACAGGGTGACATCAATTGATTGTGTAAATGTGATACAGCCGTGTGCAAATCAATTGATATTTCAAAGTGCTATTTTATTTTATTTTATTTTTCTTTTTCTTTTTTTCATTTATTTCTTACATACAAGACAATAGTGGAGTGCATTACATTCATAATATACAAACAGAGATATGATAAATGGTGGTATAAAGGTGTATTAAGAATTGTATGCAAAAAAAAAATAAGAGAGCTCAAAGTGCTATTTAAATCTTCAGGAGATGATAATGCGAGAGCCTTTATGATTATGTTCTAGCATTTGTTAAGCAGAGAAATGGCAGTGGAGTTGGGTGCAGTGGCTTCACACTATGCCTCACAGGTTAAAAGCACATCATGGCAGACAAATGAGAGAAAAGCCCTGAAGACTATAGATGATTGTCTCTGGAGCTCAGGATTTGGGTTCACAGTTGTTTGTAATCCTTGCACACAGTATCTCTTCAAGGTAGTAGGTATTGAATTTTTTGAACATTTAATGACATTTTAAATATCTCAATAACATAGAAGTTAAAGTAGTCTCCACTACTGGTGAGGATTTTCAGAAAGGTCTCCTATCTGAGGACTGTTGTAACATATAGGCAGCACCTTAGTGAGAAACAAAGGGAAACGGGATTTCCCTGGGCACCTGACGTGACCTGACAGCACCTGGCCAGTCACAGAGCCCCAGGGGGAACCCCAGAGAGTACTTCCTGCCATCATCTCAAGACAGTCTTCACAACTGTGTTTGTGCTTTCGGCTCCTCCATCAACCAACAGAAACTGATGCCCATGTCTAACCACCCCTGCTTTCCACAGGATTCTGTGAAACGCTGATGGAGCAGGAAACAGCTATAAAAGTTCCCCTGAAATCCTCTAGGGATGTCCTGTAACATTTTCCATGGAAATGTCATAAAATATTCCATGCAATTAGCTTCACGTAAAGAAACATTTGTCAACTTGTTTTACCTTCTTAAAGGTGACATTTTTTTTTCCTTGACATACGTGTCATTTATAAAAGACTCTTGCTTTTTAACTAAATACACAGACATCATTACCACTGTGGGACTCTGATTGACAGAAAGCTAATAATGGCAAGATTAAATTCAACTAGAGCCAAAGCAAGATGCTATAAATGAGGAGCAGAGTTGGTGGAATATAGAAAGAGGGTAAAAATAATTTTTTTAAAGATCCCTTTTTGGGAAAACCCGAGACTTACATTTTCATAGGTCCATTTTTTTTTTTAATTTCAGAAAATATAAAGTTACCTAATATAGAAAGACTTTGTTCTCCATATAACCCCAGAGAATTCATATGAATTGAAATTAACTCCCAGGCTCCTAATCTGACACCCCGAAAATATGCTGCAAATCAAACTAGGTTTTCCAAGGAAGAGAGTAATGTTACCACATAGTCACCACACACTGGGGATGGAAAACAGGTGTAAAAGTGAGCCTGGTGCTCAATCTCCAGGTGGCTTATCCACACCCTGCTCTAGACCTGGGCCCTCCAAACAGTGGAATGCAGCGACTTTCCACCAGGACCCCCAGGGATTTCATGGCAACTGTGCAGAACAGGATCGTCACATGACATTTTCTCTCCTTGAAACCATGACTTCTAGGTCCCTCTCTCCTTTTCTTCCAAAAGTCTCTTCCTATCTGCAGACCTTCAGAACCTTGTCCCTTTCTACCCAACAGCAATCTGAAGCCAACAAACCTCCTCTCTGGGTTCCCTGGGTTGTTTTATCTGTAATCCATGCTCACGTTCTTTCATTTCTCAAAATTCTTTTTACTTTTCTTAGTAAGAAATAAAAGGGAATAAAATAACTGAAGAGACCCACGCAGCTTTGAAAGGCATGTTTTAAAGTTTAGAGAGGCAGAGCAGTGAGGGGCGAACAGGGGAGCTGGGTCAAGGAGGAATGGCCAAGGACAGGAGTCCTGGACTGCACATCAGTCGCCATTAACAGCAATGACTGTCGAGATGGATGTAGAAAAACTGAAAATACAACATAACCCTGAACAGAAATCAGACATGCAGCAAAAACTAGTGTGTGAAGCAAAAGCCGATTTGAAAATAGGACCGACTGGGAGTTAGCCATCTGAGGGAAGCAAAGGCAACAGGGAAAAATTCCCGGAGAAGGGTAAAATTAATTAAGAGAAAGAGACCAAAGGCCCTGATGGGTCCATGAATTTTCCAAACAAATTTATGTGAATAGGGAGTTAATTGTACCCGTCACAGAAAGCCTGGAAACCTAATTGTGTCACTCTTTCAGTTGTAGCCTTTAGGAGTCCTATTTAATGACAAGATCTAAATTAGGGATCAACATTTTAAAAACAAAAGAAATAGATACAAGGACTGAGAGAAGGCAGAGGACAAGCTAAACACCCAGACCTGTTCTCAGAGTGCCCGGGAGCTCAAGATTGATCCAGAAGAAAATGGAGATCAAGCATGATGGGACAACTGAGAAAAGTATTTCTTAATTAGCTAAATGAGGACTCATGACATTGCTAACAGAGCGTAACTGGCTGCATCCACTGAGACACACAGAGACTGGCATGTCCTGTGTGATTGCAGCAGAAGCCCAGGCAGCAGCCCAGTGCAGGCCTTTCTCCTCGGCTGACTCACTTCACCTAACCACCAAGCTCATGTGTCAGGCCAGAATGTCAATGTATTAATTTACATGGAAAAGGAGACAGCCTCAGACACGGAATTATTTACTGGGAATGGATAGCCCAAGCTCTCCTCCTTCAGAGCCCATCAGCTGAGTTAGCCAAAGAATATTCATTAGACTGACAGGCAAACATGGAATATGAACAAGGATGGCTATTAACTCGTGGCCTGAATGTTTCATGGAATCTATCTAAGAGAACGTTACACACCCCATTTTGGACGGCCTTTCCAACGTCTCAGGAGTCTTTGAAGTTGATCTACAAGCTTCCTCCCCCAGGTAGTACTTGAAAGGATCCTGCTAATCTTTACCTCAGCAAATTTTGTTTGCATTGTCTACCCCTAGGCCTGGCATGTGCTCTGCCCGTGCATTTCATTAGATTCTCAGTTCAGTTTTCCAAGCCATGGATTCTCCCCTTCCCCTTCCCTTTTACACATCTCTATTACGATTCATGCAATACATGCTGGTTTAAACATTTAACTCCTAAAGATAAATCCCACCTCTTCACATACTTTGAGGGAAGAACAAACGGTGACATCACCAAAATCCCAAGTCCCAGAACAGAAGTAACTGGCTCTCCTTCCCATTAAAAATTTTAATGAGTTTTTTTTAAAAGGCCTATTATTGCACTTTCCCCATTTATATGTTCATATCAACAGGCCCTGAATCATTTTAGTCCTCCCAGGATGCTGGACACAGAAAGTACTTTTTATCAAGGTCATTAATGAATGCACTCTTACAAAGAAGCTTTATCTGTGGTTACATTCAATATTTGCAGAGGCAAAACGGTGAGCTTCTCTAGAGAAACCCTGGCGAGTGATAATCGAAAGTATCAAGGAAACAAATGAGAAAAGAAGATAAGTTGTGCAAACCCCATTTGTATTTTTTGAAAGGCAAAGTTAAAAGAGCAAGACAGATTTAAGGCAAACTCAGAATTATACAATGGAAAAATACCGCACAGAAGATTAAAGGCCTGCCTGCTAAATAGATAATGCCAAATTTGATGAGAAAATACATTACATTTCCTTTCCTTTGAAACCTTAGTTGATATTTTCCACTTTTACTGGAAAGAAATAGGCTCTAAGATGTCACTCAACACTTGGACAGAGGGGCCTCCTTCTCCAGACGCAAAAACAGGGAAGAAGCGCCTGAATGCTTTTTCTATGAAGTGCGAGCCCCTGGGAAGTTCAAGATCAGCTCACGGGCTGAGAAAACATCTGCTCTGGGTCTTTTGCTGTTTGGCTCTGAACATTTTTTTTTTTTCCTATCTAAAGAAAACTGTTAAAAAAAAAAAAAAAAAAAAAAAAACAGGCTAAAAGTGGGAGGGAGAGGTGGATAAGAACAGACTTTCTCCAGAACTTTGACCAAAGGGGCTTTGCTTCGCTATCATTGTACTCCAACTTCCTTACCTGTGCTTTAATTTATGGCCCGGTAACTGCTGTCCTTCCTCTCTCTCCAACCTACACATAGATTAGAAAACTTGTACATAAATTGAGGCAAACAGTGTCAGGAGATCCAAGAGAACTTCTTACTACTGTCCCCTTGACCATCTTGGGCCAGGAAAGGCATTGACCCATCTCCTGCAATTCTGCTCCAAGCTAGCTTAGATTCTCAGCTCTTAACTTCTCTCCATCTGAGAAGCGCCACCCAGATCTGTCTCACACTATTTGTTCTGTGCTCCATGACCAGACTCAGGTTCCTGTGTCTGATTCCTGTGCCGTCCCTGCTCAAGAGGGCTCTGCCCTTGCCATCCTAAAATTTCTTAGTAGATTTTTTAACAAAGGGCCTCATGTCCTTATTTTGCACCAGGCCCTGAACATTATAAGGAAGGTCCTGTCCATAACTATTTTTCCACACCCAACAGCCAAAAGCACAACTGCATTCCTGACTTGACCTGACAAACCCCAGTCGGGTGGCGCAGAGCACACATCATCAGCCAGCCGAGCGAGCACCTCGATTAAGAAGCTGGGCCCCACCAGCTGCAGCCCCGGCCACGCACTTGTCACACTTGTTAAACATTCTAGAGCGTGTGTTCATTTGCTTGGTCAATGAGGGAAGCAAAATAAAGGGCTTTGGCCAACGTCACATGCTGACATCAAGGAGAACCAGAGACCGACGTGCATTAATTGAAAAGTCCTGTCCAGACCTTGGCCCTTGCTCCTACAAAGTTCAGGGCAAAACTCATGAATTCCAGGAATGCGCGGAAAGAGAACCAAAGAGCAAAATTGGATTTCTACCTAAGTTTGGAAATCAAAGGCTACTGAGCTAATGCTGTAGCTGAAATCCTTTATTGGAAATGGCAAGAAAGCCCAATCAAACAACTCGAGCAAAAACATGTTTCATTCTGTTAGATAATCATTCCTTAACTTCATGTTGACAAGAACAAAGTGATCAGGAATTACAATATTATTTCCTGGCTCAGAGTAAAAAATGTCTACCTTATTTTTGTCTGGGGAAAGGTTCATCACCCCTTCTGTTTTCTTTCCTAGTTCCCTATCTTATTCCCCCAGACACTCACTATTTGTTGGAGGAACTGAGGCAAGAGGAAGCCTTTCTCTGGTTTCTTTTGCTTGCTATGTCTATAAAATACATCAAACATAAAATGGAACCATAACATTGCTTGCTTGCAGAGAATACAAGGAAGCTATCTACGACTTTTATTGGAACAGGTGCCCATTTAAAGAATGCATGACAAACAGCCACTGCTGAGCCATTATTCTCAGAATGAGACAATCACATCCACCAACCTCTTCACACACCTCCATCTCCAGCTTTGTGTGTAGACCTTGTGCTAAAATCCTCGCCCTACAATTAGGGAGTTTCAGATACCAACTAGATGCCGGATTCTATGAAGTAATTATTGTTTTAATTGGACACAAAGGGTGTTTGAGCACACACTTGATAAATAATTAATTTTGGAAATGCATATGGGATTCACTGCACAATAACCCAATTAGGGAGGGACTGAATTAAGGGTGAAAGACATAAAGAGGACTGTCTTTGCATTAATAGACAGTGTTGGTTTCAGTACAGGTAACTGTAATTCACTCTCATCTCTTCTGTGCGTATGAAATTTTTTCTAATGACAACCTTTGAAAATGTGCTTTTATGTAGTATGTGTTGATTGTGTTCTGACGCTACCATTTCTTCACTGTATAATGTTAGGCCACTTGTTCTCCAAACCTAATCCATTTGTACAGTCTTCATTGTAATAACTATCTCTTGGAGTCGTGAAAAATGAATGACATGGTGTATGCAAAGGGACCAGCAAACAGCAATGACTCAAAGAAGGAAAGGGCCCGATTTCTTCTTTCATCCCCGATCATCCTCCTCATAGAATCTGCTACGGCTCCTCAATGGAGTAGATTCCTTTCTTTTGTCTACATGTTCGCCAGCGTCTAGACAGAGTTCAAACTTCTGCTTACTTTCTGAAATCAGATAAGGCTTCAAGAATTCAGCTTGCTGAGTGGAAAGCTAGAGCCTTCATCTCCTGTGTGACCTCTCTTCCAACTCCCACCCCTTTCAAAAGAACACAAATATACGTTTGGATTTTCCATAAACAAGAGCACGTGCCAAGCAGGTTTGTGCAGATTGCAGAAAAATGTTCTTTTGATTCAGATCCTGAAAACACATCACTGAATGTACTGAGAAACAGCATTAGCAAGGGCCCTCTTACAAAACCAGTTCCAAGCCGTGGCTGTCCAGGAAGAACTAACAAAGCAAGCAAAATCTCAGAAATCACTAAGAAATATTTCAATAGTGCTGGCCTTCTGAACATGTGTTAATGAATACATTTTTTCCCACCAAACTTAGCATTGAAGTCTCCAGACAATAATGCTGTAAACAAAAGGGAGTAGCTCCCTCAGGGTATTTATGCAGTGGATCTCTTATTGGGCTGAATTTCCTTAAGAGAGGTAAACTAGTGTAAATAAACACCAATTATTCCAATAGAGTTGGTAGAGACTGTTGTAAATGCAAGACTACCTAAATTTTAGTTATAAAGGCAAGGTATTTGCCAGTTTGGAATGGGAGCATTATTTTTCCTACCCAGCTTCTCCTTTCCATGTGCTCATACTATGCTAGGTATCAAATGTGAAGACAAGGCACTTACCCTGACAACCAACATTTGCTGAGGGTTTACTGCATTCAAGCATTGTTTGAAGCCCTACATGCATCCATTTCCTTATAACAAAATCAGTACCTACTTTTTCTTAGACAATGCTCTGGTACTGGAGATGCCACAGTAAATAAAATGCACAGAAATCCCTACCTATAAGCAGAGTGGCCTAAGGGTGGGGGATGGGGCGAATTTAGCAATAAGGGTTTGATAACTACCTTGGTCCAGTTAAAAAGGTACATATAGATAAGGAAGAGCTACATGACATTTGGAAATTTCATCTTTTTTTCTCTTTTGATTCTAAATTTTCACTCTAATACAGAATTGAATACAAATGTAATAGACTTATATAAAACAAGCCCAGTCTTTAAAGTCTTTTACTGATGATCCTATCATACTTTCTTGTGTAGATACAAGAAAAATAAGCATAGGAGTTAAGATAGAGGTTTGTTTTATTCACTGTATTCATAAGGCTCTAAGCCTGAACTATTCTATAGCCACTAACCACCTGAGGCTATTTAAATTTAAATTAACTAAAAGTAAACATCAAAAACTCTGTGACTACATCATATTATTCACAAGTGCCCCACAGCCATAAGTGGGGAGTAGGTGACTATTATAATTGCATAGATAGGTAGTATTATTATCTACATAGAAATGGCTGCTAAAACAGTAAGTCCCTGCCTGCATGGAGCAGACAGTAGATCAAAATAAGTGCATTTAATCCTCAAAAGAACTCCAGAAGGTAGGTACTTTATTCTTCCCATTTATGAAGGAAGAAACTGAGGTACAGAAAGGGCAAGTCATCTCCTTAATATTCCAGCAGGTGCTACAACTAAACTTCATCTCTAAGCATTCTCTCTTCAGGTCGTGCCGTAGTCTGTTTCCCCCAGCAAACACATGACGTGTGCTCCTGTGAGACTCCTTGCCCCTGAGTTACTGTTATCAATGCGTCCTGCAGTTCTATTACTACTCAAAGTGGACCCAATCAGGGTAAACCCAAAAAGCACTGAGATAGAAAACTGTGGCCGTAGCTGCACCTGGACATATTGCTAGGTTGGTGACCTGGGAGAGATGTAGAAGGTGAGATTGGCCTATTCAAACCCACCCTGTCCTCTCCACTCATCTCCTCAGGCCACCTCACCAATGGGGGCCTGGTGTCCTTTTACTTTGCCTCTTAGCCATTACTGTCATTCAATCATAGACCCGTAGAATTGGGAGGGATTTGAGATGATTTTAATCCCCTTTAACTTGAGAATAAGTCTGTGGTTGGCATCTCTTTTCCCAAACTTAAAATTAAATCTGTAAAGCCACATATCACATTTCTAATTCTTTTCCAACCTAACCTTTCTGCCACTTTTATCTCTTAGCCTCAAGTCAATAGCTCTGAGCCTAGTCATTTCAATCTAATTCCTACCAGGTACAGGCTTTGCAATACCAAGAATGAAAGGGCAATTAACTTTGGTCAAATTAGGGTCACATGTAATTTCCTGAGAACCTCATAAACTTCATGTAATCCAAAATAATTGGACATCTATCAAAGAGGCTCGTATTTTAATTCTCCTGAGAGATCATTATAATCTGCCAGTTTGATTAATTCCCCAGAAATATAAAGCTCAAGTCGATAAGCTTAGTCCGTGCCCTGCTGTGTAACGAAAAATCTGAGCTTGTTGGCAGCCTTTTAAGACACTTTTAGACTGCACTTGACCGTGGGAAATTCTTTTCACACCTTTATAGTCTTTTCCATTGACAGTATGCTGAAGGAAGAGATTCTGGATCGTGTAGACACAGAATCTCTAATTTACCTTCACCTCCATGAGATTGCAAACTCCAATCTGGTGAAAGAAAAAGAGTGTTGGTGTGAATGTATGCTTTTTCTCATATGCATTGTTAAAGTTGCAGAAAGTCATCCGTATTGCAGGCAAAGAGTCTACATACCAGTTGAATGCTTTGCTGTCAAAATGAACAATAAACACCGTCTGGGAGCAGTAAAGATGTACATGGATGCACACACTTCTCTAGTTGGGTGGTTGGATGCCCTGGATGGCCTCCTTTCTCCTGACTCTTCAAGGTTGCCCAGAAATATAGGTGTCTGTGTATAGGCCAGACAGTTTGAATATTTCACTACTGTTCTTCATTCAACTTTGGCCTTCCAAGTTAATAAGGACAAGAATTGAGCATACTTCAGGTCTTCATCAAATAGTCTCAACAAAAGCTATTTGTTCAAAAAATTAGAAATGGTGCCACTGTTTTGAAATCTGTTACTTGATTGACAGAGTGAATGATAGAGCAAGGCTCTATGCTTTTTTATTTAAAATTTTTTTCTTCAGCAATTGCACCAACCCCAGTATAATATATTTATTCACGAAACTCTTTGAACCAAATATTGGAAAACTTGCAAGGAACATTTTGAGCATCAACTCTTTCTACTGAGACAGATCCTTAAAATCAAAAGCAAAAACTGCTCTATTCCTTTGTCTTGCTTATTGTCAAATTATCTATTTTCATCAAAGGCTATTAACATCCATTTTAGTTTAAATACACAGACCCTCTCAAAAAGTAGTGATGCTCATTTCCTCAATAATAGAGATGACATTTGCAAATAGGCATTAGTTTCCCATGCTATATTTTAAAGGAATTATTATATCACTACCCATGATTTATTTCACTCCTAGGGGCCTCCCAAGCATTGTTAAGTTGAACTTGCCTGAGCCAACTTTTAAAAAGTCATAGCACCCTTCTAGTATTTACTCAGAGACACTTTATCTATTCTTTTCCTGAAAAAAAAAAAAAAACCCACATTGCTTTCCTTTCATGCTTAATAGCCTCGCACAAATCACTAACTAGTGTTAAGGCCGACAAGCCCAGTAAAGACCTCCACTCAACAGCCAGGCTCAACAAAGGTGTGTGTGCCACAGCAAACAAAAGGCCCAGATTGAAAACATCTGTGCACTAATCTGGCCCCAGCCTGTTAATATTTTGAAATAAATCATTAAAACCACTGCAGGAGCTCTAGGTACCAAGGAGCTGTAGATGGGTACATGGTCACCCACGTGTGGTTTCACGTCTTGATTCCACTGAGAGTGTCAATGATTCATCAGTATCCCTACATATCTGCAGTGTCACTAACATTTTAAGTTAAAACATTCTTTTTCAATGATGTATAACAGAAAATGGAATGTAACTCATTAGTGGACGAAAAAGGAAGTACCATCAAAGATTATTGGGTATTCATAGCCTATTTACAAACACATAAGGACACTTTTTTTCTTTCTTTTTTTTAAGTTTTACAACATACAGATTGCTGCTTTGGGCGGAATTGATGATATTTTCGTCAGGTCAACAGCCTGCTTTTGCTATTGGCTTTTCCTTTGACTCATCTCTCAACTGACTCAAGGATTTCTGAACTCCAGTGCAGGCAACACCAAACTCCCCAAATACCAAGGTTGGCAGCACCAAATAAATTAGTCAGCGACTCTCTATTGCTGCCACTTGAGCTCTGAGCAAAAGCTCAGACAGTGAAAATGGTTTGGATTCCTCAGTTCAGTTTGTTTCTTTGACTTATTTCTCAACAGAGGCAACAGGGGCACGATGATTCCTTGTGAAATCCAGCCCACTGCAAGGAGCACATTGGGCGTCAGTGGCCCCAGGCACCCAAAGACAGTCGTATCTCCCCTCCAGAATGTGCATATGCATGTGTACACACACACACACACAGTTATACCATGTGTTTCCAAACTCCTAAACATCCCTCCTCTTCTGCTGAACTGTAGCTGCCCTAAGTACCCACCCAAAGTCCTGCCTTCTCCTGGATTTTCCCTCTCCTCCATGCCCCTCTCCTTCCTTTTGGAGTGGAGTAGAGGAGCCTAAATCCTGGTAAAATGCCTCAGGCCAAGCAGTTAATACAGTATTTGTTGAATTAAGGATTAATAAGTGTTCTGATCCTTGCCATTTGTAAAGATAAAAGCAATTTAATGATCCAATTAAAGTGGTTCACAGTACAGTCTCAATGACTAATAGACTTAATCTTTTTAGGGGTAATTGAACTCCATGAAGGGGAAATAACTCCATTCTCTGCTCCCTCTTCACCTTCCCTCACTCAAGACCGAGAGTCACGAGTTTGGTTCCTTTCTATGAAAGGCTGATGCCTTCCTCCTGCTTCAGCGCAAACCAGGAACCCCTCTTTCTGACTGAATAATAAAGAACCAGAGCAATTTCCCTCCTCCTGTGTCACTAAGAATGCCATTGCCAGGTTCAAGTCATTATGTTCCCATTCTCCAAGAGTAAGAAAAACCAAAACTAAGATAGAAGAATTAAAAATTCATAAAAATTTTTGTACCTAAAATTATTGGGGGTCTCTCTCTCTCTCTCTCTCTCTCTCTCTCTCTCTCTCTCTCTCTCTC
>NW_025999894.1:3150721-3214275 GCF_001458135.2 Marmota marmota marmota | reverse complement strand
TCAAATTTAAATTTACGATAATGTCTTGAATTTCGGTCTCGCTCTCTCTCTCTCTCTCTCTCTCTCTCTCTCTCTCTCTCTCTCTCTCTCTCTCTTCCTCCCTCCCTCTCTCTCTCTCTCCCCCTTTCCTGGTACAAGGTAACCAGAAACCCAACACAGCTTTTCAGCACTATCCTAAGGTTCCATTTTATTTGACGGCTGAAAACAAAACAAAACAAAATGCTATTTTAGTCAAGTCTTATTAAATGCAGTCAGTCTCTCCTATAAAAATTACAATAAAATTCAACATTCAAAGTGTAGTGATATGGCAAGTCATACAGCCCCTGGGAGCTAGTATAAAAAATTTCAGAGGGGGGGAAAAAAAATTCAAGGTTTGACTTTCATTTTATCAAAAGCCACAGTCAGGGCTTTCTCCTTGTGCAACTGTGTGACTCCATCCTGTATGACTTCACAAATGCTCAAGCCTCAGTGTTCTGAAAATGATTTCAATATCATTCTTTCTTGGGGAGTTTTGGTACTATCATTAAATCGAATGGCTTAATTGCAAGTGAAGAAACCCAGCCTGTTCTCTGAGTTATTTTCCATTCCTCCCTTAACACGGACATTTGGCTTTGACGTCACTAACAGTCCGTGAGAGTAAAGACAGGCTATGGTCAAAAGAAACCACAACTAGCGGAAAATGCACCGATCCTGTTTCTTTTGCAGTTGTCATTCATCAGTGCTGTCATTCATCACACGTTCTTGTGCAAGTGGTAGTTTTTAGCCCTACTGTGCGTAGACAGAGGCTGATTCTGCTGCTATTCCTGGAAATCCGGTACAGGAAAGAAGTGTCACAGCTCCCCCTTGGAGTCGTGCATGATAAAACCTGTTCATCAGGTTCAGCTGCAGCTCTGAGACAGGCTCCTTGAAGGAAAATCCATCTTCAAGTTCAGTGCTATTCTTAAAGACGCTTTTGTAAGAATGACTCCATTAAATCATGCGTCCCTTTACACACAAAGATTTTACCTTCTATAAATCATCCTCTGCAAATGGAAATTACGGTTCATCGGCTAATTAAAACATTCTTTATCGGAACTTGAGAAAAGAGAGAAAAATGGATCACGTGAGAACTATTTCCTCAGAGATTTATGGGGATATATTGTACACATGTGTGCAAGGGTGTGCTAAAAATTTTATCTTTATTATTTTGTCAGAAACCACAAAAAGAAAATGCAAAATCAACTTAGCTCATCCTCATCTTCCTATTCATACCACAAGTCATCAAGCCCTATGCTTTAGCATGTGTTTAGATATGTCTTGCATTAAATATCAAAAAAGAATAAAAAATTATATCTGAGCACCAATGTGCCCACCACTCAGCCTAAGGAATAAAGTAACAGCAGTATAGTTGAAGCTCCAAAGAACCTCTTCCCAATTATATCTATTCTGTCTCCCTGAGAAGTTAATTACTATCCAGAATTCGGATTTTGTTATTCTAAAGAATTTCTTTGTGCTTCCACTACCCACATGACCCACACGCAGGTCTCTAAACTACCTGTAAGTAAGTGTCATGTGTTTACCGTCATATGGCTTTTTACCATATATTTTCTCCTTTACTTGCTGGGTTTTGGTGTTCTGTGCTGTTTTTGTGAGATTCATCATGGAATAGTCTTACCTGGGATTGGGATAGTAGTGAAAGAAAAAGAAGTATGAATGATTTATTTGTTTTTCATCTGCATCATCATTGCCAGAATTTTATTATGGCCTCTCTGTACTTTCTGCTTGGATTGTGACCTGTTTCCTCCTGGCACTCCTGCCCCTAGTCTTTTCCTACTCCAAAATTTTTTACACTTTTGTTACACTGCCAGGCTTTCACCTAAAGACACTACTTTTCAGACACTAAAATGTGCAAAACTCTTCAGTGAACCTCTGTTCTTTATTATCAGGTGCAAGTTCCCTTGCCTAACTTTCAAAAGGTCAAGGTCATGCCCATAACGGTCAGTTCACCATGGAAGTCACCTGCAGCTTCTGTGACCAGTTCTTGCTCACATCTGTGGTCTCCTTCCTCAAATGTCTGCAGCTCTTCCAGACTGAGGCTCTGGCTGCAGCTGCAAGCCCAGCATGCAGTGGGCAGACCAGGTGAAATAGTGTCCCAGGCAATCAGGAGAGACAAAAACTGGTGGATCAATATCCAGCTTTCTTGCCTACAGTGGAACAGTTAGCCTTATAGAGCACCTTTAGCAAGAGAGAGCCCTGCTTATTCATAGATATCATCCATTCTTTACCTAAACTTTTATTCTTCCCTTCCTGTGTCACCTCTCCATCCTCTGTGCCTCCTGGGTTCACCTCCCTCAAAAGCTACTTGTACTTGAGTCCTCGACTCCAGGTCTGCTTGGCAGACAATTGCTACCACCATTGGTCCCAGAGAGTGGCTCCCAGGCTGAGACTCTAGAATCGCATCACTTGCCTAGTCAGATGGCATGAGGATGCCTCTTGATGGCGGAGAGGGGAATAGTGATAACCCTGATGGCTGCAGCCTCGTGGTTGCTAAGATGCTCATCTATGGTGGAACAAGTCCAGGCAGAAGGGCTTATGCATTGGTGTAGCACTGGAAAGATATAACCCTGGCTTACACACTCACTCTGGCACTAGAAGGTAAAAGAAAAGAGAAATTGCAAAGATTGTAAAGATAGTAGAGCTCAGTGTTTTTTGTTCAATGTTCTAGAAGCCACATTAAAGAGAATTATAGTGGGGCATGGCTAGTGGTCAGCTCAGGAGCCAAAAAGCCTACAGAAAGCTTCAGAAAAACATACAACCTGCAACTGGTAGGCAAATTATACCAAAAACCAGGCCCACACTTTGATCTTAAAAGTAGTGAAATTACAAAGGAGACTGAATTCACAGCCCCAAATGTCCCCTATGTAAAACCCAAAGTCCCAAAACTGTAGCAGTAGAATGCAGAAATTTTGAACTTAGAGAGTCCTGTGAGCCCTCCAGGTGTTCAGAAGCAGCCCTTTACCCTAGCTAGTGAAGACAAGCTGATGTTTTTGTTTTTGTTTTAATGTTAACAGGTTCACTTCCTTTGTTTTCAAAAAGAGTTCTGCCTAAATCCCACGTGTAAATACTCATCCTTTGTCTATCAATTATCCTTTTAAGTAAAAAGAGTATCCAATGAGGAAAAAAGAAAAAAAACAGATTGTTTTAGCCTGCAACTCAAATGCCTGCATGAGGGCTGCTCCTCAAGAAGATCCCTTGCTTTGGTCAGCAGCAGAGGGCTGGACACCTGCTTTCTGTTAGAAAGATATGTTTTCTCGGCCTTGACGCCCGCTAAGCCACAGCAGTTTCCCACAGTTGCAAGTGCGCCTTCAGTGCAAATGTCAACACAGTAAGCAAGACAAACAACACCTCAGTATTATCACAAACACAACTTTGACCTCACAAACTCCCTGAAAGGGCCTTAGGGACCTCCAAGGGTTCACTGACCATATTTTGAGAACTGTTATTCTATTAAAAGAAAATAAAAAACAAGAAGGAGAGAAGAGTCCACGGCTGTAAATCTGTGGAGGAAAGACACAGGAGAAAGCTTTTACTTCTATGGTTACTAAACACAGGACTGGGGCTGTGTTCGAATCCAGAACTGTCCCCAGTTACTAACTCAGTAACTTGACCTCTGTGCTCTTCAGTAGGGTCAGCCATACTTTTTTTAACCCACTTTAGACAGTATGTGGTTGGGGTCCAGGGACTCAACAGACAATAGACAACAGAGAGGTGCTGTATATAATTAAATCTTCTAAAATCTTCATCATTATTATGAGAAAGTTGAATCTAAAGTTATTTGAAAATAAGCTTTTTGGTAATCATTAGATAAATACTGCAAAGGCTGGTTCTTTTGAGTACTTGGGCAAGGCTGGTAGGGTTGACCAAGAGGCTTGAACCTAAGTCTGAACACAGAGAAGCAAAGAAATATTTTATTCTTCTCTGTAAGCATTTCTGGTATTGCTGCTTGTACAGGTTTCTTTTTTTATTAAAGTGATTCATTGCTAAAATCAGACATCAGAAACTAATATGAAGCCCTAAAATTAATTTCTCATATGATGGAATGGCTTTCATTTGACATTCTCTTATGTATGGCTGAAGACACGCGTCATCCCTAGGAAAACAGAGAAGATACTTCATTAAGTCCTTCTGATTCATCAGACGTGGATGCCTAGCTGAAGTCTAATAGAGCCAAAGAATGACTAGTACTCCATCTCTTATTCAGTGTTTATTATACTGGACTTCAATAAAATTATTACTACCACATGTGCTGCCATTTTTCTTGCCCTTCTTCATTAAGGAAAAGAATGACAATGACTTACAAGCCACTTTCTATGGTATTTATGTTTTTAAAGGTAACTAATTTGGAGCCATGTGACGTGAATTATGGCAGAGATAATATATCAAATAAGAGTTGCTGTAAACAATCGTGTGTGTGTGTGTGTGTGTGTGTGTGTGTGTGTGTGCAGGGTGAGTTTGCTTCTTGCTGCCCTTGTTATTTAGCTGTTGATAAAGTCTCTACTTGTAGGATCAACAACACACCCAGGATGTTGCTTTCTGGAAATTCTGTCAGTTGAGAAATTCAGAGAGGAAACTGAGAAGTAAATTTTCCATAGAAGACTTTTGACCGATTTACTTAGAACACAACATGGACTCCATTACAAGTTCTATTTCTAGTCTCTGTTAAATAAGTCAATTATTCATTTAGAAATTTGCTTCTTGTGTTACTTTCTGAGCAAACTATGTTACAATCATTCATTTACATATTCATTAATCGTCATATGTTTATACATATGTTAAGCATGAAATACGTTCTAGGTGCTCATTTTAAAAACAAGTTGCATACCATTTTTACCTGTGAATAACACAAAAATCTAGGCAAGAAGATAAACTGCACAAAAATCACCACAATAAGTGGCTATAAATGTTAATAGCCATGTGAACAATGGAAGTTCATTTACCTTTAGGTTTAACTGCCTGGAGAGGTCTAAGAAGGTTTTGACACAAGAAGCCAGCTTCAAGTACAATCTTGAAGAACTTGTAAGTCATTTCTCAGATCAACAAGATGAAGAAGGTGGCAGAATTAATTTTATGATGGAGTTCCAGGTTGGCCTGTGACCAACCCACTTTCAACCAGTGAGACACCAGCAGAGATCTGCCCTGGGACCTCTGCAAAACGTGTCTCTCTTCTTAAGCCAACACAGGATGAGATGACCCCTTTCTGCCTCTGGCAGTTGTCACATCTGGAGGTGACACTTGGATCTGCTGCAGCCTTTCTCCAACCACAAGGAAAATGAGCTTTAGAAAGCAAACTTAACTGGTGGTGACAAGAATGGAAAGATGGAAAGACACTGGGTTCTAAAATTAGCCTTTCCTGTGGCAATAAACATCTCCAACGTGTTAGCGGCTTAAGGCAACACGTACTTAAGTCCTGCTGTCATCTGCTGAGGGCTGTGGGACTTCTGGCCCTCAGTCATCCCCAAGGATTTTCATATTCCAGACCCAGGCTGAGCAGCAGCCACTGTGGAGAACTGCTGTTCTACAAGGCAACAGCAACCTGCCAAGGCAGCCAGAGCCAACCCACACCTTGTGCTTCTGCACGGGTGTGTCATGGCCACTCTCTTCCCCGCCGTCTGGAGCATGTGTGGGGCCCAAGCCCAAGGTCAGGAGGGTGGGGTGCGAGGAGCAGGTGGGTGAGGGGAATAGAACATACTCTTCTCATGGGGGCAGGGAAAGCCAGGCAAACAAGGGCAGGGATACTTAATCCTGTTACAGGGAAAGAATGAGCATTTGGGAACAAAAATATAGTCAATCAAGGTCCTTGGTGATATGGTTGACCACTAATAAAAACACCCTCAAGGCTTCTCTTTCTGGATTCCACCTCTATTGATAACATTCTTCCTTATTGTATTATGCTGAATTTTCTAAACATGCTGTTTTGAAGAAGACATCCTAATCCTGCAGAGAAAACTCTAAATAATTTGCTCATAATCAGAAGTGGAGGAAGAAAAATGAAACTGTCTTTGGACCTGATAGAAAACCTCCATCCCTCCAGGCATGAATCTTCCCCTCCTCCCACGCAGATGGACCACTTCTCTCCAAATGGGATATGTGGGGAAAGTCTTCCTACAGTGCCAGGATGGTTCTGAGACTAAAAATTTAAGGGCAAATACTGGCAGGAGTTTCTGGGGATGTGATGAACCTATGCATGACATTTTAATGTGTTTTGTTCCCATGCTGTTAAGTTCATGAATGCACACCAATGAATCTGAGAAGAAAAATAACTCCGACGGACAGTATTTGCTTGACTAGTTCAATCAGATGTATTTTACAAGAAGAAAAATCAAATGTATCTGTTTATATCTTCCACTTGCTCATTACTTCATTCCAAGATGATCCAATCAATATGGTTTGTCTGCCAGAACCCCACCAAAATAATGTTACATATAAATTATATATAACTATTACATTTGTAATTACATAAATGACCTATAAATATCACATTTATATATCATATATGTATATACAATGTGTATAATATAGCTAATAAATTTAGTAAATATATTTACTGATATATGTATCAGACATAGCATTTGCTCAAATTCAGAAGTGGAGTGCATCTGTCTGTCTGTAAATGAATGTGAATGTATACACATGCACAGTTCACATAAAAGACAGCAGATTTTAGTCTATTTAGCTCATAAAAATGCAACTCCATAATAGGAGGTTTGGGAAGAGAAATGGACCTAAGAGATGTGCTTAAGCCGCTGCTATAACCTAGAATGACCTTTTAAGAACTTTTGCTGAACTTGGTGAAAGAACAAAATTAATGAAAGCATTCAAACTGTACAAGAGGACAGGACATAAGGAGGCACAACAATCATCTTTTGTTTGGTTTGATTATTTTTTTTTCTTTCCTTCTCTTTTTTTTAAGAACATTGAAGCTATAACCGCAGAGGTGATTGGAGAATCACAGCCCTCCTGAAGTGATATCCAAACAGAAAATTTTCCAATACATATCCTAAAATCACAGAGCATGTAATTCCACATTTGCTCCAGGAAAGCAGCATCTTTGCTTAGGATATGGAAATTTGGAAGCTCATTGCTATAATCTGTGGTTATGATTTCAAGGTCCCCCAGCGGTGCCGGGAATCAAACCACAGACTCCTAGTGCTAGGAGCCTTTATTGTAATCCAATAAAACCTTAACAACCAGTCTTCTCCTTTATGATAAATTAAGGGCCTCATTTGCTTTGAAGCAGCCCCTCTGCCCTGGAGTTTACCTCGCTGTGGAAACAGTCCTAGAGAAACAGTGAATTCAGATGGGGTGAAGATGGTGGGGGAAGAGGGCCCAGATTCCCCACCTTGGTTTCATGGATTCAGAAATTTCAAAACAAATAAAAAGTTCTCTTTGAAAAGAACTGATCCTTTAGGGGGATCCTCTACTGTGGGATTTTTCAACAACATTCTCCAGACCCTGACTTCTTTACCTTGCCCTGCAGTCACAGAATGTCACCGTGAAATCACAAATGTGACACCTGGGGCTGAGGCCGTGATACCCTTTACCCGCTTTTAATTCTATTTTACTTTGTTTTACATTTGCTAATTTGAAATTTTATTCAGAAGCTCCAGTTCTGCCAGAATTGCCAGTATTTACTTTGCTGCTGTGTCATCTCTGTGAACTCATTTGTTACAGAATGGCCTCTGAATCCAAAACAAACTTAAAACTGGGGTCAGATTTATTTCCCAGCCTTAATTCCTTCCTCAGTTCCAAGGCATGGGGATATCAAACTACCCCAACACCTACATGTGTGTTCTAAAAGCATTCCAGAGGTCAGCCAGAAAGGTCCAGAATATTTAGACCCTAGACTAGAGAGACATTAAATTATAGTACATTGGAAATGAAATTAGCTTCTGAAATTTAGTTTGATACCTGATTCAACTATAAGTAAGTAATTTTTTCCCAAAATTAGGCATAAAGCCTACACAGCCAAATTGGTATCTCTCGAATTCCAGAACTATCATGTTTAAAAAGTACAACATTTTAACATTATGAAGTTTTTTTTTACATTTACTAAATCAATTATGGATTCAATATGTTCATTCTCTTCTATGTCTAGAACATTGGAATATGGAGTATTAGAAGGATCACCGTACCAGAATTCTAAGACCCCTGTTCTCCTTTCAGGCAGACAATTCACTAGCTCTGTGTCCTTAAAAAGTCATTCTGAGCATTTTAAAGGGAAGGGAGTTGATCTTTATAAACAAATTTCCTCTTCAATAGTTATAGTCTATTACTAAAAAAAAAGGATCAATTTATACTAAAATTTGAATCTGAATTCTGTAAAAACATAACAAATAAAGACACAGAGGAAAGAATTCACATACACTGGGAAATCCATAAAGGGGCCCTTTCACATTCAGATGGCTCAGAGTTATTTGTAAGTAATGACAATGGATGACCATTAATGCTCACTCTTCTGTTCAAAAATGCTGGGTACCTACATATGCATTAATTTTCATGTGGACTTATGCATTTCACTCTGTTAATATCCCTCATTTTATAGAGAGGATGCTGAAACACAATGGGTTAAGTTCTTATCTGTTGTCATGGAACTAGAAAGTTGTGGTCAGTGATTGAATCCAGGAAGTTTAGCTTCCAAACTCCTATCCTTAGGTTTAACATTTCCAATAAATGAAGGGCAACTAACTTAGAACAGTAAATATTTAGATATGAATCACATTCACATACATTGCAGCAACACAGTTTATTCTTAATGTATACACTTGGATCCTAGTGTTTCTATACATTTATATTTAGAAGAGATGCTTGTGTTTACTCAGAAGAGAGTGAAATCTATGGCTCTCCAGGGTTAGTACAGAAACCCCTCAATCCCTATCAAACATGTCTTTCTCAGCTATGTTATTGATAGCCCTTTTATTTGTGTCAAAGTATTCATCACAAGATAAGTCCTCTATAAAGCACACAGCTTTTGTGGAATAGTACAATAGATTCACAAACAAGGTCCACCCAATTAATTAGAATTCCTGCATCGACTTGCTTAGGTAGTCACTTCTTGCCCTCACTCTGGGCTTAGCAATACAGCTTCCTGAGGCCTTGAAATAATAGCAATGGCAAATAGAATACAAGCAGACTTGAAAAGTAATTGAGCATTGGGTCATGACATCCTACTGCCACTGGTTGATAAGAAACCATTGGCCAAGTCGACCCTCATACCCTAACTAAAATCAAACAACCAGACACTGATCCGAGACCTCCAGGCATTGACTCCAACAGAGAAAACCACCTAGCCAACCTGGAGATTCTCAAGAAATGATAAATGTTTATCGCTTTTCACTATTACATTTGGAGTGGTTTATTACACAGCACAGTCTAACTGATACATTCTGCCAAGTCTTTAATAGACATCATCTCTCTTAACCTGAACAACAATCATTAATATAAGGCGTTCATGCTACTTCCAGTGTAAATAAATAATTCAATTGCAGGGGATCATAGAACTTGGTGTGACTCAGAGTATATGATACACAGCATTTAACCACGACATTTGTCACTTATGAGCCACATTGACATTGATACTAGAAAAGGACCATGTTATACAATGGCAGTATGTCCCATTTGGATGTTCTTTAGAATGCCAAAATTTTTTTTTTCTTTTTTTTTTTAATTTTTTATTGTTGGCTGTTCAAAACATTACATAGTTCTTGATATATCATATTTCACACTTTGATTCAAGTGGGTTATGAGCTCCCATTTTTACCCCATATACAGATTGCAGAATTACATCAGTTACACATCCATTGATTTACATATTGCCATACTAGTGTCTGTTGTGTTCTGCTGCCTTTCCTATCCTCTACTATCCCCCCTCCCCTCTTCTCTCTCTGCCCCCTCTACTGACATAGAATGCCAAAATTTTAATAACAAATCATACTTTGGACAATTTTCAAAAAGCCCAACTTCCAAAAAACCTTATCTACTATGGTTGGTTTTTGGTCCCTGCTTGTGAATGATAACATCAAGGTAGGAAATTTGCTGCACTTAGCACCCATGTTAATCCAAATTTATAAAAAGGTTTTCTAAGAAATTCCAAAGAATAGTTTGTAATAATAAATCTTATGGGGCCCAAATGTTCATCACAGACACTTATTGCCTCAATCAAAAATAAATCTAGAGTTAGAGATGTGGCTCAGTGGTAGAGCACTCGCCTAGCAAGTGCAAATCCCCGGATTTGGCTCCTCAGAATCACTAAACAAATAAATAAAGGAATTTCCCCCCTAATCCTTCAAACCTAAAATAGACACCCATTCCCAGGGCATTCATTTAAATAATACTAAAGAAATTAAAATGGAAAACAAATGAAATGTAAACTACAAGCCAAAGGATATATAAAAAAAGAAGTCAAAAAGAGCATGAAGCGAAGAGAGACAAAAAAGATATCCCGGCCAGTATGGAACTCAAAGTCCAGCTGCACCTTCCATGTTCAGATATCAGGAAAGGCCAGAGAGAACTTCAGCTCTTGGGAACTCAGCCTTGTTCCTGGGTTGGAACTTAATTTTTACATTGAAAAGCACAGAAACTCTTTCATGTATGCACAGCTTTCCATGTCCAGTTTAGTTTCAATGTTATGATTTTGTTTTTTGATCAGTGGTAGAAGAAGGAAGAGAAAGAAATGGATTCATTCAAGTCATAAAATTTGAGATAATGTAAAAATGTTTTGAAATTCGTGGTTTGAAAAAAATATACTGGTCTATGCTTTTTTTCCTTCCCCTCATCCATGCCCCCAACAATATCCCAAAGATAATAATGACATTGTCTATTCCAAGGGACGACTATTTGAACATAATTGACAATTTCAGCCAATAATTTCCTTCCTCCCTCCAAAGGAAACAGTGCATTTTGTAACTCCAGATGATCTCTTCAGACAATTTAGCAGTCATATGATTTCTAAGTGAGTAGTAAATTGGCCATTATTAGTGCTTCTTTGGCAAATTGAAGGTGTTAATGTATTAAACAATATTTTCACTGTTAAGATGTATTCACAATGAATAGCTTTTCTTGCTCTCCCTGGGGTTCCAACTTAATTAGTAGTTGACACATCAAGGTCATTTACTTTAAATAAGAATTCCATTTGGAAATAAAATGTGTTTTTCTTGGTTTTGTCAACCCATCAATCTTTGCTGAATGGAGACATCACAATTTGCAGTTTAATCGAGTTGCAATTACAATCCTCATTGTTCTACTCCAGACCCTTGACAAAATGACTGTTGATGTTCTTGGTACTGATCATGAATTGAGAGGCTGACAATGACCATCACATAACATGGCCCCTTCCACATTTGGTTCCCATCTGACCTTCTCTTTTAGGAGTGGAACTTACTGGTGCCATACATTTATGCCATTTGAAAACTCAAACTGTTTCACAGAACTCATTTTGAAATTCACAGATCTGTGGCCCTGTTCTAATCTCCTGTTAAGGAACTACTTTTTACTCTCTTGGATGTTTCTTTTGGTATTGATGTCCCAAGATCTCAGTAACACACACTACCACTTCTTAATTTTTTAACTGTAGAGTGCAACCTATTGGCCTCCTGCTACAGAACCTGAGGTCTCAACTCTTAGATCACCTAGACCACCACCACCACTCCACATACCCTCTGGCCCTCCCTGCCAGCTCCCAACCTGGCAATATCAAAATTTATTAAATTACTCAGTCATGATATTATTATTACTATGCCACAAAGCAACTCTTAGCAAATACAAAAAAGTAGAGATACTACCATGCATTTTATCAGATCATAATGGAATGAAATTGGAAATCAATGACAAAATAAAAAATATAAATTTCTCCATCACCTGAAGACTAAACAATATGCTACTGAATGATCACTGAGTTACAGAAGACATCAAGGAGGAGATTAAAAAAATTCTTAGAGGTAAATGAGAACACAGATACAACATATTAAAATCTCTGGGACACTAAGAAAGCAGTACTAAGAGGAAAATTCATTGCATGGAGTTCATTCCTTAAAAGAAGAAAAAGACAACAAATAAATGACCTCACACTACATCTGAAAGCCCTAGAAAAAGAAGAACAAAGCAGCAGCAAACAGAGTAGAAGACAAGAAATAATAAAAATTAGAGCTGAAATCAATGAAATCGAAACAAAAGAAACAACTGAAAAAATTGACTAAACAAAAAGTTGGTTCTTTGAAAAAATAAATTGACAGATCCTTAGGCATGCTAATGAAGAGAAGGAGAGAGAGAACTCAAATTACCAGCACATGTGATGAAAAAGGTAAAATCTCAACAGACACTACAGAAATACAGAGGATAATTAGAAATTATTCTGAAATCTCATACTCCAGTAAAATAGAAGACATTGAAGGCACCGACACATTTCTTAAGTCATACGACTTGCCCAGATTGAGTCAGGAAGATTTACACAATTTAAACAGACCAATATCAAGTGAGGAAACAGAAGACGCCATCAGAAACTCACCAACCAAGAAAAGCCCAGGACCGATGGATGCACAGCTGAGTTCTACAGAACAATTGTAGAGGAGGAAAAGTTTATTTTGGGGGCTCAGGGTTTCAGAGGTTTTACTTCGTCCATAGAAGGCTGGCTTCATTCTTTAGGGCTCAAGGTGAGGCAGAACATCACGGCAGAAGAGTGTGACAGAGGGAAGTGGCTCACATGATGATCAGGCAGGGGAGAGACCCAAGCACTCTAGGGCTGGAGGGGCGACGAGCGGGAGCTCCAGTCGTGATCTCTACTTACCAAACACAAATATATACCCCAAAGCCACGCCCAATTCCCCACCTCCTCCAATCACATACCACCTGCTTTGAGTTAGCACTCAATTAATCCCATCGGGTGATTAATCCACTGATGGGTTCAGACTCTCACAACCCAATCATTTCTGCTCTGAAACTTCTTGCATTGTCTCACAGTGAGATTTAGGGGGCCACCTCACATCCAAACCATAGCATGTCTTTTATCCATCAAGTTTTATGCCCAAATATTTTATCAGCACTAATTCCTCCCTCAGTTACAGGTGTTCTAGCATTTTCAGCATCCTGGAGACTGTCCGTGAAATCCTATAATCTCCGACGGCAATGGAGACCAGCTGCTGTCTGGACTCAGGGCTTTGTTCCCCACACCTGAATCTTCCTTTTGCCGCCTTCCTGGAGATTTCTTTCACTGCCCTTGTGTGGTGTGTTCTGTGACCTCTGTGTTGGCTTACTCCATTGTTTTGCTGAAGCACACTCTTTAGTAGTTCCAGTGAATAAGGAGGAGGTAAATTGTAAATTTACATTTTATTCATGGATTGACTAGATACATAATTCTATGTGGAAAATCATTTTATCTGAGAAGCTTAAAGACAGTCCATTGTCTCCCAGCTTCTAGTGTACTTATGGGATCTCACAAGCATCTTCGCCTTTTCCCAAGCACTTAGACACACTGTCCCATCCTACATTAGAAGTCTCTCTTCAATTTCTTTCAGGCCCCCATCCCACAGCCACTGCTATAGCTAAGATAATTGCCATCTCTTCTCTGTACTGCTGTGACTTACCTTCTCCAACAATTTTTTTCTAACCACAGATAAAAATCATTCTTCTCCTCAACTTAAAACCCACGGGTGACCATTTATTGCTTCCTCCTGAGAAAGGTTGACAAGATCCTTCCACCAGTCCCAGTTAGCCTTTATATCACCTCCCATTCCCACCTCACCCTTCAATCATGGTGAGCAGCAGGCTGCCCACGAGGAACCATCCTATGTGCTCTCATGCTTTGGAATCTCTGCCTGGAACACCCATCTCTGTGCCTTCTCCATTGGAAGAGTCCTACTGATCCCTGAAGTCAACAAAAATATAGAGAAGAGATCACAGAACCCCAGCTCTGACACCAACTCCCTGTGGCAGCTTGAGCAAGGTAGATAATCTCTCTGAACCCATTTCTTCACATATAAAGTAACAAAAAGAATACCTCCTTCATCAGGTTACTATGAGATTCAGTGAACAATGACTGTAAAGGGATCAGCATGTTGTGAGGCTCTTTATAAACCATGATGTCACCATCACCTCTTGACAATAGAAAGTTAAATCTCCCTCACTGATTCCCACCAGTGATGATGCACTCTCTTATTACTACTGTTTTCCTTTTAATGCTTCAAGTAGCACTTACACTGCCCTATCTTAAAAACAAACAAACAAAAGAGTCTTCACTTTCTCTCTGCTCCCTCTTACTGCTGTTCTGTCTTCTTTCTTTCATTGCCAAACCTCTTTAATGAACTGATTGGCATCACCATTTCCATGTCCCTCTCGCTATCCCTTATCCCACTCCAATCCACTCTACTTCAACAGGCTTTTGACACTGTTCTCTCCAATGTCATCAATTTCCTCTGTACCACTGGTATGGACCTATGTATATATACAGGATATATAATGTAATATATAATAATAATACAATGTATATTATGTAGAGAGATAATATGTAATGTATAGATATATAATATATATAATTATAGACATATATAAATCTCCAACCCTTCCATGGATTCCCATTACCAGGAGAAAAAAAAAATCTGGTCTCCCTAATATGGTTTATAAGCACTTTCAATAACACTGTTTTCTCACCTCCTGTATCTTGTTATTCTAATTTTGCATCTATACTTCTCCCAAGGGCAAAGAGGTGACATTTGCCCTGTCATCAGTGCCTTACAGGCTCATGGGAGGTGCTAAGTGCACATTTTCAAAGAACAGAAGAATGTGGTGGTCAGGACCATAAGGTCCTGGGCCAGGTGGCCAGAGTCCAAATCTCAATGGCTAACCATGAGACTTGAGTCCTACTTTCCTTGTTTATAACATTAGGACATAGTATCTAAATTTTCAGATTGTCATGAGGATTATATGAGTTATTAATAGAAAACACGTGGGAAGATTCTGGAAAACAATAAATATGTGCTATGATTGCTTATTGCATTGCTTCACTTTTGATATACCTATTTTATTCTAGACTTTGAGAACACTAACTTTATTCTGAAATACTAACAGCCCCAGTGGATAGTTTAATGAAGTATAATTTTTAAAAAAGAAACTTTAAGTACAATATTCCCTGAGTCTATGCATGGCTTTGGAAATTAGGCTCAGATGAAGGTAATTGTACAGGGGACCCGTCACAGCCAGGCCACTCACTCAACTGTGATGAACCAGCTACCAGCTCTGGAGGATCAATCTTTGCTATTGGTGGAATACTGTTCACGAGCAATAGCAACAAAACTAAAACATACCCATTGTTATTTCTACAGCATTCTAAAAATTCTAATGTTTTTATCAGTGCGTTGTAGTTAAGCATAACACTGGAGTTCATTTTGACATAATCATACGTGCATGCAATATAATTTGCTCCAACTCATTTCCCAGTATTTCCCCCTTTCCTTCCTTCCTCCCCTATTCCCCTTCCCCTACTGTACCAATATTCCTTCTATTGATTTTCGGTGTTTTTTAAATTAGTGTTTTATAGATATACATAGGGTGTGATTCACTGTAGTATATTTATATACATACATAGAACCCTTTGGTCAATTTCAGCCCACAGTTCCTCTCGTTTTCCATCCCCCTTCGCTCCCCTGTTGTTCTTAATTTCCACTATAGTTAATTGCCTTGTTGGTGATACAGAAAGAGCAGGAGCAGATTTCCTTTTGTAAAGCTGTACCTAGACACGCATTCCCTCTTGGTCCTAAAACCATGAAATGTGATTCAGACAGTAAGACAAAAGAAAATACAACCATTATGGTTTCAGAGTGGATCCGTCAAGCCACCCGATTATTAAGGTAACCATGGATACAGAAAACTTGATTACAAATGATCTGTTAATAAACAGATGCAATTATGCTACAAGTCACACCATATCTTTCCTATTGGCACACGTCTTACATGAAACAAAATCTTGCACTAACATTTTAAATTTGGCCATTAAATCTAGGGTTAAAACAAGTCTTTTTTTTTTTAATCATGTTACTATAATTTATTCTAAATTAATTTATAAATTTACACAGCTCCAATAAAAAACAATATTATGGTTTTCTTTATAGCTAGATTTTATTAGTTGATTATTAAGATCATTTATAAAAATAGTAAAGAACTCCATAAAAAAAAACACTATGAGATAGTGAGGGTAGAGAGCTCTACCGATACTAAAATATATTATGAATACTCTAAAATTAAAACAGTGTAGTACCAGAACATAAATTTTCATAGAGCAATAAACATAGTTGGAAGTCCAGAAATAGACCCAATTATAGGCACTGATTTAATATATAATAAAAGCAGCACATCGCATCCTTGGGTTAACTAGATGGCCGTGTGAAAAAAAAATAACTTGGGAAATTTTTCTTACATCACAATCCAGGGCAAATTCCAAATGGATAAGATCTCTAAATGTAAAAATTGAAAACTGCCACGTTAGAATTGAATTCTTTTACAACTTGAAGGCAATGGAAACTTTCTGTGACTCAAGTCTCAATACAAAATTAGATAGACTTGAAAATATAAAAACAGAGTCTGTATATCGAAAGACAACAGAAGTGAACTGAAAGACAATTTACCAAGGAGGAAAGTATTTTCAATTTTTTATCATAAAGGTTCCCAGTCTCTCATACATGAAGAGTTTCTAAGCATAGTGAAGTATAACACTAGGGACTCATTAGAAAAATGGGTAGGCGAAGAAAAAATAAAGTTCACAAGAAGAGAAATGCAAATGGCTCTTGACCACCAAGAAAAAGGCAAATCAAATGTACATGGAGCATTCTCTTTTCACCTATTTAATTGCCAAAAGCCAAGCGGTAACTAGTCAATGAACAAATCATGAGCAAGTTAATGCTGCTGGTACGAATGGAAAATGGGAAAGAAATTGGCAACTTACAGCAAAATTACATGCATCTACCATTTTGCCTAACAACCTCACCCCTAGAAAGTGATTCACAAAGCCACACTTCAGCAATAGAAAAGCATGTATGCACCAGATTGTACGTGCAGGACTCTTTTTAGCAGCAAAATGTTGGAAACAATCCAGTTACTTATCAGGAGTTTGATGAATAATCGATAGCACATCCACATACTGGTGACTGCTGTTCTATAAAGGGGCAAGGTTATCTCCATATATTACTAGGGCACAATTTTGAGGATACATATGACATTAAAAATTTTTAAAAAGCAAGATTAAGAAAAGCTGTTATGGTACACAATTACTCATCTCTATCTAGATCTATACTACCATAAGACACACAGATACCAGGATATATTAGACTCTCTGCTTGCTGCTTAAAATAACAAAATAACAAAAGCCTAATTTAAAAAAAAATTATACATAAGACAAAGTAAAGGCATGGGATGGATGGTAATAGACTAGGGAGAGAAGTTAGCTTTGATTTTGAATCTGCCTCATTCTGAATATTCACCTTTAGAATTTGTAAATGTTGTATATAATTATAAAAACCTAGTTATTGTTAATGCAATGCCCCAAAGTGATAAAATAAAACATATAGTCCTAAATATATAATTAGTTGGTAGCATAGTGGCCATGTGAAATGCAAGCAGGAAAATTGGCACAAAGGGAAACTCTAATACTGTACTGGCTGAAGTCAAGGACAACTATGGAGAAAATCATATCTATACTCTTCCCTGACATCACATGGAGTTCGATTTGTTCTGCTAGTTCCAGAGCCTTGTGAACACAATCAGGGGTGAAAAGACAGGAGTTCTTATGTGATTCTCTGTCAGTTCCAGCATTTTAGAGAACTGCATTCCTGAAGTAGGAGACATTTGATAGAGATGTGCTGTCAAAGCAGGTGAAATAAAAAGCATAAGTGGTCCTGAATTTGAAAGCATCAATACAACTCGTGGTTTTTAAGCTTTAAAAACAGCTATTTATTTCCTAGTACTGTCCACTGAGCAGGCCATCCCAGTAGCAATGATGACCCCTACAGACTGGACTGTGGTGTCTGCATATTTTTTCCCGCTCAAAAGAATCAGAGCTTCTTGTAGAAATGACTGTTTATAGATATGAAATAGGAAATTCACAGGTGAGGCTGGACTCCTACCATACCAAAAGGACCCTACAAAAGAACAGATGTCTTTTAAAAGGACCCAGGAGTCTATCTGAGTAATTTCTTCCTGGAGCTTACCCCACCGATGGGGATAGTGGGCCCATCAATAAGAACAGTGGATTAAATATACTAAGGATGGGTGTGTCACAAGTGCATTGAGTATGTTTGTGTGTCTAAGCTTTGAGTTCAGAATAAGCCCCAAATACGTAGACACACTAATTGATCACAACTGGAGAAGGCTTACTTACTCATTGTTTTGAAAACTATTAAAATGTCAAGGAAAAAAGGCAAGAGTTTATCTTGATTTTCCTACACAAGATGTATCACAGGGTAATAGATGAATTGCTAGAATTATCCTACAACAATTTTCGAACCTAGTGGATGAATGTGTTGCGGCTGATAATAACAGCATTCAAAACACCACTGAGAGAGAAAATAAGCATCCCCTGGAAGAACAACTCAAACCACCCACAGGTCATCTTGCCACCACCAATTAATTGTCAGGTTTACATGATCAAGCCTTACAGATGTAGCTCTCACTTTATAGAAAACTCAGAACATAAGGCCACATGGGGTAAAATCTGTAAAACCGAGGCTCTAGACAAACAGCTCAATTTATTTGGTAAGTAAATCACAAGGAAAGAGAGAGAGGAAATAAATACCTTTGGGAAAACTAACTTTGTGAACTCTATAAAGTAACAAAATAATTCTAGTAGCTAATTAACAATAACTAACTGAATGCTTCTGTAATAAGTGTTGTCAATTAAAACTCATTTGAGAGGCATATCAGCCAACTGTAAATTATGCAAGTCATTTGGTTCCAATTCAAACAATTTATAAAATATTTAAAATACAAGCACACATTTTTGACTTTCATGAGACATTTGGAAAGCTAGACACTGACTAGATATTTGGCAGTACTAAGAAACTATTATGATTAATTTTAAGTATGAGAATGACACTGTGGCTTTATTTTAGAGTCATCTTTGAGAGATGCATACAAAAATATTATAGATAAAATAATATGAGGTCTAAGATTTCTTTCAAAATAACATTGAGGAGGGAATCAGCAGATAGATGGATAAAACAAATTTGACCATGAATTAATTGCTGAAGCTAGGAAATGAGTTCTGAGCAATTCACTATAGTAATCTGTCTCCTTTTGCACAGGTTTGGAATGTGCTGTGATTAAATTTTAGAGGAGGAAAAAGATAATGCAGTGAAAAGTATTTGAGAGCACTTATTACAGAAGCAATCAGTTAGCTATTGTTAATTAGTTACTAGAATTATTTTGTTACTTTATAGAGTTCACAAAGTTAGTTTTCCCAAAGGCACTTATTTGTTTTTTAAGTAATATGTATATGTGCATATTATATATGGTAATACATTCAGTAATATGTATGTGTGTGTGTGTTTTCAAATGGATCCACTGAAGCATCCTAAGGGTATTACTTGTTTGCAGTACCAAGGATTGAACCCATGGGTGCTCTACCACTGAGCTACATCCCTTGTCCTTTTAATGTTTTTTATCTGGAGACAGGGTCTCACCAGGTTGCAGGTAGGCTGGCCTTAATCTTGCGATCCTTTCACCTAAAACAGTCTAGTTTTTAGAAACACCATAATGAAAAGCAATTTGCCAATCTCAATATCTCTTTATAGCTAATTATCTCTGTTTTTAAAATCATAACAAGTAGACGTGCTTCTGTTCATGGCCTCATTGAGTCACCACTTCCCTAGGTAGCCTTCATTTGTCTCAGTCCCCTTGAAAAGAAACGCAGAGCCGTCAAGTCGTTGCTGATTTAAAAGCCGTTTTCCCATTTTCCTGAGTGATAATCCTTCCAAAGCCAGACACCACTATCCTCCTGCAGTCTTCAGTCCCAACAGTGTCAGAACAGAGAATCAAGTAACTGTTTCTTCTTGATTAAATGAACCTTGATTCACACTAATTCATATTTTTAAAAAAGTCTAACTTCAATTTACATTTTAAAGCTGTTAGGGTTTGTAGCAGAATAAATTGAAGCACTTCTTTTATTAAGAGATTTTTGTGATCAGAAAAGATTTAGCCGGGCGCAGTGATATATGCCTGTAACCCCCAACAGTTTGAGAGGATGAGGCAGGAGGATCACAAGTTCAAAGCCAACCTCAGCAATTTAGCAAGGCCCTAAGCAGCTTAGTGAGATCCTGTCTCAAAATTAATTGATGACCTCTGTTTTAATTAAAGGATGGACAAGGGACAAAAGAGAATAAAAATGCAGGGAAAAAATGATTATATTTATGTGTTAGACTGGATCAATTCTATGAAGAATGGGAGTTCTGGATCTATATTACCATAATGGCCTTTAGAAAGTTACACAATTTTCAAAGCCACAGACGTCTAGAGAAGTGCTCCATTCATTAAATGGGTGCTTGATTTCAACAGCTAGCATGGTTGGGTATATTTCCACTCATTGTTGAGAATATTTCCATGTTTTTGTTTTCCACTTTAAAGACTCAAAATGAATACCATCCTATCTTTTACTTACAGGTTTCTGATTGTTAGAGTGAACATTTTTTTTCCCATAGGTTAATCGCAATTCTGCATTTGCAGAACATCTGCCTTCTTTACCTATATTTCCAATGAGCTTTCAATCTAATGCACAAGAACTCTTCCTGTTTGATGTTTAATCTTTAGCTGCAGGTCAGAGGAAGCACAGCTAACAGCAGTGTCTTGGAAAGGAAGGCTTTAGTAGAGTGTCCTGGGAAGCTTGAAGTCTCCTCATGGGATACCGGTTCAGTGGGTCATTCCCTGGATGATGCTGGTACAGAAAGCCCATCTTTAAAGTTAAACTAAAATAATCCACGTACACATTCACCTCTTGGGCTCAGGTTCCTTTGGTTTTGTGTATTAAGGAACTAGGTTTGTTCTTGTTTTTGTTTTACTGTTTGTTCATTCGCTCATTTGTTTTTTTCCTTTGGAAACAGAATTGGTTTCAAAAAATTCCAAAGCAGTAGAATCAGCACATTCTGACTGTGTCTTATCTCCCATTAACCATCCGTCTGGGCCAATACAGATGCCTTGGACAAGCTGAATGACTTACTCATCAGGATCACATTTTCCTGCTGTGACACTGATAAGACATCAGTACTGACATTTATCTGAACCTACTCAGACTACTGCCAGTACAGTTTCCCCACAGTGAGTGCTTGAAGGCCACTTCACCACTCAAAGACAGTGAGATTGGTACCTGGTCACAGAAACACCTAGGCAGGAACTAAATGAAATCCTATGACACTACCCCATTTGAATCACTCCAAACCTATAGCTTCTAATTTCAGAAGTCTTGGTTTCCTTTTCTGCCATAGGAGCAGGGGGATGTGGGGGGATGTGGGGGTGTGGAGAGAAGGAGGAGGTGGAGGACAAGGAGGGAGGGGAGAAAAAGCAATAGAAGGACAGAGAAAAAAATCTTTTTAACAATGCTCCAATGAAAACTGTGAATAAGGTTATGAAAACTTTTGTATTAAGTGAAGGAACTACCATGTGTCATCTCACGTCAGACTCCTAATCTTTGGGTTCTTTTATCCCAAATATTCAAATTCCATTTCAGAAGAACAATCCCCAAACCCAAGATGTGTCATTTCATATGCGCTTAAAATTAGTAGATAATAGAAAATGTGAATATAGACTCTTTTCTCATTAAATTCACGGAGCTTTTGTACTCCTTTTCATGGTACATAATTTGAATTAATAACTTCTATGGAAAAGCTAATGTCCTACTGAAGTAAAAACTCATCCAACTTTCACTGCCAAGGGCATTAAGTCAAGCACTTACATTCTAGAGAAGAGAAATAAAACTTTAACAATGCTCACCAGAAGGAACACAGTGGAAAATGAGCTTAAAAAAAAAAAAAAAAAAGCTAATCCTACCTACCAAGAAATAAGTGAGAAAACCTGGAGCTGGGTAGTAAAAATAATGACAAATCAAGGTCATGCCAAACTTATTATAGGGATCATTTCTAAGAGAATTCTCAAAATTCATTGATTGCATCAGAAGAGCATGACTTCTTTGATGCTCTTCCTCCAGGATTGAAACCAGGTGACTGGGGGCCTCCAGACCCACACAGCCTTCTCTTCTGGACCCACCCTCACCCCATACCTTGCATGGAGGGCTTTTAGACTTCCAATCCAGCCAGGTTCCGTGGAAGGAAGCCAGCATTGTTTTTCAGCTTCTCTGTTATTGAAAAAAAGTGAGAAACTCCAAATTTCTATTCTCCTCTTGCTCCAGACCAAAGCCTGGCTTCCTTATCTCTCCAAGAAAAAAATAAAATAAAATGCTTGGGTAGTTTGAGGCTGAGGATCTCTTGCATTAGGATCTCAACCACAGTTCTTAGGGTTAGCTCTCAACTGATCAAAGTGTTCCCAGGACAGCTGGTGGTGGCCTAACCCAATATTACTTTCTCAAACCATCTCTACAGGCAATGCCTGCTAATCCCCTGATGAGACTTCTATGAGCAAGGGCCACCTCCACAAGGGTTTGTTCCAAGCGCAGGGAAATTGCATAATATTGCATTATCCTTTGAGGTGCATTTTCTGCAGCTGTCTGTGGTTCTTTTCGGTACGGACCATTTTCACTCTTCTATGAGTTGTCGTGCTTTCTTAAAGGGGCCCTCAACAGAGAGTTGAAACATAAAGTCCATACTCCCACCTGTTGGCATGGACGGCTATATTCTAGCCTTTGGCTATTCTAAGTGCAGTCAAAGGACCAGCAGCATTGACACTACCCTGAAGTGAATACAAATGCAGAATCTCATCTCTGACTTCATATCTGCTGAATCAGAATCTGTTTTTCCAAGAACTCCAGGTGATTCACGTACACAGTAAAGGTCCAGGAGTACTGGTCAAGGTGTCACAGCAAATGACTCTTTTTTTTTTTTTCCTTTTTTGGTACTGGGAATTGAACTCGGGGGCACTTAACTACTGAGCCACATCCCCAGCCCTATTTTGTATTTTATTTAGAGACAGAGTCTCACTGAGTTGCTTAGCACCTCACTTTTGCTGAGGCTGGCTTTGGACTCACAATCCTCCTGTCTCAGCTTCTCCAGCTTCTGGGATTACAGGTGTGCGCCACTGAGAGCAAATGATTTTTATCTCTGTGTGTCCCAGTCACTTACATAGGAAACTAAGGAGCCTTTCCTTTGTGGACTAGTCCTTACTTACATCCATTAAATAGCAACACATATGACATGCAGAGCTGACATCTAAGGGAAGCACCCCTGGAGGTTAATATGCCCTTTTCTGTCCATGGGAGCATGGTATTTGATGCCATCTGATTTAATTTGCAAATCAAGTCATATTTATGCAAATAATGCCAAGAAGCCCCTTGGTCTTCCCCATCAAAACCCACACTTTATGTCACACATAATTTCTGTCCAAATTTCATGAAACTGTCCATGATGACAGTTTCTTGAATCTGTTTCTCATGAAAGAAAGAAAATATGAACATGAGCTTTTACAGTCTTAGTTATCTGTAACATTACAGTCGTTCTTCAATAGGAGCCAGAAATCCTACGGCTCAGACTGCTACCTCACTCTCTCTCACTGGTATCGTCTGTGGTAAGAAAGACCTGGCATAGAAATATCCCAACTTCATCTCACCAGGCATCTTTAGAGAAAAGTTCTGAAAGCTGAATGTTTAACAAGCACCAACGTGAAGGCTTCAGATTCATTAGGATGCACTTTGTTAACCAGCCCAGGTCTCTGGATCCCAGCCTGGGATCCTGAGGGAGTAGGTTGGTAGAGGCAGACAGGCTCTGCCTGGTAACTGACTTGCTCAGGTGCTAAATGAAAGGTTTCAAGAACACCCCTTGAGAGGCATTGCATGGGGACATTACCACACTGCAAATCTGGCCCCATCCTAGATCCTGGGGCCAAAGCTGCTCCCCACCCATAGTTTACTGGATCATATTCCTCATGGTTAGAGTTCAGACCTTTACGGCCCAATTTAACACAAAATGTGTTCTTGCCTCAATGACGTGGTCGACTACTTCCCTGTAATTTTCCTATCAACAGCTGAACTCCCCACCAGCCCTAAAGTGAGGTTCCTGTCCTCAAAGCCCAAATTACCCCTGATAAGGTCATGGAAAAATTCTTCAGGGTCTACCTAATGCAGCTTTGGGGAAAGTATTTTGCTGTCTACCTGCTGCCTGCCATGGTGATCTTTGTCAATTGCTTTGGTCTTATCTTGGTTTAATGAAGTAATCCATGTTTATTTTTAGCCATGAAGGTTTTCTCCAGAAAAAAAAAAAAATCTCCTACAAAACTTCAATAAGATACAAACCAAGCCAAGTCTGTAAGTGAGGTGGTGGGGGAAGGGAAAACGTAGGCAGAACCCCACTAGAAATTCCTCCACCACACACACACACACACACACACACACACACATACACACACACACATTATATACCCTGAGGAAGTTCTGCAGAAACTCAGGGATGCACAGAACACCCCTGAAAGTCTCTTCCCATGAATTCAATTTGGGGGGCTGTAGCATTGTTGGACTGTTTTCCTAGGTTTGCGTTCCTGACTCAAGATCTACCTTCTATTTTTTCCCCCCCTTGGGTACCAGGGATCAAACTCAGGGACACTCTACCATTGAGCACATCCTCAGCCCTATTTTGTATTCTATTTAGAGACAGGGTCTCACTGAGTTGTTTAGTGCCTTGCTGTGGCTAAGGCTGGCTTTGAACTCTAGATCCTCCTGCCTCAGCCTCCTGAGTCACTGGGATTACAGGCGTGCGCCACTGTGCCTGGTGAAATCTACCTTCTAAACTACAAGATTGAATGTCTCTTCTTGAAAAAATTACAGATATTCTTCACACCTGTGTTCACATTTTCAGTTCTGAACCTTACTCTGCAGACTTAGCTGAAATTGCTGCCCAGACAGGTCCTAATCCAGTCCTTTCAATCACTTATCCAGTTTGGCTTGTTACACTTGGATGTAAATTCTCTGGAAAAAAAGTAAATCGACAAGTTTATTAGAGGAAGAGTTAAAATTTGTTATGTACAAATGAAATGCCTAAGTATTTAATGTTCAGTGCTAGTGTATTACATATTGATTTTTGCATATTAACTTGGTATCCTGCAACCTTGCTAGACTCATTTATTACTTGGAGATCTTTTGGAGTTTCCTACATAGGCAATGATGTCATTGGCAAATGTTAACAATTTGGTTTCTTCCCTTGTAATCTGCATGTCCTTTATTTCTTTGGATTACATAACTGCACTGGCTAGGACCTCCAGTCTGATGTGGATTAGAAATGGTGAGAAAAAAACACTCTTGCCCTGTTCCCAGTCTTAAAGGGAAAGCATTCTGCCTCTCACTGTTAAGACTGTGTAAGCCGGAGGCCTTCTTTTAGAGGCTCATGATCTTCTCTAAGGACATTCCATTCCATCCCTAGTCTGCATGAGAGATTTTATCATGAACAGATGTTGAACATTACCAAGAAGCTCACAATTTAGTGAATTTCATTGATGAATTCTGAATATTGAACCATCCTCACGTATCTGGAATAATCCCTACTAAATCATGATCTGTTTTCCTTTTTTATATACTGCTAAATTCAATTTGTTAAACTTTTGTTGAGAATTTTTACATTTATACTTATGAATGATATTGGTCTATAGTGTTCATTTTTTGAAATATCTATGCCTGGTTTTATTACTAAGATAATGTTGACCTCACAAAATGTGTTAACAAGTGTTTGTTATCCTCTATTTTCTGAAAGAGTTTGTGTATGAATAAAGTTTGTTTATGAATGAAGTCAGATGTTTTTTCTTCAGGAAAAGATTTTTAATTACTAATTCAGTTGCTTTACTTGTTAAGAGCATGTTCATATTTTTCTATTTCTTCTTGAGTCAGTAACAATTATTTGAGTTTTTCTAGTAATTTGTCTATTTTCTCAAAGGTGTCAAGTTTTCTAGTTTGCCATGTATTAAGCTGTTCTGTGATCTAATTAAGATGACCTCTTTTCAGTCTGTAGATGGTGATTATATCACAATAATCAAGAGTGTTCTTTCCCAAATAATGTGTTTTTTGCTTTTATTTGAGTGGAGAATTAAATGAACATGATGTAAGATGATTGACAGTTGATCAGGAGCTGCAGGGCCTTTCTGCTTTTCTGTCTTCATTTACTAGGAAAATACTATAATGTGTGTCTTTGTATTTAAGGAAGATGACTTACAGGCACCCTGTAGTTGGAAACTGTTTCAATTTTAATTCAACTTGACAATCTCTGCTAATTAATTTCTTTAGATCATTTACATTTCATACAGTTATTGATATGGTTGAAGTTAGGCCTTTTATTATTTGTTTTCTCTTATCCCTGCTAATTTTCCCCTCTTTTTCTCTCCTGACTTTTAAATATTATTTGAATATATTTCACATTTCATTTCAGTTTATCTAGTGGCTTTTTCTTTATATCTCTTTGTATGAGTTTGTGCAATGGTTTTCCTAAATATCGATATAAATGTATGAACATATACTATATGTAACCCTTCATGGTCTAACTAGAGTTAATATTGCAACATTTCACGTAAAATGTAGGTGCCTTTATCCTCCTCCTTTATGTTACTTTTGTCAAATGGAGAGTATCACATACACTGAAAAGTGTATCTGAAGATGTTATATTTTTTTTCAACAGCAATACCTATCTAAAACAACTCAAGAGGAGAAAATCCCGTCAATGTTTACCTAGATATTTCCTGCTTTCCCTCTTTTGTTCTTCATCATTTATTGCCTCCCTTCATCCTAAAGAATTTTATTTAGCATTTATTTCAGAGCAGGTATATTAAGTGATGTGTTTCTTATTTGTTGCTCATGGGAGGTTTTCATTTTGCCCTTATATCTCAAGGAGGCACTGTAGTGAAAGTCTCCTCCAAACTCATGTTGATATGGAATTGCTATTCATTACAAAGTGTCCAGGTGGAGTTTATAAGAGGTGATGACATTATGAGGCTCCACCCCTTGTGCCCTCTCATAGAGTGGGTCCTGATAGAAAGATGGAGTTCTGCTCCCACTCTCTGATGAGGTGCTTCCTGGCCCTATGACACTTCTGCCCTCTTGGGACGCAGCCCTGACCTTGGTCTTCCCAGCCTCCAGAACTGTGAAAAATAAGTCTGTCTTGTCTGGACACGCTCCCCAGCCTGTGGTCTTCTGCCATCACAGCAGAAAACACACCAAGACAGGCTCGTTTCCCTGGACAGAAGGTTTGGGCTTGTCTTCTTATTAGCACGTGAGCGCTGTATTCACTGTCTCAGGGATTTCTGTTCCTTCAGATCACATTCTGTCACACACGTAAGGTGGCATTCTTGCTGACTCCTTTCGAGATGTTTTCCTTGTCTTTGTTTCTCCGCATTTTTATTATGGCGTGTCTGGGCCTGGATTCCTTCGTGTTTATCCATTTGGGGTTGGCTGAACTCCTGTAAACTTTGGTCCTCCCCCATATTTGGAAAGTTCTGATCCACAATTACCTTGCACATATTTTTCTCCTTCCGCCTCTTTCCTATAATTCTGAAAATGTAATGATATATCAAAGCTTTTGATATTGTCTGAAGGTTCCAGAAGCTCTGTGTGTCTTCTTCCTGATTTGTTTTTTCTCCCCGTTCTCATGTTGAATAACTTTCATTAATTTAAGTAAAACTCATTCTTTTCATTCTCATATCCACTCTGGCATTGGGTCTCTCCAGTAGCTTTTTTAGTCAAGATATTCTCTTTCACGACTGCAAAGCTTGCGTTTGCTTTTTTGTTATTTCTGTTTCCTTTGTTATTTCTATTTCTTCTGGTTGCTGTGGCCTGAAAGACTGGGCTTCCTTTGAGTTCAGCTTCTGCGCTGGCAGCGTCATGCTCCTCTGTGAATGAGGCCAGGGCAAGAAAGGGAGAGAGAGAGAGAGAAGAGGAGGAGAGGACAGGAGGAGGGGTGTGGGAGGAAGGGAAGAGAAGACAAAGAAATGAAGGCAAGAGAAAGAAAGAAAGGAAGAAAGGAAAGAAAGGGAGGAAGGTGGAGAGAAAGAAGGGAGAGAGAAAGAGAGAAACAAAAAGAAAAGAAAAAAGACAAGTAGGGAGGATGGGAGGAAGGAAAGCAAGAAGAAAAGAAGGACCCAAAGAAAATCAGTGGAGAAAATGCTCCCCCCCCCCACCATTCAGACCACAGGGACAGCATTTCTCATTGGCTTGGATTAGATGGGTGAGACGCCTATTGGAATTTTCACGTCCCATGGCCACACTTGGAGTTTAGAATGCACGAGAGAAGAACGAAAGAATGAAACGATGAAAAACACACATTCCCTCCCAAGCCACTTCTCCCGGGTTTTGCTCCATTGCACAACCCCTCTAGCTTTGTTTACTTTTAAGCATCATCTGATTTTCTTGTATTTTTCCAAATACTTTCGATTGTAATCTGTGGAGAAGATAGGCTGGCACTATTTTTAGAACCAGAAGCCAGAAGAATCTACACATAAAACTTAACATACAGGGTCAGCATGGAGCACAGGTAATTTTCTGCCTTAATTAACCTATTTCTGGAGCTTAGCTTTGATGACCCTGAGCCACAATGTTATTGAAACCTTGAAATAGTATGGAGTTAAATATAAGGTTAAGAAGACAATATAAGAACTTTAGATGCTGTTTCCAGTATGATTTTAGAAATGATCAAGTTTTGTGAGAAAAAAAAAAAAAACCTTACCTAAAATGGGCTATGCCTTGAGTTCTTTACACTTTAATTTCACAACTTGTGTGTATTTTTTAGGAAATCAAATCCATCTGATCTACACTTCTCAACTTCTATCAACCAAATATTGTGTTTTAAGGACATTTGATATTTCAGACCTTCATAGTATTTTTTTTTTCCTTGTAAAAACAGGAAGTGGTCATCGGCCAAAAGTAAACAAACTTACTTGAAAATCCTGAGAGGATATGTTGAGTTCAAACTTCAAACACCCACAGTTCATGGTGCAATCTAAATGTGGCAACACTTGTTTGTTTACTTTCCTCCATCCTAAAAATTACCTGGCCTGAGGTGTGCTTACAGAAATTAGGATTCATCAATCTTGAAAGTATTCATACATTTCATTTTCATAAAAGAAGGCTATGTGTATGGACATTAAGGAGAAAGCATAGGAAATTTTGTTAAATGTAAAAACTGAACAATTTTGGCAAAGTCTATAACATAATAATGGATTATAGCCAGGCATGGTGGCTCATGCCTGTAATCCCAGTGGCTTGGGAGGCTGAGACAGGAGGATCAAGAGTTCAAAGCCAGCCTTAGCAACAGTGAGGCACTGAGTAACTCAGTGAGACCCTGTCTCTAAATGAAAAAGAAAAAAGGCTGGGGACGTGGCTCAGTGGTTTAGTGCCCCCCAGTTCAATGTACCCCAATATGTAAAATAAGTAGCCATGAGTCCAAACAGATATAAACATATCAATGAATGAATTAATGAATGAATGAACAAATATAAGGGGAAAAACATTTTATTCTCTCTACTTACAAGAATTTTGACAACAAGTGTGGGGTTTTTTTCCCACACCAAGCAATTCTTCAGTCTCTGAGGATGCCATTTGGGTGTCCTTCAATTCATTTCCATCTGGACAGTACCTGGAGTTAAGGACTCAGTCCTCTACGATGACCTCTGACTTCAGACACCAACCACAAGTGGTGGGTCCCCTCATTACTCAAACTTCTGTCCAGCTGGACAACAAATAAGAGGCAGGCGTGACTCTTCCTCAGGCGCAGTCATCCTCCAGCATGGCTCGCCAAGTTCAGAAAAGCCTCTTCCCTCCTGGATTTCCAGTTGACTGCAAAGAGTAAAACTCAAGGAGGGAGACATGGAAGGAGCATGGAGTAGCAGAGCCCTCTCAAACATACAGCTCTCCCAGCACCTCTAAGAGGATGTCACTCAGGGGACTTGCGAGCTCCCTGAGTGACATCCTCTTAGAGTTTTATGGAGGATTCATTTTGCAGTCATGATTGATTAAATTATTGACCATTGGTGATCAACTCGGCCATCAGTCCTCTTCCTACCTTGAGGGTCAGGGGATGGGGTTGAAAACTCCAAACCTCTCATGGCTTTGTTGTCTCCACAGGCAAACAATGTCCACCCTGTGGCTCCCCAGGAACCCCCAACCATCAGTCATCTCATTAGGACACAGAAGATACCTATCACTCATGAGTTCCCCAGGGTGTTAGGAGCTCTGGGTCAAAGACTAGGAATAAGACCAAGAAAACATTTCTAATTATAAATCACAACAAATAAATAAGTAGATAAGGTATAATAGACAAATCTTCCATGCAGAAGAATTTCAAACATTTTATGAAGATATTCTCCCCCTGAAGGAGATAGTACATAATTCCCTACCCCGTAAGTGTGAACTATGGATGTTGACTTTCTTGCTAAGAGCACAGGATGGTGAACAGGGGAAGAGCATAACATTACAGTTTAGGAGTCGGATAAACATCATCTCATCCAGGTAATCAAGGTTAGCTGCAGCAAGGATACATCATGCTGATAGCATGGCCCTCCATAGGATTTGGTGAGAACAGCACAATACCTCTGTGATCTTCTTCCCCCAGATCCTAGAACCTCTGGATAACTATAAGAAAATCATTTTTAAAAAATACAGTACAGGAGGCAACCTACAATATGCCCAACCATAATTTCTCAAAACTTCTAAGGCTATCAAAAAACAAGAACAGTCTGAGAAATTGTCACAATCAAGAAGAACCTGAAGAGACATGACAACCACAGGTAATGTGGCATCCTGGTTAGGATCCCCAAAAGGACGTTGGGTTAAAGTGAGGGGAATCTGGATAAATGCTTCTGCTTTAGTTGTTAATAATATATCAATTTATTTGTTCATTGGTTGAGGAAAATGTACATACTAAGGTAAGATGTTAATAATGAGCCAAAGTGGTATGTGTGGTGTTTGGGAACACTTTATGTTGCCTCCAGAGTTTCTGTAAAATAAAAAAGTTTACTAAAAGAAATCTAAGACTGAGCTCCTTTCTCCAACTGCACATTATCAATCCTAAGCAAGGAATGTGCCTACCCATTTTAAATTTGTGAAAAGTACATTGAAAACAACACTTCCAAAATGTCCTTTTTACTCACTCTCAAAAATGGCATATGGCAAGTTAATTTACCATAATAAAAGAGTATGTTTATTCTGTATTTCTTTCTACAAAAAAAAAAAGGCAAAGTTTCATGTTTTCTTTTTGGATAGAGTTTGTGTGACAGGGCAAAATCTGAACTTTCCCGACTTTGCTCTCCTGATTGTGTTTTCAAAGTACTAAATTTTGGGAATAAATCATTATAGGTGTTCTTCTCATGAGGCAAAAAATATGAGGAGGGAAGTGGATGAAATGAAGTATTATTAAGAGTAAAGAAAAAAAAAGGAAGAATATAGTTTCCCAAATCCAGAGATGTTACAGAGCTTTTTGAATCCTATAAATTATAGGAACCTAAACCTGTTTCTTTTCAACTTTCTAGAAAATGACCAGATATCAGCAGGTAGAGTGGATGTCTAGGACCACTGGACTCCAAACACTGGAGATCCCCATCTTGGCAGAAGCCAGTGTCCAAATTGGCAGAAAAGCCACTGAGCTCTGCTACAAGCCCATACCAGGGTCAGCCCCTCACTATTCTGCACTGTGAAAGATGCCAGGAATTTCTTTCAGGAACCCCGATTGTGATTGAGACTCTAAGTCCCTGCTAAGCTAATGACTTAGAAATTTAACTGAAATCTTATAAAGATAATACAAGGTTTTCCTCTGAATTTGTAGAGTAAATATTTCATTTGTTTCAAGAACCAAGTATGGAGGGATCCCCTAAAGACCATCACACCCTGAACTCCAAGTGGAAGAAGGAAAAATTTTTCTCGTTGATATTATACCAGGTAGAAGAAAGACAAAGAATACTTGAAAGACGTCCTCAGAAGTGTTCTATAAAATAGAGCAACAGCTACTGAATAATTAATTGAGTTATATGCCAGAAGTATGCCAGCACTTGGGCATACATGATTTGTCATCTCACTATGTGGAGGAATGATGAGCCCCATTCTGGGATGTAGGGAATGCATCTCCAAGAGGAAAGACAGTCTGCTCAAGGTAACAGGAAAAAGAAGAGCCCACCCATGGCTGCTTATCTGGAGCTCACTCTAAACCTCTTCTTTCTTGCACATAGGCATCTCTGCTCTCTGCCTGGGTCTGCCATTTCCCTAGAAAACCCTCTTTTCTTACAAGATTCACCACACTACGTGAGAGTATCTCTGCTTTTATAGGTTCTGCCTTTCTTGGATAAAGACACAATAGGCCCAAAGCCATCCCATTCAATTCAGGGAATATTCAAACTGCCTCATCAACTCCACTGCACACATCACCAAGGGTTCACTCCTGAGTGATCACTAAGGCCCTCACAGTACTTTGCCATTCTGAAGCATCAGGGTATTACTCTATTTCTAGAGTAGAATAGAGGAGAGGGATATGACTACAACAGCAGAGTACTGCTGGATTCAGAATGCTGCCGACCACGCCTCTTTCATTAGATGTAGAACACTGGCTTGGGCTACAGAACTCACCCAAACTGAGCTGATTCCACAGAGGGTAGATGTTTTCAGTAAAACCAAATAGCATGTAGAAACTTGCATGTATCATGGACTCCCCATCTATGCAGCCAGAGGAGGCACTGCCCGCCCAGGTGCACCCCTGCACCAGCCTCCCAGAAAAGACACAAAAATACCGACACCTTCCTTCATGGACATGCACATTCTGCCAGACACCACCTTCTAGATTTAGAAATGTTCTCATCTGTCTCACTTAAAATAACAGCAAACATTAAGATCTTAGAGACGGGGATCTTAGATAAGTAGCCTTAATACAGTCACTGCAGCAGTTTAGTTAAAATGTTCTTTTCCTACTTCTTCCTGTGCATTTTTTTTCCTTTGCCCTTGTCTGCCAAGAAAATTCACTACATTTTTTTTTCATTAGTTTCCTTGTGTCAAGTGGAACTTTTACAACCAAATTTCACTGCTAAGGCCCATATGTCTCTTCTTTCTTTTTGTAAAAAAAAAGAAAAGAAAAAGAAAAAAAATTTAAGATACCACATAACAAAAATGTTTCTCTTATATTAATTTTGTTACTCAGGCAAAGTAAACCATCACTCCTCGGTATGTCATATAAAAGCCAGAAGAGTAGTGACTCACTCTTGCAGGGATTTTATTCAAAACATTTGCTCTGTGGTCAGAGTAGATTAAAGACAGATCAGTCGCCCTGAGAGTAGTGCTGGGATAGTGGGTGAGAGATGTTGCCACTCGGTAGAGAAACCACATGTGGCGCACAGGACTGTCACTTCCCTTGGACCCCCGTCTGCCTCCTTCGAGACTGGTCCACCTGCGTTCACTAGACTCAGTCTGACTGATGGAGTCAATTTGAAGCATTCTTGGAAAGATCTGAGATTTTAATGTAGTGACCCAAAAAAGAGCTGCCTGGTGAAAGAAGATCTGAGTTTCCCTCAGCGACTCCTGGGACGTGGAGAAAGGGAAGGGAGAAACTGGTGGGGAAGGGAAGGGAAAATAAAAAAGAAAAACGAGAGAAAAGAAATAAACCAAGAGAGACGACTGTGACAAGATTCCATTGTTCTTTTTTCAGAGCCAGAGACAGTCTGGAATTTTAAATGATTGCAAATTGAGCGACTCATGGGTAATCGATTTGGTCTCCACCAGTAGGGGTCAGAAACCCATGACATGTAAATAATATTTATACAGTTGAAACAAGGAACAGATGAAGTTCGTGGAAGAGAATGAATCTCTGCTTTTTTTATTTTTATAGAAAAGTACAAATTTCAACATTTGACACAAACATGGTGAGAAAATTGCACAGAGTAGAAGCTTATGTGTGGAAGAATATCCATATCTGTGGATGCTTCTAAGCCCATGTGATATCTATCTCAGGTCCAGCAAATAAAAAAAAACTCATTAAAAATAACTAATTAATGGCCTTTGTGTCTCAGTGCATCCATTTCCAAACTAACCCTTATGTTAGCCTTTTCTTCCCTCTTTCTACTCTTCCTCCTTTTCCCTTGTTCTCTTCAAAAAAACTTGCAAAGCAAATCACTGGTTTCTTCACACTTAACATAACTTTTAACCTGAAGATAGAAATGGTCAGTAATTTCATAGAATCTATGGATTGAGAGACATCCAAGTGATCATCCAGTGTATAGCCAGCCAGGACGAGAATCTTTTCCATCACATCTGGTAAAAGATACAAGGACGTGTGTGTTTTCATGGATAAGGGACCCCTTATTTTGAGAGGAGTTTAGTCCCATTGTTCAGGCATCTATGTATTAAATACATATTTTAAGTTTCTCCATAGGTGAGGGTAATACATGAGTAAAGAGGAAAATGGTAAGATAGTGCCAAGTTCATTTGAAAGCATTGAACTACATTGTTAGGGTGGTTAGACACTGGCTGAAGATTAAGTGCTCAAGGGCAGCCTTGGGTAAAAAGATAGCACTGGGGCTCAAGGACAATAGTGTCCAAGCAGAAGGAACAGTGGAGATGAAGGGCCTAAGATGGATGTCAAAATGGCCTAGTGAAATAAGGAAACAATGACCAGAGGCAGGTGGGCTGGGGCGAGGATGCTGGAGAACAAGTTTGGAACGATGGGCCCAGGGCTTTGTAGGCTGTGGTGAGAATTGTGGGCTCTGACTTCCGAACAATGGGACACTATAAGGCAATTTTAAACAGCTTTATAAACGTTGGCTGTGTATCAGACAAAGATTTTGATAGTTTAGATTGAGAGAAGTGATGGATTGGCAGCATATATGGGGTGAGGGTTGACAACCCTGGCTACATTGAACACGTGGCATGGGGTGAGGAGAGAAGAGGAAGAGACAGAATATCATACAACTCCAGGATTCTTGGTTTCAGCACCTGTGCAGTTGGTGGTACGATCCTCTGATACGTGGAAAGCAGGAGATGATCAGGTTTGTAGACAAGGTAGATCACTCAAGATCTGCGGTGATGACATTTTGCTTGAGATGCCTGTCATGCACAGTATTAGCTAAATAAGTTCTGGGAAGGGAGTATATTTTTGAGACCTTTGCATTTTCTAAGAAAATTGAATTATTAAAAGGATAGTTCTAATACCAAATTGAAGCATTCTGCCCTGTTACTAGTACCCATCAGTCCTTCTACCTTCAGGTAGGTTAAGAGGGCGAAAATTTCTTGCATGAAAATCCTCAAAATATCAAAAGAAAGAAAACTAATATTTATTACACAGTTGATATTAGATATTTCGTATTTGGTCTCTCATTGGAGCCTTTACAATGTTTAGGATTAGGGTATAAGTTAGTATCCCTCCCTTTAAAGAAAAGGGCACTGAAGTCCACGGATTGCCTTGCATTGTTCACAAAGCTACAGAGTGGAGGGACTGAGAGTTAAGATTTATTACATTCTGAAGCTTAGGGTGGCACTGTATCTTCCAGACCCAGGCGGATAAACACTATCACCCTCAAGTGTTTTGCATCTCAGGACATTTTACCATTCTGAAAGCCCTCTACTGGCTTCCTACTTAAGCAACATCTCTCAAGTTTTTTTCTATTATTAATTTTTTTATTTGTTTTAATTACTTATACATGAGAGTAGCAGGCATCTATGCACTTTAATATATCATACATAGAAGGGATATGATTACTCATTCTTCTGAGTGTACATGTTGCAGAATCACACTGGTCCTGCAGTCACATATATACATAAAGTAATAATGTCTGTTTCATTCTACTATCTTTCCTGTCCCTTCATCCCCTCCCCTCCCCTTCCTCACTTCCCTCTACCTAATCTAAGGTAACACTATTCTTCTCTACTGCCCCGCCCCTTATTGTGAATTAGCATCCCCATATTAGAGAAAACACTTGACCATTGGTTTTGGGGAATTGGCTTATTTTGCTCAGCATGATATTCTTCACCTCCATCCATTTACTGGCAAATGCCATATTTTTTTTTCTCTTTTTTACAGCTGAGTAATATTCTGTTGAGTATATATGCCAAATTTTATTTATCCATTCATCTATTGAAGGACATCTAGGTTGGTTCTATAGTTTAGCTATTGTGAATTCAGCTGCTATACACATTGATGTGGCTGCATCACTGTAATATACTGATTTTAAATCCTTTGGGTATAAACCAAGGAGTGGGATAGCTGGGTCAAATGGTGGTTTCATTCCAAGTTTTCTGAGGAATCTCCATACTGCTTTCCATAGTGGTTGCACCAGCAATGTATGAGTGTACCATTTCCCCACATCCTCACCAACGTTTATTGTTGCCTGTATTCTTGACAATTGCCATTCTGACAGGGCATGAAATCTTAGCGTAGTTTTGACTTGCATTTCTCTAATTGCTGGAGATGTCTGTTCAGTTCCTTAGTCCATTTATTGATTGGGTTTTTTGGTTTTTTGGTGTTAAGTTTTTTGAGTTCTTTATATATCCTAGAGATTAAGTTTTGATCTTTCCAGTGAACACACATGGTCTGACCAAGTAGTTCACCCATCCTCTGAAGAGATCCCCTCTTTAAATGAGGCTGGACATCACAAGACAGTTACCACATCACACTGCTGGCTCATATAAAATTTGTGGTCCACTTCTGTCTAGCCAGGGCTCCCACATCCTATACGCGTGCTATAATTTTTTTGGCCTAAATTAAAAATGTTGAGATATTTGAAACCTGAATCTTTTAACTAGCATATTAGTTTTTCCTTCTACTTTTATTACAGATGCAAGTCTGATAAGGGAAACTTTTTTCTTTGTCCCATTCACTGATTGAAGTGACATTTGAATTATAGAATCAAAAACTTGAATGTAAGAAAAATGAAAGGTTTTTTTTTCCTTACTGTGTTTCAAATATTACACCACATTTCAGTTTTTCTCATCTTTAAGAAAGAAATCATAGTACCAAAGATCAAGTAACAAACTGCCTACAAAATTCTTAGCCATGGGGTAGTATTTATCTATCACCTGAAATTTTGGAAGAACATCTCGTTTTAAGATGCTGCTCAATCTTTGATATCAAACCACTGTCTGATCTAACCAAGGGATAATGAATGGAAAAGGACAAAGAAAACTAAAATCCATGTACCAATCGTAGGCTTCCCATAGATAGAAAGAATAGATGACTTTGTTAGACAATTGAGAATCACAGTGGCTGTTCAATTGCCCATTGCTCACCTGCTTCCCATCTGCCCCACCACACCCCAGGAGTTACCCTGGGAGACTACAGGGAGAAGATCCTGGGTAAGGACAGTAATGGCAGGAAAGCTATGAAATCCCTGCACTCTACCCAGTATGGTGCCATCTACTTATTCGCACATGGTCTGTGCTTCTGTCTTAGCTCAGAGTCCCCAGAAGTTCACCATGAGATAGAGATGTAAATGCAAGCTATTTGTTTGGGAGAAGATAGTAGGAAATAATAGGGATATGAGGGAGTAAGCCAAGGAGGGTGTCATATGGTGCATTATTAAGCGAGTTACAACTAAGTGTCAATGGAGCATAAACCTGCAGGAACTCTGGAAGCCAGCATAGAACTTGTGCCTCAAAGTTATCCCACCCTCAGTTAATTAATTTTCCACTTATACCCATTGGTCATTGGTTGAGAATTAATGGGGTAAAGAGTTAATTCCCAAACACTTCCAGAATGCCCTGTGTACCAGAGAGCTGTCAAACAGATGGACGTCAACTACAATCAGCAGTGTGGTCAGGCCTGGGGAAATGCAGCTTGGGTGTCACAGAATATACCACAGCCAGTGAAAGTTTATCAAGGACCCTAAGCTCTCCAATAATGAAGGTGATCAGACATACAGTGTCCTGGCCAGATACTTGGCTAATGAGGAGCACTTAACACAAAAAAGGTGAACATTGGACAACTCGACAAGAACAATTTTTAATGGACAAAGAACTTAAATAGACATTACACCATGAAGACAAATAAATGGTGTTTTAGTCAGCTCTTTTGTTACTGTGCCCAAAAGACCTGAAAGGAATAATTTTAGGAGGAAAAGTCTATTTGGCACTCATGATTTCAGAAATCTCAGTCCACAAATGGCCTATGCCATTGCTCTAGACCCACAGTGAGGCTTTGAAAAAAGGGTGTGGCCAAGGAAAACAATTCAAGATGTAGCACCAGGAACCAGAGAGAGCTCTTCTCACCAGGGACAAAATATAAACCCCAAAGGATTGCCTCTAGTGACCCACCTCCTCCAATTTCCCCCCACCTGCCTACAGTGACCACCCAGTTAATCCATTCAAGTGGATTACTGCACTGCTTTGGTTCAGCCTCTCATAACCCAATCATTTCACCTCTGAACTTTCTAGCTTTGCCTCACACATGAGCTATTAGGGGATTCCTCACATCTAAACCCTAACAAATGATAACAAGTACATGAAAAGATACCGAGTCTTATTAGTCATTAGGGAAATGCACAGCAAAACAATAGTAAGACTTTATTTCATGTCCACTAGGACGGTTGCTAAGGACTGAAAATAACCAGTGTGCATGAAGATGTGGAGAAATGAGGACCCTTGTACATTGATTGTAGGACTATAAAAAAATACAGCCACTATAAAGAAACAATTAGGAAATTCCTCAAAATTTTAAATATACAATAATATGATCCAACAGTTTCACTTCTCAGTATATAGTCAGGATATTAAGATTATTCATTCCTAGGTATATACTCAAAAGAATTAAAAGAAAGTATCTAATTGGTATAGCATTGTTCATGGTGGCATTATTCACAATATTTAATTTTCCACAACATTACTACTGCTGTGATTCCACCAAGGAGTGGAACACACCCAGGAGTCAGTGCATGGATAAACAAAACATAGTAAATGCATATGGCGGAACATTATTCACAACAAAGAATGAAATTTTGATACATGTTACAACATGGATGAACCTTGAAAACATATTTACAAATGAAATGAGACAGACACAAAAGACAAATACTGTATAACTGTACTTCAGTGAGGAAACTGGAATAGGCAAACCTACATAAGAAAATGTAGAGGTGTTCAGAATCTGGGGAGGGGTACAAGTTATGGTTTAGAGGGTTCAGAGTTTCTGTTTGGGATGATGAACTGGAAATAAATAGTCATGATAACCAGTCAGTATTGTGATTGGACTTAATGGCACTATCCCATACAATTTAGCCTGGTTGAAATGGAAATTTTATTATGCATATTTATCCAATATGCATAATATTTCTTCTTTAGAGTAAGAAAGATCAAAATAATCTAATATTTTTTTAAAAATTAAAATTTAAGGATAATTGTTAAAAAACAGAAACTTTGCAACCAACAAATGCAATGCATTCATTTAGAATCTGTGCCCTCCATCATAGGCCATGCTCTCTGAACATCAGAAACTTTAATGAATAAAAGCTTGATTTTTTTCAAGCAAAACCTTTCAAGTGTGTAAACATGTAAATTTTTTACAAACCAGCAACTCCTCTCCCTACAGTCAGATTTCTCCTCCTTTCAGTTGTGAACCTGCCAATAATATGACTATTTTCTCCAAAAGTTCTATTAACTATTACATCACTAGGTCCTTATTGGTCAAAACTAACATGGAATAAAAAGTCCAGGATATCTTTTGACCTTCATATTTTACCAAACATTTTTTAAATATGAATCTACGTCCAAAAATGTCATAAGCCAGTAATTTGCCAACTGTTCAACTTTCTATTTCATCTGCTCCCTCTCTCTTACTCCTTCACAAGATTGGTAAATCCATCTTGTCCATTTTTCCTTCACTGAACACACTCTGCCTTGAGGATGAGGCTCTTTTGAAGAGTGTGCCAATGACAGATATCCCCTCGCTCTTCTGATCTGAGTTTTGTTGTCTCCTACAGAGTGGCTTAGAAGGAAAAATACATCTGATGGGGCAACCAGACCTGCCTTCAAATCCCAACTCCTCCACCTACATCACAAGATCTGGGACAAGAAACACGTTCTTTTGCAGCATCAATCACATCTTATGTAAAATGAACCCAATACAGCTTCTCATGGGACTCACGTGCAGAGGTATAGTTTTAAAAAAGCATTGGTTCGGTGCATACCATACCATATTCAGTGCTCGATAGATGGTATTTCCCCTGTCTTCCTTCCCATACCCCACATTACACAACCCTAAATAGAGAATCTGTGACTCTATGTACCTTCAGTTCTGATCCTGTTACTGAAAACATAGAGTCAAAGGCATGTTCTAATAATAAGCACGTTTTTCTAGAAGAGTAAGTTCTAAACATCTGCTATATGACATAATGACTACAGTTAATAATATGGTATCGTTTGCTAAGAGAGAAGGTCTCACATTGTGTTCTGACCATAAAAATAGAGGAGAGGTCCCCAAGAAATCTTTGGGGAGTGTTGACTATGTCTGTGGCTTTAATTGTGGTGATGGAATCATGATGTCTACGTATATCCGAGTTCATCAGATGGCACTCCATGAACATGGGTATTTCTTTGTATATCAACTATACCTCAAAAAAAGTTTTAAATAAAAAGAAGTTCTTACATCCCCTAAGAAATGGCTGATGTGAACCCCTTGCTAACTTCTTTTTTAATCTGCTACCTAGAACATCGACCCTGGCCTCCTACATCATGAAGACAAAGGCTGCAAATTAGACACAGGATAGCAGAATCCTAGAAGGAGCCTATGTCTGAAAAGAAGAGCTACCACATCATTGCTAATTCATTCATCCTGAGCACCATTTGTAGGGGGAAAATAATCACCATATTATATATATATCTCCTTTCTTGTTAAAGCCATGGTTTGGGGATTTTGTTTGTTTTTTGTGATGCTGGGGAATTGAACCAAGGACCTCAAGTTTGCTAGGCAATTGTCCTATGAGCAAGCTGTATCCTCAGCAAGCTACATAATTTTGAATTACTTGTCGTTCATAGAAAAATTTTACTATGTACTATAGTCGTCTATTTTTCATTACTGTAACAAAATACCTGAGGCAAGCTAACTTTATAATGAGAAATGTTTGTCTAGCTCACATTTCTGGAGGCCTGAGTGCTTTGATGAAGACCTCATGGCATCATAGTGGGGGCATGTATGGGAGCGAAAGAGCAAATCTTCAAACAGGAAGCCACAGAGACTGGGGTGCCACTGTCCCTTCCCAATTGACCTTAGGACCTCTTGCTATGTCCTCCCTCTTAAAGAGCTGACTTCCCATCATTGCTCCACTGAGGACCAAGTTTCAATTCAAGAAACTTTGGGAGACACACTCAAGCCCTATCCAAATCCTAGCACTAACTAGCATACCTTCCTAGGTCCTCTGTATCTTCCTCCTTTGGATGATAGAAGAGTCCCCCACAGGGTTCTTTGACACCTCCCATGGCAACAATTGTACAGGTATGCCAACTTGTGCCAATCTAGCAGGATTCCATGGACATTAAATGACTAGTGACTTTTGTTTTGACAGATGTCATCCTCAAGGTGCATGCATCAGTATTTAATAAGGAGAAAGTGCCAGAATATTCAAAAATAGCTAACACAGTTGGACACAGCATTAGCTAGACAGAAACCATATTTACAAGAAGAAAATGAAATATTGAGGGCTCCTCGGAAGCCAAAGGAAAGGTTTTTCTATGACCATATTTATTATAGCAATATAATATGCTGCTAAAATCAATTGCAAACAATATTTTCATAATAAATCTGTGACACTGATTCCCATAAGCAATAAAAAATGGCAGAACAAAAATCTGCCTGGGGTTAAAGCTACCAGGCTCTGGGGTCAAAGAACTCAGGCTCCCCTTCACCATGCAATGCTGTGGCAGGTAAACTTAGGGAATTTTCTCCTTTGTGCTTCAAATTCTTCACCTGTCATGTGGGGTTCATTGTAATTACCAACAGGGTTACTATGATCTTGAAATGCAAAGATAATGTATCATGCTCAGTACCGTGTCTCTAGAAAGCACTAAAAACATGTTTGCTATCATTTTTTAATATTTTTTTCTTAGGTAGTCTCAGTAAATTTCCCCATTCAAAGGAAAAGATAGTTTGTGGTATCTTGCACATAGCTGTCACTAAAAATTATGTAATAAAGTATATTAAATATAGCCTGAGAAATGGGTTATTAGGATATATTTCACCCTGAAGACGAATCTGCTAAAAAAAAACAACCAAAAAAAAAAAAAAAAACTTTGCAAAGCCAATGAGCCTTAAATTCCATCCATGGGCAAAAGTTTGAAGACCAACAGAATTTACATGGTATCACAGTCTCAATGTCAAAATCATGAAAGACAAGTAGAATAACAGAAATTGTTCTAAATTGGAGGAGAATAAAGAAAAATTACAACTAAATGCAACATGAGATACAGAATAAAATCCTGGAACAGAAAATAGAAAAAGTGGAAAAACTGGTAAAAATTGAAAATGCTCTGTCTTGGTAGCTCAAAGTTTTGCACTGATGTTAATTTTCTGGCCTTAATCAATGAATTATAAATATTTAAGATGTTAACATTAGGTGAAATATATATATATATATATATGGAAGTTCTGTATTATTGTTGAAACTTTTCTATAAAGCTAAAATTAGCTCCAGTGCTGGGGATGTGGCTCAGTGGTAGAGTATTTGCCCAACGTGCAAGAGGCCCTAGGTTCAATTCCCATCATGATAAATCTAAAAAATAAAATTAATCCAAAATAGAAAGTTAAAAATTGAGGAAACAAAACCTGAACAGGCAGCCTTAGAAACAGATATTTCATTGATAACAAATACAAGCAAAACTATATTTGAAAGCCAGTCTATATTGGGAAAACATCAGTTAGAGGAGTAAAATTTATTTTATCAAATGCTTTCATTCCTTAAAAGAGGAACTATGTAGAAAATGAAATAGAACCATTAGTGACAATTTGAAGATATTTTGAGTGGAAAAAACAACAACTTATGTATAAGATCATATGTAAAATAGGAAAATGTGTGTGCATTTTCTCTATTTATATGTAAGTTGTCTGAAAGAATATCTAAGAAATACAATTTGTGATTAGTTCTTGGGGACAAAAGTGGAAAGTTGAGAGATGAAGGGAAAAAGTTACTTTTCACCCTTATACCCAATAAAATAACAATATATTTATAAAAAGTGATTTTAAAAAACCTGGATCCTCTGGTCATCTCCATCATCAGCTACATCTTTGCCAAGTCATTTAACCTTCATCACGATCTCATAGTTTTCTTCCATAAAACAGAATTATTCATCTGTATCAGTGATGCTTTAATTGGAAATTCCTAGTGTATTCTGCAAATACAGATTCCTGGGTTTCACCTCAAGTCCTGTCCAATTGAACTCCTCCAGCATGAGGCCCAGAAGGAAAAATCTATATTAGTTCCCCAAGTCTTTTTGGTTGGATCTCTCTTACAAGCAGATATTTTCTGGTTGCTTTGTATTTTCCCAAAGCTTGGAACCCCCATGAAAGGATGCTAGAGGTCTTCCATCTGGTGGGCATAGATAGGGAAACTGTGTGATTAAGAAGAGAGAAGGGAAATTCAACCAAATGGAGCCTATGTCCACCCTTAGGCCATCAGACAGTCCCATGTGCCTGGACACAAGCACTGCTCATCACAGAGCAAGACCGCAGAGTGGATGGCATCAAATGCTCTGGGAATGTTAGACCCCAGGCAGGCAGTGTCCCAGCCTTGGCAAAGCTGCCTGTGCCCCAACGTGGCACAGAAACAATGAAGCACAAGCTCTGAAGAGAACACAGAGACTCTGATAAAAGATATCTTGGAGGTAAATCAAAATAAAATATATATGTATTTTTTTTTTAATTGCACCTGTGGGAGACTAACCTTACACGTGACTGAGTCACACTCCCTGGCTGGGTGCTGAGGCACTCAGTCGCAGAAATGTGGCAGAGCTTTCCCCACCCTTCTTGGGTTCGAGGGTCGGTGTCTTGTGCATGGGTGTGTCTTGCTACAGCCCCATGGGGGAAGCTCTGCTCACCTGTTCCTTTGTAATATAACCCCTTGCCCTGTTTAGGATAGAATCTTCCATGGAAGTGCCTTGTGTGTGTCCCTTTCTCTTACTGTGCCCTTGGGTGTGGCCTACCCAGGTGTCAGTCACCTGCTGACAGTGGACATCATGAGGATAGACTCAGCCCCCTGAAACCTGACCCCTTGCCTCATTTGAATAGCTTCTCCTCAATGAAAGGGGTCAGCACGTGCGCTCTCTCTCTCTCTTCCTGCGACCCTTAAGGTCAGAGAAGCCGTCACAGCGACCCCAAAGAAAAAAGTATTTGTGTCTCTTGTGTGGTTATTTTGGGCAGCCCTGTTAGCCCAGTTTAACTGGAGTGACCCTTGAGCCTTTTAGTCGCAAGAATAGAAACCCTGCATGCATCTGTATTGAATATGTGCAGACCTTTTATTCTTACCATTATTTCCTACAATGTATAGTATTACAACTATTTACGGAGCTTTTACATTGTATAGGTACTATAAATAATATGGTGGTAACACATACAAGAAGAAGTACATAGATTGCATGCAAATACTACACCACTTTATGTAAGGATGTTGAGCATCTGCAGATTTTGCTCTCTGTGGGGGTCCTGGAACTAATCCCCCAAGAACATCAAGGGATGACTGTGTACACACACACACACACACACACACACACGAAGGAAACATGCACATATCTTATGGCTCTGTTTCTCTGGAGAACCCTGACTAACACAAATTGCTTGAGGGTTAAGCAATAGTGCAGCATTTAACAACATTCTCTTCCTTATCAAAGACAGCTGCCCTGGGCTAACTTCAACTCTCTCTGTCGAATGCTGCTCCCCTTGCCAATAGAGACTAGGCCCAGTCTTTGTAATTTTAAGCATTTGAATTCTGACCAATTGATGCTGGACGCAGACAAGATTTCCAGAGCCTCTCCTTGGAGCTTCATGTTTCTAGACACTGAGTTTTCAAAGTAGAATATGGAAAGACTCCTCCCACGGCAAAGGTTTCTATTATAAGGGTAAAAGTAGCAGAAATGGATTAACATTTTCTGAACCCTGTCCCTTCTTTTTATTTATTTATTTATTTATTCATTCATTCATTCATTCATTCATTTTTGACATATTTATCATTTTTTGTATGCTCTGGGTGTTAGGAATTTCCTGAAACTTAAATAGTAAATTCTGTGGTGGGAGAAGGTGTTTCTCTTTCTTATATTAGCCTCGTGTATTAATTTTATTTTTGTGAACAGGTTCCTGTTCAACCAAATGACATGCAGTCAGTTAAATTCCTCAAGGTCCTGAGAGGCTTACTCTTGGTTTTATTTTGAATTATCTGACTCCAAGTACCCATGACTAATGAAAAAGGAGGTTCTGTCGGTAAAAATCATATCTCAAGGAAGGTCTATCACATCACCGATTTGGGAATTTTGTTTTATCAGAGAGCCATCGACAGTCATGATCAGTTGACTGACATGTGGATGGTAGATTGGAGGGTTTTTGTCAATTCTTTTTCGTCCTTCTATTAAAATTTCATTCCATGTCCTTTCCACGTGGATTTTTATTTTTCACTAGCTTGCATGCCTGTACATATTCCTCTACAGTAAAACCAAGAATTTCAATTTCAATTGCTCATCTTATTTTGTATGCTTCTAGAAGAGATAAAAAGAACCACATATCCAAATTTTCAATTGCTAAACCCCAAGTAGTTGAAATAAGTGCTATGGTGTACAATCATAAAGAGTCCAAAAGTACAGGAGGTCATCTTAGGTTTTAGGTAGAGTATGGAAGGGTATTACTTTTCCCAATGGAAGAATATAATCAGCAATAGTAACAAATGATATGATCACTCATGGATAACTAGAGATGAATAAAATAGACCAATTATATTTGAATAAAGAGGAACAGTAGAAAAAGATGAAAAAGAAGTAAAAGGCCATCATCAGAAGTAAAAGGTTAAATGCCAAGTCATTTAACCTTCATCACGACTTCATAGTTTTCTTCAATAATACAAAATTATTCATCTGTATCAGTGATGCTTTAATTGGAAATTCCTAGCATATTCCACAAGCACAAAACCTGGACAGGTAGCCTTAGAAACAGATATTTCATTGATAACAAATACAAATAAAACTATAAAAGGCCAGGTTATAGAAGTCCTATCACATGTCCTACTTAGGACCTTAAACTTTATTTTGTCAGGAAGAGATTGATATTGACTGGCATGTGTATGATAAACTAGAGTTTTGTTCTCAAGCCTTACTTCCTCTTTGTATGAAAATTTATGCTCATTTCCTTTTCCACACGACTTTGCAGTCATTCCCAGGAGAAAAGACAGCATATTCACCTCTGTCATTGTTACTTTGGGTTGACCCTGTGACTTGCCTTGACCAATGAAATGTGAACTCCATTAACATCAGCAAAGATGTCAATGTGCCTTCATGGATTTGTTTACTTGCATCTTGTTCTTTAGACATGAGAGAAACATAAACCAGGTAACGATTCATCCAAAAAGATGCTACCTAGAGAAGACCTGAATTCAGTACACCTGTGGAGTCAAGCCTCAGCAGTCTTAGCTGATTCCCACAAACCCACTACGGACCCACAGACTTCTGAGTGAGAAGCACATTTATGATTGTAAGCCAATGAAGTTGGGAGATGTTCATTACCCACTATTGCTACAACCACAACTATCTAATAAAAGTGAAAAGAGGGACTTTGGAGAAGTCAGTCTAGCAATAGATTCAATTGTTTGTAAAAAAAAAACCTGGAAATAAGAAAGCAAGTTTATTATAGAGAGCCTAGAGGTATTATTGATCTTCCAACACAACTTATATGTCATACTACATTCCAATTCCTTAAACCTAGAATGCTTAGGATGTCGTTGTTCTATTTACCTGGATTCCAAAGCAAAGGGACATCCCCTATCCAATCCACACCATCCATATAATGTGAGCAAAAAATAAATAAATAAAAACAACTTTTTGCTTTTATAAGCCACTAAAATTTGGGGCTTGCTTGTTTCTTGAGCGTATGTCAGACAAGCCTGACCAACACGGGCAGGGAGTTCCAGGATTCACTCCTCCGTTCTGCAATGCCACAGGTCATTGAGCTTTCTTCCTTCTTTCCATTCTTTCTTCTGCAGATGTCTCTCCTTAATATTTCAAAGTGACTCTAGCAGATCCGCACCAGGACCAGGTCACATAGCCGTGTCCAGCATAAGAAAAACTAGGAAAATAAGCCTTTTGCCATTTCATTGCGTGTATTGGGAGACAGGCTCTGCCAGTCCTGAAGAAAATGGGAGGAACAGCTGTCCAGTAGGAGCCCTCAGGTCCTCCGAAATCCTACCATTTACTGAACACTTACTGTAGGCCAGTTTCTTTTCTTAGCTTTGTACACATTATTGCCACCCATACTCCTGTTTTGCAGATGAGGAGCAGGGGCTCCGGGAAGCCGATTGAGGACAACACAGGAAAAGCAGAATGATCACCCAGAGCCCAGGGGGCAGGATGTGCCTTTGAACCTGGGCCTGGCAGCATCCACGCCCTCTTATCCCAGCGCCCTCCCTGTGGAGGTCTCTCTGTGTTCTCCAGTGCTTCAAGACAGCCGGGATTCAGCTGCATGATTCCCTGTGCGACAAAAGAGGCGCACAACACAGACACAACAACAGAGTCTCTCCCTGGGGCTCTGAAATCGCCAGAAAAAGGCAGATGGTGATTTTTTGATTGCCAAGGCCCATTCCAGCGAGGCCAGCGCCTGTTGTCCCATGACTTATCACACCAAGCTCTGTGCAGATTCCGTTGGGCTTCTGAGCCGGCGTGCCAAGTCTGTTTGCAATTTCGCAGCTCACGGCCCGCCTGTCACGGGCTCTCCATTCATCTTCACTCCCGCTTCCCTGGACTCTTAAAGGCTTTGTCACCCTGAGAGCCAAGAGTCTGGGCCCCAGACTCTCCGAAGCTGGCAGCCCTCTCAGTTGCATTGTCCATGTCCCTGTGTCTCCTTCTGCTTTCTCCAAAGAAAGGACATCTTGGTACGACTCGAAAAGCAGCAAGCTGAAAGCTCGCCGGGAGGTTGGGCAGTAAGTCCCCTGAGGATGCTCATCGGCACAGCATTATTTCCCCCTTAATCACCAGCCTCCTGGACGAGGAGTCGCTCGCGCTCTGGACAGCAGTCTGTCTTGATCTCGCTGGGAGAGGCAACAAAGCAGCTGTGGTAGAATCTCATGCCACCACCGTGGCATTGCACGGTTTCTTCAGATTGCTCCTGGGTGGCCTCTCCTGCAGACCAGAGCCATGCCTCCTCCCAGAAAGGCAGCTCAGCTTCCCAGCTGTGGTGCCTTGGAGAAGCAGAATGGATCCTCTTTGCTGTGGCATCCTCTGAGATGTTTCCACTAACTGGGAGAAAGGAGACGACCACTTTTTTGTTGTTGTTTTTTCTGAGAATGCCCACAATGTTATTATCAAGTCCATGAATGGTTCACCCACCACAGGCCTCCTTCTCTCTCTCCAAAAAAGAAATTTTTACCAGGGAGAACAGAGAGCTCGGATGGAAGGAAGCATCAAGGGCTTTAGGTCTGTGTGATTGTGTGATGGACAGAATTCTAGGACTGACCCTCCCTCTTTTTCTGATCCAATCCTTTGGTCCTTGAGTTTAGTTAGAACATGAGACATGGGAACATGATGGGAAGTTAGACAGCAAGAGGAAGATCCTCTAGTTAGAGCACTTCAAAAGCAGAGGGGTTTCCCTTATTGGTAGCCCAACAGAAGTCAGGGAGATTTGAAGCTTGTGGGGAATTCTGTGCAAAGGGTCCTGCGGCCGCTTTTAAATGGAGTCGGCTGAAGTGTTATGAGAGGTCTGGGAGAAAGCCCATGACAGAGAGCTGCAGGAAGCCTCTAGAAGCTGAGCAGGGACCCTAGCTGTCAGCCAGCAAGGAAATGGGGACCTCTGTACTAGAGCAGCAAGGAACCGGATTCTCTCAATGCTCTGAATGGTTTCATCTTCCAAAAGTGGGAGCCAAATAAATCCTTTTTCTTTATATGGTCATCATCTCAGGAATTTGTTACAGAGATGGGAAGCTGACTAATGCACCTACCAATTGCACCCTCCCATCTGTAACAAATAAAATTGAAAGAAACAAATTGCATGGGTTCTAGGTCATATCGGTGGCATGCCTCACACGTCTCTGATTTCCGTTATGTGTAGTTGCTATGAAATAAATATTTCTGGACTAAGTGAATGAGGCAGTGCTTAGAAGCATAGGCTTTAGAGTCAGATTCCAACTGCAACGTCTACTACCTCCATGATCTTGAGAGGGTCATTTAAGCTTAACGGATCTCGCATTTGCAAAAAGGGGGCCAGAATGCTTGCCCCTTCTACCCTGACCATCATCACCACATGGTAAGGGTGACCACTGACTCCTCTTTGGAATCCTCCAGTGGTTTCCATGACATGAGACCCTCCCCATTTCCTGCCTCCATCTCAAGCCCTTTCATGTCAGCCTCTAACTGCCGATCTTCCCTCTCCATCTAGCCCTTAAAGTTTGGAGTTCTTCCGGGTTTGACTCAAATGCCTCATCTCATCTTCCTCTTTCCATTTATGAAGTCAGTGCATAAATTCCCATGGTTTCAAACGCCAGAGTATCAACCTTTCTCAGGACTGTGTCTTTATCAGTTGAGGGTCCCAAGTCCCAAACCCGTATATCTAGTTATTCAAAAGTTCCATTTGTGTCTCAACTGGTTTCTCAATTTAAAAAATAAAAATAAAAAAGACTGTATTGAATTCGTGACCTTCCTTCCCCCAAATTCCTCCTGCTTTGAGGTTTTCAGTCTCCATAAATGGCTCCACTGGGAACCTGGAGGTATCCCTGGAAACTTCCTCTACCTCCACCATTTGCCTTCAGTCCAAACCCAAGGCTTGGCAACTGTGGCCCTTAAAGATTCCCTTATCTACTGGCTTCTCTCCCCCTCCACTGCTGTTGTGCTCCTGGTCCACATCACCATGTCTTGCTTAGACTATGGCAATAGCATCTAAACTATGTCCTGCCTTCACCCTGCATTTTATTTCTCTAATATCCACTCACCAATGTGATGCCTAAGAAAGGAAAATCTAAACAGATTGCCACTCAAATTAATGTTTTATAATCTTATGTCTTCCTTAAAACAAATTATTCATTATAGATTTATTCCAATTAATTCTGTTATTGGTCAAAGAGCAATGGTCAGTTGTCTTGTAGTTTCAACATAAAAAATAAAACACTTGGAAGGCCTGCACAGCCTCTGCTGCCTTCTCCCTTTCTTTTTTTTAATATGTATTTATTTATTTATTTATTTATTTATTTATTTTTGGTAACAGAAATTGAACCAAGGGGTGTTTAACCATTGAACAAAGTTACCAAATTAAAAAATAAGCTGTCATATGCTGTAATTTCCTCTTTAGGGGCATTTNTCCCCAGCCCCCCCCCCCTTTTTTCCCCCCCAGGGACTTGCTAAGTTGCTGAGATTAACTTTGAACTTGTGATCCTCCTGCTTCAACCTCTGAAGCCCTGGATATAGACATGTGCCACCACGGTCCAGTCTGTACCTTCTTATTTGGACATGCCTACATAAATTTTGCTAAAGAAGTTGCTTCATGTTTCCACTTGATGACCCTCTAATTCGGACCAGAGCTGACTAGGTGGGAGAGATAGAAACAGAGACAGAGAAGCGCAAGCTGTTGTTGGAGTTCCCATGAGGTCCCTCGCACTCCCCACAGTTGGGTTTCACGAAATTTCCTTGGTTCTTCCAAAGAATTTCCTTTTGGCTGACATGGTCTGTCCTTCTTGCTACCAGATAATCCTGAAGAGAAATAAAGATTCACCCTTTGCCTTTCCATCTCTGACTCAGATCCAAATTTCATTTGCGGAGTCAGGGTATTTCAGAAGCACTGGTAGATTTCCACAGTAGGAGCCCCCCACTGGGTTCTTCACAACAAGCAATCCCTTGCCAACAGAAACAGAAATTCCTCTGATGGATGATCTGTTTTAACTTTTTATTTGAAAATAACTTCAAATTTACAAATAAATTGAGGGGACAAAAATAATGTGAAAATACCCATAGGCCATTAACTCGGATTTACCTATCCTTAAAATTTCACCCCATTTTTCCTACTGTTAATAGTATTTACTCTATGTATCTAACTAACTAGCTAGCTAGATCTAAATTATTTTTCTTGACTAATATGATGATATATTAAGTATATCATGGCCTTTTACCTATAAATACTTGAGTGTGTATTTCCTGAGAGTAGGAATATTCTTTCAAAGAGTTGTCAACCATGAAAAATTTAATATCCACAAATATTTTTCTCTAAACTATGCTTCGTATTTCAGTTTTGTCACTTGACCCAATGGTGTCATGTAAGTCCAGTCTAAGTCCAGGCGTCATATTTATTTGTCATGTTTCTTTGTCTTTTCATTGTTTTTTCATTGTTATTGACTGTTGTCACCATGTTGTAGAATAGATCTCTTGAACTTATTCATTCTAACTGAAACTTTATGTCCTTTGACCAACATGTCCCAAATCCTCCTTCCTCCCCAGTTCTCGGTAGCAATTGCTTTACTCTCGTCCAAGAATTTGACTTTTTAGAAGTCACATATAAGTGACATCATGTGGTATTTGTGTTTCTGTGCCTGTCTTCTCTTAACATAATATCCTCCAGGTTCATCCATGTTGACAAGCTTTCCTTCTTTTATAAAACTGAGTAGCATACATTACACACAATTTAACCATATATATATAACATGGATTTTCATCTACTCATCTACTGACTGACACTTAGGTTTGTCCCATATCTTGGCAATTGTGGATAAATCTGAAATAAATACAGGAATACAGATGTCTCTTAAACATACTGATTTAATTTCCTTTAGACATACACCCAAAACGAAATTGCTGGATCCTATGCTAGTTCTATCTTAATTTTTTGAGGAACCTCCACACTTCTTTCCACAATGGCTACACTAATTTACATTCCCACCAAAAGAATGCAAGGGTCCCGTTTTCTCCATAACCACTTCAACACTTTTATCTTTGGCTTCTTTGAATTTAAAATATTTGCACTGTCTCTCTGTTTTTTATGACATTGATGTCTTGGAAAAATATAGTCTACCTTTGGTTTAATAGAAATGGCTCTTTGCTGTTTACCTGGTATTTCCTCCTGATTATATTGAAGTTACGTATTCTTGGCTAGAAAACCATATATATGATTTGGTCCACCTGAGACTACCAAACCTGGAGGTACACAGTGTCCATCTGCCCCTCAAGGGTGATGGTAACTGGGATTCCCATTCAAGGTGCAAATGATGTGTGATCTGATTCTCACTGCATAATAATTGTGTATTTTAATCTTCTTTCTATCAGATAAGGATGGGAAGACACTAAGCCCATATAAATATCCTGTTCCTTATTAAAATTTCTTCTAATATTTAGAATCCAATGATTACTGTTCCCTGATTCATTCTATGTGGTGAAGATTGCAAAATGGTAAGCTACAAACTCTGGTACTCCCCCCGCCCCAAACTTACCAATTAGCCCTCAGTATTGTATTAGCAAGAGACCTCTCTTCCCTTATATTTATTTTTATCTATCTATCTATTTATTATTGTTTCCAGTGGTTTTGTCAGTTACTATTGTCTTAATTACTTTGATTCTCATATTGTCCTAGATTTGGCTAGTAGTAGCCTCTTTAAGCTGGATTTTGAGTTCTTAGGGCAAGACTCAAAGTATATATTACTTTATGGCATAAGGTATTATAGGTTTGTCTCACAACCATCTTAGAATCAGCCATTTGTCTCTGTTATGTTTTAAAATTAAAGTATTATACACTGGGTTTTCTTAAAATGGAGCACATTAATATCTGCCTCATCCTTTAACAAAATATTTTAGTAGTACATAAAGGCAAAACAAAGAAAGTTCAGTGGAAAATTCTTCTAATGGCTCATTTCCCTTCAGTTCCTTGGATAGGGAGTCAGACTGCAATATGGGTTGAATTCTACTTATTGAAAATCAATGTATTATTATCCTAATCTTCTGAGAGTCAGTGTTTGGCAGATTTCCTCAAATTTTATTATGAGTTACAATGCTGGTGATCAACTAATCCAATAAATTGCTCACTTCTTCCAGTTCACTTAGACCAAATGTGATTGCTCTTTTAAAAAACGCAAGTTTGCTGGAATCCATTTCTTCATCTACAAGTATAATGATTTTGACTAATTTTACACAAAAATATTGCCATGTGTGGGCTCCATAAATCTGTCTTATTTTGTTACTTGCTACTCTCCCCAGCTGCTCTGAACTTAGCAGAAAATTACCAAATTAAAAAATAAGCTGTCATATGCTGTAATTTCCTCTTTAGGGGCATTTTTAATTTTTGTCATTATGTATCTTAAGCTTTAAAATATATGAAACACATCTGATCCTGTGCCTAGGAAATGATTATTTCCACTTTTAAAAAAAGGATTGAGAATTCAGGGGGTGGAGTGTTAGAACTTGAATTTCACTGCGATTTTATGTGACAAGTGTCATCATCTCATCTAATTACATTTGCTAGATTACTTATCTTTAGGGATAAAATGCTAATGAAAACTTGAAACGCTGAAACAATGAAGGATAGATTTTTTTTTTCCTTCCTGGTCCATGTGTTCAAGCTGAATGGAACTCTGCAGTCCTTTGAATGATACGCCATCAGGTTGATGCGATGGGTTTCCTTGGAGTGAGTCAGACACATTCACCAGGGCATTAATATAACAACTCAAAAACCTGTAAAGGAAAGCTGTGGCTAAAAGTTAAATTGGTCAGAGTTGGCGCTTGAGCTTCTACATCATAATCCAGACTGTTTTACTAAATTTTAAGACTCAGAAGAGGTGAAATCATGGGAGAAGGTTATTTTTTTTTTTAATTTTTTATTGTGGGTTGTTCAAAACATTACAAATTTCTTGACATATCATATTCGACACTTTGATTCAAGTGGGTTATGAACTCCCACCTTCACCCCATACATAGATTGCAGAATCACGTCAGTTACACATCCATTGATTTACAAATTGCCATCCTAGTGTCTGTTGTGCTCCGCTGCCTTTCCCATCCTCCACCCTCCCCCCTCCCCACCTCTCCCCTCCCCTCCCCTCCTCTCTCTCTACCTCCTCCACTGTATAACCCTGAGGGTCTCCTTCTATTACCATGCAATTTCCCTTCTCTCTCCCTTTCCCTCCCACCTCTCATCCCTGTTAAATGTTAATCTTCTTCTCCTGCTCTTCGTCCCTACTCTGTTCTTAGTTACTCTCCTTATATCAAAGAAGACATTTGGCATTTGTTTTTTAGGGATTGGCTAGCTTCACTTAGCATAATCTGCTCTAATGCCATCCATTTCCCTGTAAATTCTATGATTTTGTCATTTTTTAATGCAGAGTAATACTCCATTGTGTATAAATGCCACATTTTTTTTATCCATTCGTCTATTGAAGGGCATCTAGGTTGGTTCCACAGTCTTGCTATTGTGAACTGTGCTGCTTTTTTTTTTTATTTTTAAACAACATCTTTACTGTATAATTCATGTATCATCAAATAGACCCTATCAGGGGCAAGATTCAGTGGTTTTTCGTATATTGGCAAAGCTGTGCAGTGATTACCCCTATTTAATTGTTCAGCATTTTCTTCACCTCAAAAAAAAAAAAAACCCTCTGTAGACATTAACAGATATCTCTCTTCCCTAACTACACTCAGCTCCGCCCACCACTCATCTACTTCCCGTGAGGATTTGCATGTTCTGAACATTTTGTATGAAGAGTTAGAACCCTCCGTGCTGGGTTTTGGTCTGGGTCCTCTTACTGAGCATGTTTTCAAAGTTTCTCCCCGTCAGAGTTTGTATTAGTGCTTCATTCCTTTTTATAGCCAAATAATAGTCCAAGGTTATATACAATGTAAACATTTTGTTTGATCATTTATCAGCTGATAGATGTTTGGGGTTTCTTATTTCACATTTTTGGCTTTAATAATGCTGCTATGGATATTCTTGTACAATGTGTTATGTGGATATATGTTCTGAGTTCTCTTTGGTATATACTGGAGAGTGGAACTAGTAGGCCCTAGGATAAATCTATGTTTAACTTTTGTACAAATTCCCAAACTATTTGCCAAAACAGATTTGTCATTTTGCATTCCCACCTAATAGGTATAAACATCCAATTTCTCCAACCATACACTTCATTCTCCTTCTCATTACAGTGGTTTGTCCTGGTAGTTATAAAATGGCAGTTGATCGTGGTGGTGGTGGTTTTCATCTTTCTGATGAATAATGAGTTGAGGAGCTTTCTGTCTGCTGTTTGACCATTTGCATATCTTCCTGTGACAAATGTCTGTTCAAATTTTTTTTTGCCTGAATTTAAATTGGGTTATTTGTCTTTTTATTGAGTTGCAAGAGTTCTTTACGTATTTTGGATATGATTTCATTGTCAGATATGTGATTTCCAAAAGTTTTCTCCCTGTCTGTGAGTTCTCTTTTCACTGATAGTATCCTTTGAAATACAAAAGTTTTCGATTTTGATGAATTGTTGCTTGTGCTTTTGGTGGCATGTCTAAGAAGCCATGGCCTAATTCAATGTCGCCAAGACTTACTCTTTTACTTTCTACTAATAGGTGAATAATTTTAAGCCTTCCATTTCAGGGTAATTTTTGGGTATGGTCTTCGATAGGGATCCACCTTTCTCCTCTTGCTGGTGGATAGCCATTGACTCAGAACCACTTGTTGAGGAAACTCTTATTTTACCATTAAATTATCTTAGCACTGTAACTTCCTCATGGTGCGATTCTATTGCTCTTTCTCACTTGCATATTTCAGTAAAGCCAGCCACTTTGTTGTGAACTACCCTATATAGAGGCGAAGAGACAAGGAACAAAAGCCCTGAGTCTCACAGCCTGCCAGGAACCAGATTCTGACAACAGCCTTGTGAGTAAACTTGGAAGCAGATCCTGCTCCAGTTAAGCCTGGAGATGACCACAACCCTGGCAAACACCTTGATTGCAGCCTTGTGAGAATCTCTGAGCTGGAGGACCCAGCTGTACCATTCCCAGAGTCCTCATCCACAGAGACAGCAAGAAAACATGTGTTCTTGTTTTAAGCCACTAAGTTTGGAGATGATTTATTATATAGCAATAGATAACCAATCCATGCTGTAACTTGATTTTTCTATTGTTTTATATTCTGCACTAGAGTTCCTCAACAACTGCAAAGTAATGTCAAAAGAAAAAAGTTTTTCTAAACTCTCGATTTTCAAACCCTTTCTTCCAAAGGGTTCTTTCCATTCTCTTATTCCTATTCAATTATTGGACAATTCCAGCCCTACCCCATGCTCCATAGTCTCCTTTCCACTGCATCATCTGGAAGTTCACTGTTACCACTAAATTGCACCTTCTTATTCACAAACTCCTTCAATTTCCTCGTGTTGACCAAAACCAGACTTTTCCCAAACCACATCAATGCCTTCTTTAGTAGAAGAAACTCCTGCTCCTATCCCCCACCCCAACCCAGCATCCTGCTCTGTGCATCCACCATTTAGTAGTGATGGGATCTTTGGCCAGTAATTTAAGCCCTCAAAGCCTCAAGATCTTAATTTCTTAAATGGAAATAATACCTGCATCCTAAGATTGTTGGAAAATTGTGGAAACGTTACAGAGAAGAGGTTGACAGTGTTCCTCCCGAAATATTCTTTTTCCAGCCGGCTAACTAGGATTAATCTCAACCTAACCCAGCTAGGGACATGCTGGACTTGAAAAGGGCAGGAAAGAAATCATCTACTGAAAGAACTCTCTCTCTCTCTCTCTAAGAGCAGAAGGAGTCAGGGGAATTCTCCTGGGATATGAATTTGAGGATGCTTCATCAAGGGTGCTGCAATAGAAGCCTGGATAAGCAAGATTCTTAACAGAATTTACCATTCTAGCCAGGAACTGAGGAGATGGGACAAATTTGAGACTGGTGTGGCTCTTACAAACCTAGAGAAAAAAAAGGTGGTTAGCTTTCAGCAATCTGGAAATGCCTGAGTTGTGCTGGCAGGTGGTAGAAGAAGAAACAAAGAGGTTGAGAGAGATAACCAGGCTGTGATGGACAGATTATGTGAATCCAGGATACCCACCAGAGAAACATATTCCATGGAAAACCCAGAGAACACAGGCACCATTTGCTTAGGTCATCAGGAAGGCACTGGTGAGAGAGATGGACCACCATCACTAAGGAGTTTGGAGGTCAGGGATGAAGGTAACTGAGATGTCACAGGGCATGATTTGGTAGCACCCATGGGCTGCTGAGGCTGTGTGGACGACTGTGTTAGCATACCCTAAAAGACGGAGTGTCTGGTCTGTAGTTTGGGAACAAGGCTTTCACGAATCTGAGGTCAACCTATCAACAAGAAACATAACGAGACAAATTCCATATGTCACCAAGTCTTCAGCAGACTTCAGTCTGCTCACGTCAATTAATTTTCATGACACATTCTAGAGCCGCTATGAGGTTCAGAAATGTTTGTAAAACAAAATTCTGGAACCACACATAAGGTTTTTAATTTCTCTTTAAATAGAAAATAACATATCTGGACATACTTTGTGTGACTGGTACACTTTAATCAGCCGTTTCTTTGTTAGGAATTATGTGTTTGAGTAGTAAGCAACAACAAAAAAAATGAATCTTTGGCAATCACATATCATTTTCCACTGCCAGATGGTAATCAATACATACAAATGTTTGGGCAGTGATGTGATGTGTCATCCTAATGTATTGGCTGGACATTTCACATCTCACAAAGAAGATGCCTACCTGCAATGCTCTCATCAGCAGGAGATGAGAAGCCGAGGTGACAGGCATATCCTCCCTTCCAGAGGCATCATGGCGTAGTGAGGAAGGAATGAGTTCTAGGGCCTCACAGTAGGAGAGTGCAGTGTCAGCCTGGCCGCTTGCTGCTCTCACCCAAGGCACATCTACTAACTTGTCTCACCTCAGTTTTCTTACCTGTAAATTAGAAATAAGCACAGGTTTACTATAAGCAGTATATGAGAGTACTGACTGATGCCCAATCAACAATCTGTCCCAGCTCCAGGGCTTTCTCCATGAGCTTCCTTCCTTACCCACCTCACTCCAGGCTCACGAGGAGCGGCTGTGAGGAAACAGACCAGCGCACACCCAAAGAAACAGAGCCCCGTCTTCCAAAGTCACTTGGTCAGAAAAACCTGGAGGTGGGAAGAAACAGATCTCTCTTCCTAAAGGTTTTTGTGTGTGTTTTTTTTTCCCCTTCAAAACTTCACAATACTATTTATTTTATTTTATGGTGCTAAGAGCACTTAACATGAGATCTACCCTCTCAACAGATTTTCAGGTTCATATTTCACTATTGTCCATAGTTACAATGTCGTACGGCAGCTCTCTAGGACTTAAATTGCATAACTGAACTTTCATACCCTTTGACTGACAGCTGCCTGTTTCTTCCTCCCTACAATGTCTGGTTCCCATAACTCTATTTTTTGCTGCATGATTTTGGGCAGGCAGAAGGAAGTCCTTAGAATCAACTATGAAATGCCTATGTATTGTTATTGCTGAAGAACATTTCAGACCGTTCAGAGGGCAGTTGATATGACTTGAACCCTGATTCACTAACTGTACTTGTAAATATCCAACCACCAGCATCTGGCTTGGCCTTCCTCTTTCCAATCTGCGATTTTGCTTTCTTTCCATCTGTGCCACTTCCAACTCACAGCCATAAGTAATGGAGAAAACAATCCAGTTGCAATAGCAGATCTCAGAGTTGTTATCTGCATATCCATGTAAGGAGAGCCTCAGGAGCAAGTCAGAGAGTTGCTGAAGTGCAATCCCAAGCCCACGATTCTGTGTCCCTGCTTTTCACCTTACAACAGAAAACTGGTGCAGAGACAGGAGAATACACCGCTTTGGGTGAGATCTATTTTATCTTTGAAGAAGAAATATTAAGAAATGATATCTACCAGTTTTATACAGAGAAATCATATATCTAAATCAGTGGCTCTCAACATAAATCCAACTCCTCCCCTCCAACATTTGTCCATGTCTAGAGATCATTTTTTGATGGGGGGAGTATATTAATCACATGTTCATCATTGTGACCCAAATACCTGACATCTTAAAGGTGGAAAGATTTAATTTGGTTCAAAGTTTCAGAAGTTTCAGCTCATGGTTGGCCACCTCTATTACCATGGGCCTAAAATGAGCCAGAATATCATGGCATTCAGGAATCAGAGCTGGGTGGGAAAGATACATTTCCAAGGGCACACCCCAGTGAACTACTTCCTCCAACCATGTCTACCTGCCTATAGTTTTCTCCATCTCCCAGTAGTTGATTCAGATATTCATGAATTAATCCACTGATAAGATCAGAACCTCCATGAGCTGACCATTTCCCCAAAGCCCCAGCTCTGAAAATCATTGCATTTGAGACCAGGCCTTCAACACATGAGCCTTTGGGGGACTTCCCAGATTCAATGCACAACAGGGAGGAAGATGTTCTACTAGCAACCACTGGCCGAGGCCTGACATGTTAGTAAAGGTCCTACATCCCATAGGGCAGCCTCTGCTTTTATTTCCACGTGGTTTGTTTCCAACAAAAAATTAAAAGTTGGTTACCAATATAGTGGTGTTGGGGAGTGTGGTCTTTGACAGGGACTAATGTCTTTCCTGCAAGGCTGGATTAGCTTGTGCGTGAGTGAATTTGTTCCTGGGAGAATGGGTTGGTGTAAGCAAGTAAAATCCTTTGCCCCTCTTCTCCTCCCCAGGTACCTCCTCAATGCTGTCACATAGGCTTCTGTCATATGATGCCATCTGTTGTGTTAGTGTGCAGCATGAGGCCCTCACCAGATGCAGACATGGAGTCTTGATCTACCCAGCCTTCAGGGCCATGAGGCAAAATAAACTTTTTCCTTTATAAATTACCCATGTCAGCTATTCTATTATAGCAACAGAAAATGAACTAACACAGCTCCCTACAACAAAGAATAATGTGTCCCAAATGTCAATAGTGCTGAGGTTGAGAAACCCTTGTCACTTTATGACTTGCCTATGAATGGAAGTAAGGAAAAGAGGGAACTGGTATAATCTGGTGTCATCAAAGAATATTATAAGAAAAAGGCAGCTGACATAGACATGAACTTTGTCATGGAACAACACTTACGACATCAGGATGGCGAGCTAAAAGTTTTTGAAACACAATAAGGGAGGTTATGTTGAAAACAGGTCACATAAACTAACCCAAAAGATGGCAGAACAGTGTCCTGAACTTGCCAATGTGCCACTGTGACTGTGACCTCATGGACACATGGACACCACTCTAGGAATACAGAAATGGGTTTATTTAATTCCTGACTTTTTTTTTTTTTTTGAACATTGGCAGCAGATGAGTTCTATGGGCCATAGGGAAAAGGATGGGTGCTGCACATAATTATCTGAGAACAAAAATTGGCCCATGGTTTCTTGTGGCATTTGGCTAACTTAACTAGAAGAAACACAAATAGATTCTGAGGCAGATGTCTGGTAGGCAAATGCTGTAACATCTCCTTAGATGTGTAGTTATCTACTAATAAATAGGTAATCATTATGGAGCACGTACTAATATGTTGTTCTTTGCAACAACTGGGTGCATTCTCTGTCATTTTTTTAATCTGTTCTCTTCTCTGTGAGTTTATCGCATCCATTTCTATTTCAATGAGGCTGAAGCGTCTTCCTATAACAGGAGTTAAGTTGGAATTCTCAACTCCTTGCTTCTTTCATGAAGTTCTTCCTGACACTTTCTGCTACCAGGTTGCAACAAGAGTCTGTGAGTGCGTGGTTAGGTGGGGGAGAGGAAATGATGGAAGAGGGGTAACAGAGAATGGTGCATCTTAGTAGGTAAAGAAATTCTCTCTAGCAGGCACCTTTGCTGGTGGGGAGGAGTGAAAAAAGAGTGACACAGGACAAGAGTAGAAATATTAACCTGGGCCAGCCCCAACCATGACAAAGACTCTAGGAATTCAGAGATGAATGAAAGAAAAACTTGATTACCTGTCTGCCAGCCTGGAAGTCTTTTTCCATTTAAGAATTCATGATGATCAACATTTTATCAGCCCATATGTCCACAGAACAATCAACAGTGTGCTCTGCGTTTTCTTGACCAATAAATCCCTCGGGATTACAGATGTGTGTACCCAGGCTCCATATCTTTCAGGACAGCTGGAAATATTAACCTGATGAATTTTTTTTCATTTTAATGCAGTTGTATTATTTTTGCTAAATGGAATCTATTAAACATGTATGTAAATACAATTTTAAATGTTCTATCCATAAGACACTCTCCGTATAAGCTTTCACAAAGTAGAAAGTTTTGTGACCACGAAAACCCAGCTTAAGTGTGGTCATCTTCTACTTATAGGATTAATATCTACTGTGCTGAGGCTGAGCATTATGGTTTAGACTGGAATGTCCCGTAAAGGCTCGTGCATTGCAGACCTGGTCCCCAATGTCTCAATGTTCAGAGGTAGGGCTTTTGAGAAATGATTGGCTCCTGAGGGCTCTGACCTCATCAGTAGATCCGTCCACTGAGGAATTCACAGCTGCATTGGGTACTGGGTAGTGGTAGAAATTGAGCAGGTAGAATCTAGTCTGTAGAAGGAGTAGATGCTTGGGGCTGTGCCCTTGGTGACTACATCTTGTCCCAGGCCCTCCCCCCAGCCCTGACCTTCCTGGCTGCTATGAGGTGAGCAGCTCTTCTCTGCCATCTGCCACACCCTCTCTGTCATGATGTCCTGCCTCACCTCAGGACTACAGCAGAGAAGCCAACTGACCAGGTGCTGAAACCTCTGAAACTATAAGCCAAAATCAACCTTTCTTCCTTTAAATTATTTTTCTCAGGTGTTTGGTCACAGTGACAAAAAAAAGATAACACACTAAGTAGGTGACATTTGAGAAGATATGGCTAGAAATTCCTGAATGCCCTCCTTCTATGAAACCTGCCTGAGAGACACATCCCACATTGTTCTCCCTGTGTTCCAGGATGTCTCAGGCTGCCTTGGCGTCCCTGCCTTCTCAGCTATAATTGTGGTGTTTCTACCAAAGCAGTTTTATTTCCTGACAGGCACGGCAGTTTATGAAAGCCAGGGCTATTGGGAAAATATTCCAGATGTACAGGTTCTGTGGTTGGTGGAAAATAGGCATTAATGGAAAAGGGACTGAAACCAAGGTCTCTTCCGATGGCTATTTCAGAACTTCTGGTTTTCCTGTGGAATTCCAAGTCAGTGGTGATTACAAAACCAAAAAGACCAAACAGAGTATTAGAAAAGCAAAGGACCAGGAGGAGTTCGTTTAGAAAATAGATAAACTCGAATGGTGCTTTATAGGTCTTCATTCTTAAGTCAGAAGGAAATGGGTGACTTTGGACGGTCTGGGAGCAGTGCAGTGGTGTTTCTGTGTTTCTCTTTTGTTCCAAATCAGTTTCCCTGTGTCTATTACTAGGCCCTTTAGAAAGGTTTCACGTCTGTGTCCTTGGGACCCAGGGCATGTTCTGACATGCAGAGGGCTGATCTTGTGCAGGGCATGGCAGCCAGCGCCACCTAGCTTCCACAGTTCCTCAACTCAGCAGTTTTCCAAGTTGTTCAATGAGGCCTCCCTCGGGGCTGCCTGTCAACCTCACAGATTTGGAGTGATGGAACTTGGGATGGGAGTTGAGAGAGCCAAGTATCACCACACTACACTCCCAAATTACTGATGGCCTGTGGTCCTCTCAGCTGTGCCACTTGCTGGCAAAAGTTAAAGCCTGGATGCTGATTATCTCACTCCCCAGCTGCTGACCACCATCGTGTTATCATATATACCCCGAGCCACGCTGGGTGCGCCAGATGGGCTTGATCTGGCCCAGAGGTGAAGTTGACATTCCAGATGACCTTGGGCTCATTATAATGAAAAAGAGCACACACACCAGAGCCAGGATGGACCTGACCATGCCCAAATTAGGAAAGAAACCCTGATCCCTGGAAATCTCCTCCCCTTTCCATGGAAAGTCCTGATGATAGATAGCATGAGGGTACCCTGCCATTTACAAACATTTTTGTGTCGTTCTACCAATTTCAGCAGCAGTGATTCACCAGGAGCTATCTGATAGTTACATCACAGATTCTCATATTCCCATCTTAATTATTAATATGGATAACATTTAAGAGGGGCGCGGAGGCATACACCCATAATCCCAGCATGCCAGGAGGCTGAGGCAGGAGGATAGCGAGTTCAAAGCCAACCTCAGCAAAAGCAAGGTGCTAAGCAACTCAGTGAGACCCTGTCTCTAAATAAAATACAAAAAAAAAAAAAAAA
>NW_025999894.1:3141149-3150136 GCF_001458135.2 Marmota marmota marmota | reverse complement strand
AAAAAAAAAAAAAAAAAAAAAAAAAAAAATGTGCTGGGGATGTGGCTCAGTGGTGGAGTGCCCCTGAGTTCAACCCCAGTCCCCAAAATGTATAACACTCAAATCGCACATCACACTTCACACACACACACACAATTACAGAAGGTGAAAAAAGGATTAAGATGATATCAGGGGCTGAGCTGAGAGCAATAGCAGAGAATAGTACAAGGGTCAATGCAGTTGGTGGATAAGATTGCAGCCCAGGAACTTGTTCAAGTTATGGAGCTGTCAAGAGCAGGGAACTTACTCCAGACCTGGGTCCCAAGGAGGGCAGTTTCAGAGTATCAATTTGAAGTCTCTGTCACCTTGAAACCTCAGCTTGTAGTGGACCGTGTGTCATCCACAGGGCAGAAGAAACTGGGCTGAGTGGAAGCCCTGGGACAGAGAATCGGAGGTTCATCACTGGTGGCAATTTTCCTGGGCAAGGTTCCTGATGAGTGAGCAGGTGACGGGGTCAATGTGCCACTGTGCCCAACCTAGGGTTGCTCCTCAGTTTATGTTCTCAGGTGAGGGAATGGCTTCATTTAGTGGTCTGGTGTGTTTGATAAGCTCACAGGCCTGCTTTTCCTATGATGTAGGTCTGTCCGCTGGTGCATCCATGTACTTCTGATTTAACTCCATAAGTTCACGGTTGGTCATTGTTATTAGCACAGTACATCTTTAGTAGGTGTCTTATGGTTGTGCTAGGAAGATCGTGGTTGTTTACTTGTTCAACAAGGTGTGGAGTCACTCTGCCTCGGCACTTGTACTCAACATGGAGTACTTCATGCCAATCTACTGCTTCAAAAGCTGCAGTCAGTCAGGGTTAGGCACAGCCTGAAAACGGCTGTCCTGTTTCCAGAAAGGCTTGGCCCTACTCTGAAAACTCTGCCTGTTCTCTCTCCGCATGCATGCCACACCCCCTGATAACGCAGCCCTATGTACCCAAACCCTGCTGCTGAGCAGAGGTGGCTGTAGAGTGAGGTCTCCTATTCATAACCATTGAAAAAAGTCTCCTGCCTGTTTCTAGAATGACTTGGTTGTTTGCAAATGGTACCTAAAAAGAACCTGTAAATCTGTTTACACAGACTGCTTTGAATTGTTGTCAGGGGCAAAGACATTCTCTAAGTCTGTGGAACTGTAGGAAGAACTGACACGGTTTCTCAATGCACTGCTTGACTATATTTTCTTCAGCAAATTCTTCATGTGCCATGCAGTTAGATAACATGTACAGAGACCAGACCTGGCTTCTGAATTCAGCTACTGTATTCTGAATCAGGGAGAGTTTCAAAGACAATCCTGGCAAGACTCATTCAGGACCTGCTTCCCCATAAAAAGCAGAGCAAGTCACCCCAAAATATGCCACTTTGTCCTAGGATTATTGGTATAGGAAGTGAATTTTAAAAGCAGACACAGAACTATTCTCTGCCTTCCCCCATCTGCCCAAATGCAGAGCATAAATTCCCCCTTATGAAGGTCTCTCTCTCTCTCTCTCTCTCTCTCTCTCTCACACACACACACATACACACACACACACACACACTCACACTCACACATACACACGGGGAACAGAATAGCCCTTACCATCAGAAACGAAGACAGTATCCAGGTAAGTCTAAAGTAGTCCCCCTGTGGCAGAAAAATGTAATGTAGATAATTCCAGAAACAAACAATTCGTACATTTTAACTGTGTGCTTTTCCGAATGGCATAATAAGATCCCATGCCAGTTCCATTCTGTCCAGGCTGAGATGTGAATCATCCCTTGTCCAGCAAGACCACCCTGAATACACACTCTCTACCCATTAAGCACTTAGTAAATATTTCAGTTATCAGATCAACTGTCGCAGTACTGCAATTCTTATATTCAAGTAGCCTTTATTTTACTTAAGAATGGCCCCAAAGTGTAAGAAGAGAAATGTGGCAAGTTTATTACAGTATATTTTTATAATTTCTCTACTTTATTATTAGCTGTTGCTGTTAATCTCTTACTATACCTAACTTAAAAATTAAACTTAATCATAGGTATATATGTATTTTAAAAATGTTAGTATATATACTGTTCAGTACTGTTCGTGGTTTCAGGCATTCACTGGGGGATTGGAATGTATCCCCATGGATAAAAGAGGGTTATATTTAAACTCTTATTTACCACTAGTTTTCCACATGTATTTACCTTCCCACAATTTAGCCTCCCTAGAAGCCCAAACTCTTTCCTTTATCTAGTCACTTTCTTATGCCACCCCCCAAAACACAATTTATATCCCTTTGTTAAAATGATGTATAAACCCCCAAACCTAATCACTTCTTTGGGTTTTTCACCTACTTATGGTAAAACTCCTGTGCATGTAAAAATACTAACATCAGATAAAACGTGTGATTTTTCTTAATCTGTCTTTTTTTCAGTTTAATTCACGGGTCCAACTGCAGAATGTGAGAGGATCCACTTGGATCCAGTGAACAACTTTAATGATGAAAAAAAGATTAGAATGTCAAGGAGAAATGTCATGAGGCAATTTCCCGTAATCTCAGGATATACTTAATCTTTCTGATGTCAACTTTAATGCGGGTTACGATTTTCACCTTCTTAAAAAGATGCAACGATCTCCTCCAAAACATCAGTCTTCCATCTTTGTTGTAGATGGTATTAGCATGTCAGAAATGGAGGGACACTGGATCATAGGTCGGGTTTACCCTTCATTGTTGGGAACATAATTGGATATAATCTAAAGTCAGTGGGCATTTGGAATACATAAATAAAAACATCGCCAAGAAATACATCGGATAAGAAGATAGCCTACTTAGATTTTCTGAACGATATTTCCTTGTGTTTTGTTTTGGAAGTCAGGACAATAGGGGCACATCTCATTTTACTGAGATTCACAGACACTGTGTTTATATGAAGTGAATATTTGTGACAACCCTAACCCTGTCTCACATGAATCTATTGACATGATTTTCCAACACCATGTGCTCACTTCATGTCTTTGTGTCACACTTTGGTAACGCTTGCTGTATTTCAAACATTTTGTTATGAGATGTGCATGTTTGTTCTGGTGATCAGTGGTGAGGGAGCATTGGTGTTGCTGTCGTGATTGTTCTAGGGCACCACCGACAGCACTCACATAAGGCAGCAAACTTAATTGATGAATGTGTGTGTTCTGACTGCTTCACCAGGAGCCTGCACCTCCCTCTTTCTTCTCAGGCTTTCCTATTCCTGGAACATAACAACATTGAAACTAGGCCCCCTAGTAACCCTACAATGGCCTCTAAGTGTTAAAATACAAAAGAAGGAGCCATACATTGCTCACTTATATCCAATGCTGGCAATAATCAAGCTTGCTAAGAAAGACATGTTAAAAGCCAAGGCGAGCTGAAATCCAGGCCTCTTGCACCAAATAGCCAAGAAGCCAATTCAAAGTAAAAGGAAATTAAAAGTGCTTCTCCAGTGGACACACAAATGACAAGACAGCAAAACAGCCTTACTGCTCACACGCAGAAAGTTCTCCTGGTCTGCCTAGGCAATCGAACCCCCCACAGCACTCCTTGAAAACACAGACCTCCAGAACAAGGCTCCAACTCCCTTCAATCAATTCTGTGAAAAATGAGAGAGCTGAGAGGGCTGCAGAAGGAAAGTCTGAAGCTAGCAGAGTTTGTCTCAGGAGGTTTAAGGAAAGAAGCCATCTCCACAACATAGTAGTGCAAGTGAGGCGGCAGGTGCCGATGGAGAAGCTGCTGGAAGTCAACGCCCAGTTTCAAAGTGTCAAAGGACAGGTTGACTCTTGCTAGGGATAATGCAGTTGGTGACTTTAAATTTAACTTAGTGCTCATTCACCATCCCAAAGTCGTAGAGCCCTTAGGAATTATACTGAACCATATATATATCTCCCCCGAGTTTAATCCCAGGTGTGTGTGTGTGTGTGTGTGTGTGTGTATTTGGGATGAAACCCAGAAGTGCTTTATCACTGAGTGTCTATGCTTTATAAATAGAACAAAAAAATTCTGGATATCAGCACATCTATTTACAACTTGTTTTACTGAATATTTTTTAAATGTTTTATGGTGTTATTAGTGCATTATAGTTACACCTAGTTTTGGGGTTCATTTTTACATAATCATACATGCATGGAATATATCTGCTCCACTTCAGTCCCTAGTACTTCCCCTTTCCTCCCCTCCTCCCTCCCCGTTTCCCTTCCTCAACTCTAATGGTCTTCCTTCTATTTATTTGCAGTTTTCTAGTTGGTGCTTTCCAGATATACATAAAGGAAAAATTCACAGTGTGAGATTCATATGTGTATACAGGATGGTTTGATCAATTTCTTTCCACGGTTTCCTCCTCCTTCCCTCTGCTCCCCCTCCTCTACTCCACTGATCTCCCTTCTAATTTCATGAGGTGCCCCCCTCTTGTCTTAGTTTCCACATAGAAGAGTAAACATTTCACTCTTGACTTTCAGAGTCTGGCCTATTTTATGTAGCATGGTGCTCTCCAGTTCCATCCGTTTACCAGAAAATAGAATAATTTCCTTCTTCTTTACAACTGAGTAAAACTCCATTGTGTATCTAGGCCACATTTCCTTTATCCACTCATCTTCAGTGGGGAACTGGGGTAGTTCTATAATTTGGCATATTGTGAACTGAGTCATTATGAACATTGGTTTACTGAATATTTTAAGCACACCATTGAGGCATACATCACAGAAGAAAAAAAAAATGATTCCTTTCACCACATTACTACTCATTGACAATGCACTTGGTCCCCAAGGGCTCTGATGAAGATGTGCCATGAGATGAAGACCATGTTCATGCCTGATAACATGCATGCTGCTGCCTGTGAATCAAGAAGTAATTTCAACTTCCAAGCCATTATTTTAAAAATTTATTTCGTAAGACGATAGCTGCCATAGACAATGATTCCTCTGATGGATCTGGGCAAAGTAAACTGAAAGCCTTCTATAAAGATTCACCATTCTAGATCACATGAAGAGAATCTGTGATACATGGAAAGAGAATCAAAATCTCAACATAAACTGAAGTTTGGAAGACGTTGATCCCAGCCCTCCTGGATGACTTTGAGAAATTCAAGTCTCCAATAGAGGAAATAATGCAAATGTGGTAGAAATACCAAGAGAACTTGAATTAGAAATGGAGCCTGAACCTGAAAAGGTGCGGAATGGCTACAATCTCATGATAAACTTTTAATGGATGAGGAGTTACTTCTGATGAATGAGCAAAGGTAACGGTTCCTGAGGCGGAAACATCTCCTGGTGAAGACGCTGTAAACATTACTGAAATGACAAGTACACAGAATGTTAGTAAAATTGACTGATGAGGCCAATTAGCCAAGACTCAAGTTCAAAGTAAATTCAACTTTGAAAGAAGTTCTACCATGGCATGGTGCAGAGAGACTTTTTGTGAAACAAGCAATCGATGTGGCAACCTTCACTGTAATCTTATTTTAAGAAACTGTCACAGCATACCAACCTTCAGCAACCCCAATCAGTCAGCAGCCATCAGCATCAAATCAAGTTTCTCCACCAGCAGAAGGATTAAAACTCATGGAAGTCTCAAATCATGTTAGCATTTTTTAGCAATAAAGGTGTTTTTTTTTAAATTAAAGCATATACTTTTCTTTTTTTAGACATAATGCGATTGCACACTTAACAGTGTAGTATAGTGTAAACATAACTTTTATATGTACTGGGAAACCAAAAATATGTGTGTGATTCCCTTTAATACTGTATACATTTTACTGCAAAGGTCTGGATCTAAACCCGCAAGGTTGGGTGATTACCCACCCTTAGTTCTATGAGGAAATTTTCCAGATGAAGATGATAAGGATAATAATGATCTAGAAACAGAAGCTGTTTCATATTCACAGGGGAAAGCATTAAACTCTCAATGGAATAGAATCCCTACTGTCTCTTGTAGACTTAAAAATTTTAAACACCATACCTAAAACCACTACAGTTTCCTTTGATAGCAATTGGAAAAAGAAAGAACCCTATAAACCTGAAATCTCGCTCCCTCCTCATGAAAAAGCAGGTTAAACCTGTCTATTACACATTACCTTCATAGCTCAAATTCTGCCATCCTGTATACAGAATGAGTCCATCCTCTCCCAGTAATGGTTGATAAAGAATAAAAATATAAGTTAAAAACAAGGGACAACCAGGGTCTAGAATCAATCTCAAGTTCCAAAACAGGCATTCCTCACTGAAAAAAGAAGCAAAAATAAAAGTTCAACTTAAAGTCCAGGAAATTTCTATTCACATTTCTTTGAACTGACTTTGGGGTGTTTGGAATTCACAAATAATCCACACACGGACTTCAGATGCCACTGTACTTTCTGACTTTCCTCAAGGTAGCCACAAGAGCAATGGCAATAGGTTCTCACCAACAGTTCCTGACGGTAAAATGTAGTGGAAAATATCTACTTGTAATAATGCAGACCACATTCTAACTGCCACTTAATGCGGCCGTGCTTTATTTCCTAAGATTTCAACTTAGCACAGCTAATCATAGGGCCGCTTATGCCCTGACTATAGACCTGTTAAGTTCTGCCTGAAAAATTTACAAAGGTGCCACTTGAGAAGGAAATCCAACCAAAGTCACAGTGGGAATTAAACACTCCAAGGTATTAAACATCTGCAAATTTTTAAATGTAACACAATAAGCATTTATTTCTTTAAAAAATCTATTCTTCAATATACACCAATAGCAAAGGGAAAATTTGGTTGACTCTCCATGGACAGTGACATCTGACAAGACATTTGTCTACCCATAGCCTGTGCAGGTGACCGTATTTGGGGACAGGGTCTGCAACTAAAGATGGAATTAAGAACCTTGAGATGACATCAGTCTGGAGGAACAAGGTTCAAACTTCAGTGACCACATCCTCGTGAAAAGGAGTAGAAACACGGACACAGAGAATGAGGCCACGTGAGGACAGAGGCGGAGGTGGAAGTCATGCAGCCTCAGGCCAATGAACACCTGTAATCTTATTTTAAGAAACATCTCCTGGTGAAGACGCTGTAAACATTACTGGAATGACAAGTACACAGAATGGACTACCAGAAGCTAGGAGAGGCGGTGAAGAACTCCCCGGTGTCTTTAGAGGAAGCACATCCCTGCCGACAGATGTCTGCCCTCCAGAATCAGGAGAGAGTCAATTCCTTGTTTGAATCCAATACACTCAAATATCACGATGAAAGAATTAATGGAGAGGAATGAATGTTTTAAGAACAAATCCTTCTCCTCTGATCCATACAAGAAGACCTTCTCATCTACCCTTCAGACCCACCAGCAAGTGTGCAGATTTTAGAGTGAAAAAATTGAGACGTGTATGAATCAAGGAAACCACAGAGAAAACTGTTTGCTCCCTGTTCCCTAACATATCTTATTCTGTAATACTTCCTTGACTTTGCAAATGTGGGATGCTTTTTCCTACCTAGGAAACGCTTTTTAAAAATCTTTAAGCGAGGTGCAGTGTGCGTGACTGTAATCCCAAAGACTTGGGAGCCAGAGGCAGGAAGATCACAAGTTGAAGGCCAGCCTCAGCAACTTATCGAGGCCCTGTCTCAAAATAAAAAATTAAAAAGGGGACCTGGGGATGTGGCTCAGTGATTAAGCACCCCTGGGTTCAAACCCTAGTACCCTCCCGAAAAAAGAAAGATTTATAAAATGGAGATCAGATGTCACCTTTTCCTTTAAAGTATCTTCTGCACGCGCGCACACACACATACACAAACACACACACACAAACACACAAGGTTATTCACTCTTTATTCCAGCCTCTACAGCATTTTTTGCCTACTCCTATTACAACACACATTACAATGCCTGTGGTTTGGGGTTTATAGAGCTGTCTCCCCGACTAGGTGGTGAGGTTTTTAAATACAGCAACTTGATCTTTCTTTCCCGACCTCTCCATATATGGTCTCCAGTCACTCAGAGGTCTAGCCTGGACTGCCTTTTAGAACAGTGACTGGCTTCCAAGTTCCAGGACGTAGAAGCTTCCAGTTCTCCTAGGCCAAGACTCCAAACTCCCAGAAAGTCATTCCTATTTTGTTCTAACAGTTACAGCACGTTGTAAGGCTGTCTCTGACTTCAAGAGTGAGCAAAGTGTTCACCTCTCGATGTCAGGAACCACAGTTATGCAGGGGAATGGGAGGGATTGCTAAGGGTCGTTTTTGGAGACTAATGTACCCCACCTGGTTCAAGCCCTAAGCTTCATCTCTTACTAAAACCCGAGCCACAGACCCTTCCCCTCCATACCAACATGCTCTTCTGTAAAACTAAGATTAACACTCTTAACTTGATAGGACTGGTAAAAAGAGGAAAAGAAGGTAATGCAATTTATTTGGTGTGGCGTTTTTGTTTACAGTGACCTTCTAACAAATGACAACTGTTTTTTTTCTCAAAAAGGAAGATGCATTTAATAAAACAGTGAGCTGTAGGTAGCTGAAAGGAGGAAAGGGAGAGGGGGCCTTCCTGGGGAAAAGAGGAAGGCAAAAGGGCAATAAAGATGATCTTTGTTAATGTCAATTAATTTTGCTAAAGGCTAATCTTTTTGCTATCAGGCAATTGTAGATGAAATAACCAAATCTGTGGGGTGGGGGGAAGCATTCAGAGTGTTCATCAGCTAAGAGTACTTATGTCTAGGGAAACTCACAGCTGTTTCAGGGTATTATACTGTAGTTTTGCAGAATTTATTTTAAAACTTATGCTTTTTAAAATAGATATTGTCTCTACTAAAACAATATATATTCATAGAAGATATTTTAGGTAATACAGGAGAGTACTAGGAAGAAAATAATGATCACTCACAATGCTTTCACAAAAGGTAACTACTATAAATATCTGATTATATCCTCTCACAGCTATTTTGTTGTCAAAATGCGCACAAGGGCTGGATTTGCGAGTGTACAACCTGTGCTGTCATAGCCCCCCCCCACCCCCCGGCCCTTGT
>NW_025999894.1:3137592-3140455 GCF_001458135.2 Marmota marmota marmota | reverse complement strand
CTGCCACCTGCGCCCCCCCACCCCAGCCCGCTCAGAAGGACCTATTGTTGGTTTAACCATTTCTGGTAACCATCTTAAAATTAATAACTTTTGTGTTGGGGTTCTGAATTTTTATTTTGCACAGAGCACTGCAATTATATAGCTGGTCCTGAATGTACATGTGTATGTTTGTATTTCTGTGACCATGTATAAAAACAGATGTGGCTATATATGTGTGCATGCATCAACCCTTCAAGCACATTTAGAATGCCCTTGCTTATATCAGGTTTTAATGTAAAATATTATTATAAGTATTTCCCCACGCCATTAAACATACTTTATAAACATTATTTTAATGGCTACATGATATTTATCTACAGATATCTCATGTTTCTAGTAACTATTCTCTTATTAAACTTTCAATCTATTTACATATTTACTTATATAAACTATTTTTCAGCACATATCTTTGTGCATTTTTTTATTTATCTGTAAGGAGCTACTCTGGAAATGGAATTACCGAACCAAAGTATATGAATATTTCTAGTTTTTGAAATATATTTTCAAGTTAATTGTCCTTAGTAAAATTCTTCAGATTTCTGGTCAAAAGGATAGTCAACAAGAATGCCTTAGGTATGTTTTATAAGAGACCACTGGACAAAGAGAATTCATTCATAGAGGCAAAATGCATGTATTAGTTAGAGTTCTCTAGAAAAAAAGAACTAACAGGAGATATATAATGTATTAGATTGGCTCACAGGGTCGGAAGCTAGTTAGTCCTGCAGTGGATCTCTGCAGACTATAAGCTGAAAGAACAGTCCAAGAAACTGGAGCTTCAGAAGAAGGATCAATAATGCATCCCAGTCTGTGACTGAAGGCCTGGGGACTCCCTGGAGGATCACTGGTCAGAATCTGCTTTGGGAGAGTGAAGGAGCTGGACTCCAATGTCCTCGGGCAATCACACCAGCAGCTGAAGTACCTGCTGAGAAGAACGGAACTTGCCTGTGTGTTGGTTCGGAGGATACTCACTGAGGAGCTGACATTTGACTAAACACCTGAAGAAAGTGAAGGAGAAATCTCTCCACACATTTGGAGGCAGAATATTCCAGATAGATAAAATAGCAAAAGCAATGGACCTGTCAAATAGGTAGTTGACTATAGTCAAAATGAATCTGTGGAAGTTGGATTGGGAGGATATGCCCTATCATAATTGTATAGACTCATATTCCAAGAAGAATTAGGGGTTAGGGAGATGGAGGAAGATGGAGAAAATAAATACTATGAATAAGATTAAAGACAGGAGGATTCTTACACAGACTAACAGTATAGTAACAACTCACCCCTGTCTACATGAGGTCAACAACGGTAGTGACAAGCCGAGCAAAGGCACCCAGGTTATGGGCGAAAGAAATGAATGAAGAAATGAAATGTGGGATCTCAGCTAGGTGGAAGGGGTAATAGAGACCAGAGGGAGTTTGAGAGAGAGACACTACAGACCTTGAAAAGACCAGAGGTCCCGGTAAGTCCAAAGAGCAGGTATTCTAGGAACTCCTTCTGCAGGAGAAGAAACCCTGGGCTTCTGAAGAGGAGTGGCCTGAGCTGACTACATGGTCAGAACCTGTTCTACAGGTAGAACACTGAATGTAGACTAGAGGAGGTCCCTGTGATGAAGACATTATCCAGCCTAATGACCAGGGCAATGGACTGGTGAGCCACAGTACCGACATTAAAAGTGGCTAGTACAATAGCAGGTGTACTCCAAGTACTTACACTGCTCAGAGTCTATGTATCATCTCAACAACTGCTAGGTACCTTTGTGATTGCTATTATTTTAGATCACCGTGGTATTCTTCATAGCTAAAAGAAATATTAAAATTATATATAGAAGAGAATGTCTTAGAAAGCAACTAAATATTATCTCACAAAAGTGGTACCATCAGAGTGCTGTCTCCCAAGCTGGCTTACACTTAACTCTGTGATGTCTGAAAAAATAGAGGACAGGAGGACAGATACAGTACTAATTAAATGTTATTCCTCATGTTGATTTATATGCACGTGCTTCTCTACCTTTATCTATCTGTTGTGAGTGTAATTTAACAGAAAATTTCAGAAAGGAAGGAAGTAAAAATAAATTTTCCATGCTAATTTGGAAGATGAACAAGATGAAGAAGGTAAAGATAAAGGATGTCCTAGTCAAACAGTTGGTCAACAGCCCATAGACATGCATTATATACATGCACTGAGAAATCTAGACAGGTAACATTAAATTAAAAGGACTTAGCATTCAAACCATTTCCATTTTATTTCATGCAAAGCAATCTAGTCTTTTTTTTTTTTTTTTTTTTTTTTTTTTTGTAGTTTTCGGTAGACACAACATCTTTGTTTGTATGTGGTGCTGAGGATCGAACCTGGGCCGCACGCATGCCAGGTGAGCGCGCTACCACTTGAGCCACATCCCCAGCCCCAGCAATCTAGTCTTATAAGTTTAAAAAGACAAGCTAGAAGATCTTTAATCAGGGTACTTTCCTCTAATATATAGCACAACACCATTGGAGACATGTTTGACCACATACCTCAAATTTTCTTAAATGTTTACGCTTTTAATAGGAATTGAAAACTTCCGTTTTTCTGCCTAGATGAAACTTTTTCTACCATTTGGAAATATTTGGAAATGAAAAACATAAATAGCAGACAAACTGCGTTTGGTCATCAGTGTTGCTTGCTCTTTGGGGAATCACTGTTTTCCACCACCTGCCCCTAGAGGAGGCAGGAAAGCTGAGCCAACATACGCGAGATGCCTTCTCCAACTCCATCTCACAAGGTTGTTCAACATGAACTGAAGGAAGAGCATTTGGTGGTTGGTGGGGAACAGAGCAGAGGTGGG
>NW_025999894.1:3051808-3137227 GCF_001458135.2 Marmota marmota marmota | reverse complement strand
TTAGAAGGCAGTTCAGGCCCAGGGATAGCCCTACACGAGGATTTGGTGTGAGTCAACACAAGGAAGCGGGGAGGCTGGTGTGATTCAGTTGCTAACTCTGCACTTGGGAAACCATGCATTCTTGTGAGTAATCCCTGCCCAAGATAATGAAAGTATAAAAATATGTTTGCACAATAGTCATTGAAGTTGAGTGTTTTTCATGGTGTTTGCTAGTCTACTGGCTAAACAGGAAGTTTTTTGCAGGATGCTCTGATATCCTCTGTTCACAGTAACAACTTTAGCACTTTGCTTTCCTCTTCTCCCACGAGACACTTAATGTTTCCGCCCTAGATCCTGGACACGGTCGCAGATTTCCTGTAGGGAGCTAAGGTTCCTTAACACTTTAAGGATCGGTTCTATTCCACGAAAGAGTCGCAAGGAACCACACATAGGCGGACCAGTTCACTGATGATATGCCTGGAGGAAGATCAGAGCTGATGAGTTCATGAAACCGCGAATCATGACCAGCAAGCAGTCTACATCAATCTCCAAAAAAATGGTACTTAATGTAGTTTCTGGTCCTAGAGAGAAGGATAAATGATTCACTTGGGTTGATTATGAAAGGAAGCTCTTCCTCCAGGCCTTCTCTTGGCACCTGGAAATCATTACGAGGGCTAAATGTTATTGTTATCTAAAGATGATGAAAACAAATTAAGCCAATGAGAAGAGGTGAGATTATATTAACATCCAGTGTGATTATATTGACAGCTGCCAATCTTCTTCTGAACCAATCTCCTATTCACCTGGTCATATTTGATTTTAAGTTCTATCCTTCTGATGCAGTATGGCATGGTGATTAACAGCATGGACTTAGAGTAAGGGGACCCAAGTTTCAATTCCAGCACTTTTATCTGTATAACGTTGAGGAAATCTGTCCATTTTTTTAAGCATCTCTTTTTCTTCACCTTTAAAATAGAAATAATAATTGCATTTTATTGAATCATATTTTTTTAAATGTTTTATACAATAAACCCTACATAAGTTCTTTTTATTTTTTTTTGTTTTTTTTTGTTTTTTGTTTTTTGTTTTTTTAACATTTTTTAAAATCTTTATTTCATAGAAGGGAAGTTTCTTTAGAGATTACCTTTCCTCCAGAACAAAGGAGCAGAGATGTAATTTGACTTGCTAACAATCATAGAGCTAGTTAGAATCATAGCTGTCACTAAAATCCTGATTCACATTCTAATGTACTTTTCAGTACCCATATAAATTTTTTTACACCTTTTTTTACCCCTCATTTTTTAAAATTTAAATTGTTATATATACAACAGAAGGCATTACAATTCATATTGCACATATTGCACATTACCTTAGGGTAATGATGACCATCACATTCCTACCCATATGCCCTCTCCCTTCACCTCCCTCCCTTTTTCCCCTTTGCTCTATCTAGAGTTCATTTAATCCTCCCATCCCCTCCCCGACCCCCGCAGCATATTATGAATCAGCATCCTTAAATCAGAGAAATAATTCGGCATTTGTTTTTTTGGGATTGGCTAAGTTCACTTAGTATTATATTCTCCAGCTCCATCCAATTACTTGAAAATGCCATGATCGTATTCTCTTTTAATGCTGAATAATATTCCATTGTGTATATACACCACACTTTATCCATTCATCTACTGAAGGGCATCTAGATTGGTTCCACAGTTTAGCTATTTTTTTTTGTTTTTTTTTTGTTTTGTTTTTTTTATTTTTTATTGTTGGCTGTTCAAAACATTACATAGTTCTTGATATATCATATTTCACATTTTGATTCAAGTGGGTTATGAGCTCCCATTTTTATAAAGCTTAATGAGTTAATACCTAAGTTCCTGGCGTACTGATAATGCCTGTTGATTTAATCAAATAAATAATTTGTATTATTATCATGTTTGATCAATTTTCTTTCAGTCTATAATTATTGAATTTTTATGATCTATACATCTCTTAATAACACTCTAGAAAGTAAGATCCTAGCCAGGAATGCACTAGGATCCCAGAGACTCAGGAGGCTGAGGGAGGAGAATCTCAAGTTCAAAACCAGCCTCAGCCACTTAGTGAGACCCTTAGCCATTTATCAAGACATTGTCTCAAAATAAAATATAAAAAGGGCTGGGGATTTGGCTCAGTGGTTAAATGCCCCTTGGTTCAATCCCTGTTATTGAAAAAAAGAAAGAAAGTAAGATCCCAGAAGACAGGGTCTTTTATGTTTTTTTTTCACTACTGCATTCATTCCTAGAATAATGCATGATCCATAGTTTGACTCAACAAATATTTGCTATATGAAGGAATAAATTGATAACATAAAGATAATGATAGCAAGATAGAGTTGACCACCAGGATGAAAATCCTGAGGATGTTTTGTGTTTTGTTTATTTGTTAATTTTTTAGTGAATGACCCATGTGATGAAATCATAGTTTTTCAGATGAGCCCAGGTGGGCAGGTGGATTTTCAAGATGGCGGGATAGATCTGTTTCTGAAAGCCTTGATTTCTGAAGATTTCATGTCTCTCCAGAATGTCAGTCACCCTCCAGCTAATGAAGCCCCTGAAGCTGTAAGAAGGGCTCTGTTTGAATAACTCCAACCAGCATAGATGCCACTTCTTTGGTTCCTAAAAACTCATAACAGTGATGCCTATGCCGATGCAAACACATGCATTTGATTTTGTCATTCGTCTTCTCAACTTGTCTTCTGGCTGGTTTCTTTCTTTTCCAATAATCCAAGAAGAGGACAGAGACATTCTGAAGTAAAGATGTTGTTTTTCTTCATCATTTACAGCATAAAAGGTCTTAGACCTGACCATTAAGCAACGTAGTAGCACTCACTGAATGTCAACAGAAATAGAAGCAAAAGACTTTGGGCATGAAATTGCATTGGTATTTTGAATCTGCAACTAAAATGGCACTGATAATTTTAATAAACAAAATTAACATGCAGATCATGACTTTTCATTTACTACAGGGTCTTTAAGGAAGAACATGGATATAACACCGTGTCTATTAGAAAGTCAGGATGGCACAGACAGCTGAGTGTACAGGAGACCAGTGAGCTTGCCTGGAGACACACCACCTGATTCTAGTCCTGGGTCCATTACAAACTAGCTGTGAGACACTGGAAGGACTGCCTCACCTAAGTTTCCCAGTGAATCAGGTGAGATAAGACACATGAAGCCCCTTGCATGATGCCAGGAATGGTAAACACAATAAATGTCATCTTTGACTGATGATATGATGTTTCATAAAGATAACATCTACTTGGGAAGAAACGTGTTCGGAAGGACAAGATCATCAAATCCCTTTCTTCTTTTTTTTGCTTTGTTCCCATTGACATCATTTCCCTTAAAATTGTGCCAGTGCTGAGGTATCTAGAGTCTTACTGAGCTGAAAGCAAGTTGAACGTTTCACATAGGGCATGGCTGTTCATGCTTAAAAATAAAAGAGCAGCAACAATAACAACAACAACAACAAAAAAAACTTTTTGATGATATCCACCGGAAATCTTGAGACTTTGCTTCATGTCTTGACCATCTTCCTGCTTCAATAAAGATTCTCATGAGACTCTTGGGAGAATAGAGTCAAACAAACCTGGGAGTAAGCTGAGCACTGACTTGTGTGGGGAGGATGTTGTTTATATTTTAGATCCTGTTTTCATCCTGGTTGAAGTGCTGCTGGTACCAGGTGCTTCTCCCCCCCTCTGTTATCGGCTCCTCCTCAGGGTTCAGCCTGCTGGAAGCAGCTTCCTGTAGCCTCTGTGAGAAACTGGATGCTAAAGAATAGAAGGGAGCCTGTCAAAGGTTATCTCCCACTTGGGTTGCAGTTTCCACCCATGACAAGGTTGAGCGTGGTCTGGTAAGACCATTATGTGGTGTGCCACCTAAGAGGAACAGTGTTCTTGCTGATAGAGAGCTGAGAAGGTGTGGGGGAGATGGCAGGAAGTAGGCATGGGAGACACTAAGAGAATTCCCACACTCAGATGCTGCAGACACTGATAAAGTACAATGCGTAACCCTCCTGGGAAAAGCAAGAGTCTATGACATGTCACACGGTGGATCCTACATTGCTTAGTGCTGATGGCCATGCTACTCCAAGAACAACCTGGATTTAGCTCTCCACAGTGAATAAACTTTTGGAATCCTATTTCCAAGGGAAAATGTCACTACCTCCTCAGATCATTGATCACCTTCCAATAAGACTCAAGATGGCAATTCACTAGCTAATCAGAAAGCAAGGACACTTGATTTGCACCGAAACCTCCTGACCCAGGACAACAGGCCTTAGAGTTGAGAGAAAAATCCACCTCTGCCCCATTCTACCTCCATGCTGGGGAGATTAGCAGGTGGGCAGAGAGAGGCTCACCACAGTACAGAAACCAACAACACAGCATGGAAGAGATGCTGGAGCCCAGACAGATATCTCCATGCCTGCCAACAAAAGAAGCAGCACACCTCCGTAGAGCTCTTACTTAAGGAAGTGAGTTACTACAGGGGTATCCTCTGAGTTATCAGTTATTGACGGTAAAGCGGAGTCTTGACTTAGGACTGGGGAAAATATCACCCGTTGCACTTCCTCTGAGCCAGGCTCAGCTATTTCCTCTCCACTACTCATGATTTCCTTCCAGGCATAAATGGTCTCCAGCAATGGCCCTCTGATTCCCAGACAGGACCATACTACCCCGACCCGTTCACTGATTTCAAGGGCAAATCACAAATGGCAACCCTTCTGGAAAACAAAACAAAACAAAACATGAGTAGTCATTTTCCCCTTGCAGGGGGAAAACAGGGCGGAAAGAGGACTAAATGAAGGGATACCGTTTCTTAGAATCATTATTGTGATCCGTTTACATAGATTTCAGAAAGCACAGGTTTGGGAAATATGTAGAACTGCTTCTACTTGGAATCAGTTTTTCTTGATTCCTGTAGAAACTTTTCCTGAACCCATAAAGATGATCACTTCCCAGTACTTAAATAAAACCAAGAAGTTTCTAGGCCACAGGGAATTTGGAATTCTTCCTGCTGAACAAGAATGAGACTATGCCTACAAAAAGCCATATTTCCACAGAGAGATTTTAGAGTCTCCAAAGTAAGTGAGAAAAGAAATTAATTAATTTTTTTGTAAAAGAAAGAAAGAAAGAAAGAAAAACAAGTAAGCCTCACTACTCTTAAAATATTCATCAAAAAAGAAAATGATCCTGGTTTCTCACTGGCTTTAATATTTGAAGGTTACCTGAAGCTCTGGTCAAAAATATATCAAACACAAGATTCTAACACTTCACATTTACCAATTTATGCCTTTGAGTTAGGACTTGCCTGCAGAAAAATATTTATTGAGTATTAACATTTTCAGGCACAGAGATGTTAAGAATATAGTGCCTGCCCCCCAATATTTCGAGTTGCTTCCTAATGAATTATTGCTAAAAGGAAAAAAAAATGTCCTGGAATATTTTAGGTATCAAAATTAACAATGGTAGTAACAGATTATAAACCACAGGAAAAGCTTTAAAATCCATGAAATGGAATAAAAAAGGAAGAGTGAGAGAGGGAGAGAAAGAAAGTATGTAAAGTTCTTCTTAACAAAACAAGAAGAAAGTTTGTTCTTCTAGCTTGTTCTTCTTAACAAAAGAGAAATAAGGGAATTTTAAAATTATCTTTTAGCAACCATCATAGTGATAATTGTTACAGAGGCAAATTATCCATGAATGCTAAAACTACCAGGTGAAAGTTTAACAACAAAGATATTTAGATAGATGCAAAATATTTTCCCATAAGATACTTATTAAGTACTGCTGGGCTGGGTGGTGCACTCATATAATCCCAGCTGCTTGGGAGGCTGAGGCAGGAAGATCACAAGTTCAAGGCCAGCCTCAGCAAAAGTGAGGCACCAAGCAACTCAGTGAGACCATATCTCTAAATAAAATACCAAATAGGGCTGGGGATGTGGCTCAGTAGTCGAGTGCTTCTCAGTTCAATCCCCAATACCAAAAAAAAAAAAAAAAAAAGATACGTATTAAGTACAAAAGGTAATTTTCAGTGGAGAAAATCAGGCAGGTATCACCTTAACCAAAGGGATCAAAAAGAACATCACCAATAATAAATGGGAATTGTGTGGCTCTTTCTAGGTTGTACTGAGAAAGACACAGCGTCATATCTAGGGTATTCCTGCCAAAAACATAACAAATCTAATCGTGAGGAAAGTCCAAACAAACTGAACTGTGATCTATAAAATAAATGACCTACATGTAACAAAAAATGTCAAGGTCATGAGAAATAAAGATTGAATGAACTACTTTATAGTGAAGGAGAATAAAGAGATATAAAAAAATTGAATATAATTGGGATCCTAGATTGGATACCAAACTAGAATTTTGTTGTTGTTTGCTTTGAAATAAAAGACATCATAGAGAAATGATGAATTTGACAAGATCTATCCATCAAGTCAGGGATCACAGCATTTTCTGTAGAAAATCAATAGTAAATGTTTTAAGTTCTGCAGGCCACATGGTCTCTATTACAGTTATTCAATTCTGCCACTGTGGGGAGAAGCAGCAATAGGCATCCCATATACAAATGAGCAGGGCTGTGTTCCAATAAAACTTTATTTACAAACATAGGTGCTGAGCCACATTGGCCAACTGCAAGATGACAGGAGAGCCTTAGAATAATGCTGACTTTCTAATTTGTCAATCATACTGTGGTTATATAAGAGAATCCTTGTTTTTAAGAAATTTTGTATACAGAAGACATCATGTATGCAACTTACTCTGGAAGAGTTCAGAGAAAGACAGGACAAATGATAAATAAATATCGTAAAAATTTCACTAGGGGAACCTAGTGGAGAGTATATAGAAATTTTTTGTACTAGTCCACAAATAGTCTGAAGTAATTTTTTAAATGATTAAAAAGGAAAAGAAAACATCATGAGAGAGAATGACTTCTTGGGACAGAACCCACCATCAGCATTACTATCCAACATAAAGAAGGTTCTTAGAGTGTGTTAAGCGTGGGAATGAATCAATTCACTAATTAATTTATGGAAGGAGTGACATCCAGGACAGGTAGGTTTAAGAAGAAGTTGAGAAAATCAATTAGGGGGGAAGCTCACTTAGAATAACCTCCCAAGCAGGGAGGACACTTGAGAAGCAGGAGTCTGACAGCATCAAGACACAAAAGTACCAGCTGGGAGATACCAGGGGCAAAATTTCCCCTTCCCTTGCCTTTCAAGACCAACCTGCATTCAACTGATTTCCACTTTCTTAGAGTCCACAGTGTTTTGTTGTTTTGTTACTGAGGATTGAACCCAGGGACACTTAAACACTGAGCCATATCCCCATTCTTTTTTTAATATTTTATTTAGAGGCAGTGTCTCGCTCAGTTGCTTAGGGCCTTGCTAAATTGTTAGAGTCTGTAAACAAGTCTGGATGGCGCCTGGCAAAATGCCAGAGGGAGTGGTTTGTGAAGTAACGCCAGTGAGCCATTAAGTGTGGAGATTCCTTATTGGTTGACTGATGTATCTAGTTTATGCTAATTAGATAAACTGTGTGGAATGTATAAATACTGCTCCTGTCCTGCAATAAACGGTTTCCACTGCTGCTGTATCAATCTACACAAGTTGTTTGTCACCCCCGGGTTATTTTGCTGCAGCCGGACTGCGGCACTAAATTGCTGAGGTGGGCTTTATACTTGTGATCCTCCTGCCTCAGCCTCCTGAGCCGTTGGGATTACAGGTGTGTGCCACGTGCCCGGTTACATCATGATTTTAAATGATGCTCCCCAGCACAATTTCTGTAAACCTTCTGTGTACCATGCACTGTGTTCAAAATGCATAACTCTGAAGGGAAATTATTTCTGCATTTTTCTTCTTCTTGGCTTTCATACTGAAGCCAGAATTAGACAGTCAGTATAAATAGGTAAATCAAGTCAGATCAGATCAAAGAGGCCAATATGAGTGAGTCTGGGAAGTTGGAGAGGAATTGAAATGCCTTCAGAGTCCTCCCTGCACCCTTTTCAAGATGACCTGCCCTGGCTCCAACCTGTTTCTAAGGTAACCTGTCCCAGGGATTATCCCTCTCTACAGGGAGTTGTTAATTATGCCCCCTTCCCGCCCAGATCAGGCCACCTTGTCCCTCCAACCCATCTGCTGTTCACCTTTTGGCCATCCCACTGAGCATCTCCTGGCCTAGTCACAATGCAGGAAGGAGAGAGATAAGGGGAAGACAGCAGGACAACAAAGGGAGCCTAAGACATATAAAAAAGATGGACGCCTCACTTCTTAGGATACTAGGATAACCAGCTATGGCCCCCTTCTCCCTCCTGGGAGAAGTCTATGTTACCTCTTTTAAAATAAACCCTGCTTCTCCAATGTTATACTTCAGCATGTGAGGGAGCAGAACTCTTCACCAGTAACCAGCGGTGTCAACATCCCTGGGGTTGTCTGGGCATTTCAAAACCCACAGGAATACTTTACATTGTACAAAGAGCCACCAAACCATGGCAATCAGAGATGTTTCCAGATATACGAATAAATCACGTGGATAAGAATGATGAGATTGTGGAAATAAAAATTCTTTACATATGGGTTGGTGCTGAGAGCCATAGCCAAGTAGGAATGACGCATGGCATTTTTGGTTGAAAGGTGACCCTGCTCAGGGATTAGGGTGGCTCCAGGTTTAGGGTGGTTCCTGCTGGATTAGGGTGGATCCTGCTGGGAATAGGGCATATCCTGCTGCCTCAGGCGCCCGCTCCTTGAGTTCCCGTGGAGTTCTCACGGGGTTCTGAGAGAATTGGTAGCAGAGCCCGGTGGAGGGAGTGTTATTCCCAGGTAGTGTGTGCAGAGTGTCGGTGAGAGTTCAGGAATAAAGAGTTGCTGTTGGAATCTACAGGTTTTTGTGGTGCCTCGGTTATTTTGTGCCCAGACAGACTGCAGCAGGTTGGTTTCCAAGGCTATGCTTGGAACCATAATCAAAATTTGGGTAAGCATTCTGATTCTTAAAAAAAAAATAGGTTACCCATGCCGCAGCAAAATAACGGGGGTGGGGGTGGGGGGACGAGCAACTTGTGTACATTGATACAGCAGGAGTGGAAGCCAGCCTTTTATTGTAGGACAGGAACGGTATTTATACATTCCACACAGCTTATCTTAATTAGCATAAACTAGATACATCAGTCAAGATACATCAGTCAACCAATAAGGAATCTCCACACTTAATGGCTCCCTGGCGTTACTTCACAAACCACTCCCTCTGGCATTTTGCCAGGCGCCATCCAGACTTGTTTACAGACTCTAACATACCCGGACTTTTGTAAGGTAACAAGGGAAACCCCCAGACTGGGTGAGTGAGCATGGAAAAGGTTAACTTCTTGTTGACTCCAATTTTCAACCCCTTATCTCCCAAGGCTTCTGCAGCACAGGAGGAGAGATCTCAAAAGTCAGGAAAAGTCATTTCTGACCAGGCGAGAAAGTGTCCACACCTCATTTGACGGAACTGATCAACAGATCCAACCAAAGGCAAGGAATCAGCCTTGGGAATCAGAAGCAAGGATAAGTGGCTATTTTGTAAGCACTGACTACCTCAGCCACCAAATCTCTTCTGCCTTTTTAGTAAAAACCCCATGTGTTAGTGAGCTTCTCATCACTGTTATGAAATACTAGAGAAAAGCCACTTAAAAGAGAAAGAATTTATTTGGGCTCAGTTTCAGAGATTTCAGTGCATGGATAGCCCTTTGCTTCTGGGCTTGTGGTGAGGCAGAGCAGCATATGGAGGAAGGATGTGTTAAAGCAAAGCTGCTCACGTGAAGCAGAAAAGGGCTGGGCAGGAGACAAACAAAGACCCCGAGGGCATGTCCCTAACAACTTTCAACCAGGTCCCACCTCAGTAGCTGCCATCATCTACAGATCAGCTCTGAATCCATCAATAGATTAATCCACTGATGAGGTCAGAGCCCTCATGATCCAACCACTTCCCCAAAGCCCCACCTCGGAACATTGCTGCATTGGGGACCAAACCTTCAATGCCTGAGCCTTTGGGGGTCATTACAGATCCAAACCATAACACCCTGCAACCGTCTATCAAGATTGCTGCTTAATAGAGAGTAGAATTAGATACCCACCCGGGCCAGGGTATTCACTTGCCTGTTCTACACCCAAGACAAACATTATAAATGTCCCAATGGGTTTTGGTCTTAAATCTCCAGCCCTAGATAACATTCATGGAAAGTTTTCTTTGCAACCGAAAGGATTGCAAGAATTGATTTTGTTGTTCTTGGTGAAGTCAGATGGTGGAAGGAGAATGTGTGGGCGGGGCGGGAGTGACTTTTTATTTCTATTGTCACCAGGTTTGGAAAACTACTCAGCAACAAGTAAACAGAATACCACTGTCACCATAATAATACTTTAAGAGAAAAACATCTCAGAGAGAAAGAAGCTAGATTTCTGACATTCCAAGGTGTGAAAGGAAGCAATGTGACGTCTGAGAGCCGGAAATAAACAGTTTCTTGGCCCGCACCATTGATACATGCCGAGGTCACTTCGAAAGCAATCAGAGCTGGAAAATAAACAAAATTAAAATTCTGTTTTACATGATATCCTGCATCTGAGAGCTGCAAACAATCATATTAAGACCTGAGAATTTTTTTCTCCCTCTTGCTAAAGTCCTCAATAATACCATGTTATGCTGAGACAATCCTAAATGGCATATGAAGCAAAGGAAGAAAAATAGCTTTTGCCTTGAAAGTTGATTGTTCCCAGGGCGTATCATGTACAGCCCTAGGGAGATGGTGATTTCATCGGGTTAAACATTTATAAATTCAAGTCAGCTTGCGTTATGATTCAAAGAGTGCCGGGAAGGCTTCTCTACATCAGCAGAACATGGTCTCTGAAACACCACTGTGAGACACCCCCTTGTTGAGTCTCACCTCCTTAGGTAAGTAATCTCTCCCTCCATCTCTCTCTCATGGTCCCATGCATACACAGACTGGAATGGTATCCTGTGTCACTGTGAGTAATTAATTGGAATATGTTTTTAATATATACTTCATGTTGCAAATGGGAAAGATTGTCGTAGAAATAAACCAGAGAGAGACTAGAAACAGCAGAAGACACGATAGCAAGCTTATTGCTGCCACTGGGCCTTTGCACTATTTCCTCTGCTTAAAAAAAAAAACTCACCCCCAGTTCTGCCTGTGCTTCATCCTTCCAATCCTAGTGCCATCCTCACCTCTACAGAGAGGCCTGCCCTGACCAACTTGTGGACAATGGTCCCGGCCACCTTCCTTAACACAACACAATCTCTTACTTCTTCCCATTTTTAAAAAATTCATGTTCTTATCATTATCTCAAATAATCTTATTTGTCTCTGCATTTTTCTGTTTGCAATCTACATCCCCCCTGTTAATTGTAGGATAAATTGGCTCTGAGTATGCAAGGAATTTGTCTGCTCCATATTAGTCCTCAGCACACAGAACCAGGTGTAAAACTTAACAGGTATACTCAATAAATATGTGTTGCATGAGTCGATCAACCAGTTATTCTAGGCATCCCAATATTCTATGATTATTATGTTATCTGATTATTATTTTATTATTAATTAATATGTAATTCATTGTTATTATTGTTGCTCTGATCTTTTAAAACCACACCATCGTATCTCTGGATTACTTTTTTTTTTTTTTTGAGCTACTTGAGGTAGAACTCTGGGGTGCTCTATCACTGAGCTATACCCCCAGTTCCTTATCTATTTTATTTTGAGACAGGGTCTTCCTAAGTTGCACAGGCTGATCTTGGACTTGAGATCCTCCCATCTCAGCCTCTGCAAGTAGCTGAGATTACAGGTGTATGCCAGTGTACCTGGTTTCTGGATTACCTTTAATGATGAATGCTGAATTTATCCTTAATCCCACCAAAGTAACTGTTTCAACAGGGTTTGAAATTTAAATTCCATTATGTGAGGATTAAGAGATGGATTATTAAAGAAACAAGAAACAAGAGCTCAATATAAATACACTAGCTTGTCTCATTATGGCTATAAAGAAGAGAACCCTAAAATAGACAGTGCCTACACACCTAAATGACTTAGAAATGAGTCAATAATGATTTCTGCATTTTCAGGCTGAAGGAAGCACATAGATTTCAGGTATTCTGGTGTGCAGAGCAGAAGTGAGCTCCTGTTTCTTGGGTTACCTTGTCAACTGGCTTTATTCCCTCTGTCGCTTTGTACCTGCAGACTTAAGTGAGGACAGCTTCAAAACGTACAGTTGCCAGAGAAAACAAGCTTCCCTGGAAGTTCACTCTCTTTGTAAAGAGATGAAAGTTATAACTTCATTATTTATTGGAGAGAATGAAGACCTGAAGAAGGCTGTTGGACGGGGAGACTATGTAAGCCTCTGGGTGGTCCACAGTTTCACATTTCATCCCATCTGCACACCTTATGGATAAAAGCTTTGGGCATTCTAATGAATCATGGCTGATGTGGAAGAGAGTTGTTTTGTTTTTGTTGTTTGTTTGTTTTTTAACTAATGTCTGAGCCTAGTTTTCATCAACATAAAGGTAAGCCTAGAAGTGGTAAAGTGATAGAAAATTCTCAAAGTTTTTGTCTCCAGTAAGTTCCAATGTAACTCCTCAACCGTGAATCTCCTTAGCATCTCAGCTTCCTCTTTTCTGTTTGGCCTGAAACCTATATGTGAGCAGGTGCCTTTAATCTTTTAAGTTTTTAACTTTTGAAGATTCACTTTGTCATCATTAAAATTATTCTTCCAGAAATGTATAATTTGATGAAGACGCAAAAATTGAAATTGCTACTTTGTTTTAAAAAATAATAATGTTAATAGACTAAAACAGAGAACCGATGGGTAGTGTCTTGGTGCCCATCTGACATCCTGAAAATCACCTGTCTGGAAGCAAGACAGCCACAGAACTATCATTTCTTTGTTTAGAGGATTCAAATCAATTTGGTGTTGAGCTCATCTTGAATATGAGAGGGAAGAGGAAACTAACACCCTACTCACACTTTCTCCCTCCTTCTCAACAAGCGGGGTGGTGAGCCCTCCACCCTCAGCCCTATCACCTTCCTGAACACCACTGTGAAGAAGGTATCACTGTCAGTCCCAGTTACCTGTGCAAGTGATCTCACTCTGGGAGCCTCTGCCAGCATGAGACAGAAGGGAAGATTAATTTGTCCCATGAGTCCCAAAGCCTGTCTCGAACAAGCCTTATACCCAACAACAGGAACAGCTCTCCATTGAGAAACAAAAAAGCAGAAATCACTATGGAAAAGACTGATAGACATGGCTATTTAAAGCCCACCCCCACCCCCAAAATTTTATGTATATATATATATGTAGCAACACAAAGCCGTCATGAGATTGAGACATCTTCTTCAGATTTCCATTTTTATATAACACAGGGAGGAGATACATACATTAAGAGAAAACAAATTAATATTCAATGGGAAAAGACTATTATGAACAATTAATAAAAGATAACAACTTTACTGGAAAAAAAATGAGAAGAATGAAATATAAGCAATTCAGTAAAGATAGATATAAGTAGCTGAAAAATATATACAAAAATATTCAAGTTATCTGATAACAAAGATGATGATCAGAGCCACACAGATTAAGAAGAAAGATGAGTAAAACCCTCTGTTGGGGAGTGTTTGAGAAAGTAGAAATTTTCCATGTTTGTGTAGAAATTGTAAATTTGTACAGTCTTTCTGAACAGATGGGTGGCTATCATTAATATTAATGTACTATATACTTGACATTTGCTAAAGAAAGAGTTCTCATAACAAAAAATTGTAAGCATGCAAGGTGATGGATACTTTAGCTTGATCTAACCATTTCACACTGTATACATATATCATGGTATACCACATAAGCATAGGCAAGTTTTACTTGTCAACTGTATCTCAATAAAATATTTTAAACGTGTATGTCTTGAGTCAGTAACCTGACATTTAGAATTTAACCTGAAGGATAATGATAGAAAAAGTCACTATGATAACATAAAAGTCAATGAGAGTACTATTGATAATAATTTTTTAAAAGTTCATCCAAAAGCAATTGGCTGAACTACAATGACACAAAAATGGGTTCCTTTATTGAGAAGGATGCTGGGTGCACATGTGTTTTTCACTTTCTTCATTCTATCTTTATATCTTATTAGAATTTTATATGTGCACATTTCAGAGTCAGGGAAAATAAACTCACATTTTTTTTTTCCATTTTCCAAGCACTCTCCCCTATTGTATTCCCACAGGTCTTAGGTCCAATGAAGCTATAGTTCCACATTTCACGTTAAAAGCAATTATTTCTCACTGTGCCTATGAATTTCTTTAAATTATTAAAAAAAATAAAATAAAAGGAGCCAGGTGTGCAGACCTCTAATCCCAGGGACTTGAGAGGCTGAGGCAGAAGCATCAAGGGTTCAAAGCCAGCCTCAGCAACTTAGTGAGGCCCTACCAACTTAATGAGTTCCTTTCTTAAAATAAAATATAAAAGGGGGCTGAGGATGAGACTCAGTGGTTGAGTGCCACTGGGTTTAATCCTTGGTATTAAATAATAATAATAATAATAATAATAATAATAAGTAAATAAGGCACGATATCCAGATGCTTGAGTTGAACAATCAAATCAAAAAGAAGACATTTCTATAAAATTTTATTCCCCTGGAGCGTTTTCCAGATCCTTCCAAAGGCCTGGGCGGTGCACCACTCTGCTGAGAGTACACATGGGGGAGCTTCGCTGCACAGCTCCTGGGTGTCCAGGGCTTGGTGGGCTGACACTGCCCGCTCTCCCCTGGCCCCCGCCGCCTTTGGTGTGAGCAGGAAGGAAAAGGCGGACAACTTTCTCGTCTTTATGGAAGGCACACTTTATTTCCAGCTCTCGGGTCAAGGGGTGGCGGAAAGAAAACAAAACCACCAAGAGATAAAGGCTAAAAATAATGTCCCTCGTGGTGAATCAACCCAGTTGGGGACCCTAAAGACAGCAACAGGCCAAGGACGTGCGTAGGGCTAAATCTGCGTCATCCTGAACAGGTGGCGGTGACCAGGATCAAAACGCCTGGACTGCAGAGGAAGGAGCCCTGAAAACAGGTGTGCTGGGGGGAAGGCGTGGGGAGGGGAGAGGAAAGAGCCATTGAAACAACCCTGGGCTGGGAGCCCAGCCGCTTTCCCAGCAGGTCGTTCGGAAGGAGCTAAATTTGATTTGGGGTTTCGTGGCTTGGGTGATGCACTTTTGAGTTTAAAATAGAAATAGATGTGTTTATGCGGTTGAGCTTGCTTTCTCTATGAATTGTCACCTTAGAAGAAACACATCTATGATTCACAGAGATTTCCTATTTTATAGGAAGCCGTGGGAAAATGTGTCTAAAAATCTCCCTGACGGTGTCCGCTCTGGACTTTGATGATGACTGTAACGATGATGATCTGTTTTATTTACCCAGCACTGAAGTTGTGTTGTTAGCAATATTCAGAGTTGGACTTAACAACCACCCTAGGTGACGGATAAGATGGCTATCATTAATGACATTTTTCAAGTTAGGAAACCGAGGCCAGGTAAGTTAAAGGATTGTATTTGCCCTCATAGATTTAATAGCAAGTTGGCCAACTGAGCAACACTCCTTCTCTAGGCTTTCCCACCTGTCCGCTCCATATCTTCCCCTGGACATCTCCTTGGTACTAGACACCTTTCCTATGTGCACAAAATGAGATGGCTCAGCTTTCTTTATCCTCCTCCTTCCTTTCCTCTCCATGGTAATGGTATCCCCATTTCCCCAGGATCCCCCGGTTCAGATGACATCCAGTTCCTCCACCCGCTTTTCTACGTTCAGTCAACCCACTTGCTACAACCACCTAAGTGATTCTCATATTTGTCTTCTTTCATCGTCTAATACTGTTTTTCCTTTCATCTTGACAGATAGTTTCTTCCCTCTGCTCACGACCTCCAGGTCTACGCCAGCTCCAAATGATCTCATGCACCGTTTCAGCCACTCTTCCCTGAACTGTAACCTAATTATAACCTTAACCTGCACAATAGCTTTTGCTTGCCATACAATAAAATCTAAACTCACTGGACGTGACATGTGAGACCACCCATGGTCTCCAGATGTGTACATACAAAGATCCCAAAATTAATACTGAAAGATGATTTTCCCATGAAATGTCCTTATACCTCCATATTTGTCTGCACAGATTCCTACATCTCCTTTCCTTGTCTACAGAAACATTCAAAGACCAGTTCAGATGTCCTCTACTTGATGAAGGACCCCAATTCTTTGGGCCATTAGCCATCTCATTTTCCACCCCCAACCCCCACTTCCGCACCATGTACACACACTGGTCTTGGCACCCCCTGAGTCGTTCTTGATATTTGGCCGTTTATTAATATTGTTTTGTGTGTTTTCCTAACAGATTTCAAGCTCCTTCAGAGGAATCATATCCTGTTCAACTTCATATCCTGTAGAGTACCTAACACAATCCTATTCTAAGAGAAGATGCCTAATAAATATCTGTTGTAATCAATTTAAAGGATTAACTGAAGCTTGTAGCATAACTCCCAAGTTGTTACATCATGCAGTGATAATACCTGGACACAATAATAATGGTGAAAACAATTGCTATCATTTACTAAGCATCTATTATATGCCAAGGATATTGCATACATTTTCCAGTTTGCAACAATCCTATAGGATTTATTTGCTGCATTCACATTTTACATTTGAGGAAACTGATGCTTAATAACTTTCAAAGCTGCACAGATGAGAAACAAAAGAGACAGAATCAGGACTTTCTTGTTCGAGAATATGATTCTAACTACCATGCATTAACCATGATTGACAACACAGATATGTTTTCATGGTGTTAGTCAGCTTCCCATTACTGTAACAAATACCTGAGATTGTCAATTTATAAAGAGAAAATGTTCACCTGGGTTCATGGTTTCAGAACTTTCAGTCTCTGATCAGGCAGACTCATTTCTTTAGGTCTTTCGTGGGCGTGTTGGTTGGTAATGATGGGGAGTGTGTGGCAGAATACAACTTCTTATCTCCTGTTAGGAAGAAAATAGAGTGAGGGGGAGATCAGGGTCCTGCTATCACTTCAAGGGCACCCCCAATAGCCTCAAGATGTTCCAATGGGTCCCAGCTCTTAAAGGTTCGAGCACCACGCCATAGGTCTTAATGCATGGGATTTGGGGAGATGTTCAAGATCCAAACTATAACACAGAGTTACTCTGAATAATGCCTCCGGTTTTCCTGAAGAGATCGTTATTTTTAACCAAGGTGTGTACATCTTCTTGCACAACCTCCCCCTTGAGAACATCAGAGCAGGTGGTATAAACCATAGCTCTGCACCAGGCTGTGACCTGAAAGGTGGACAGAATCTCAGACACAGAATGAGAATCAGGATCATCAAAGTGAGACCAAGACAGGAGCAGATCCAGGGGACAGGACTCGAATCCAGTGGACAGGGGAGCTGGGAACTGCCCTTGGAACAGACAGGAGAATTTGGAGGGACAGGCCAGACGTACACTTAGGAAGAAAACAAACAAAAAAAAAAAGTTGACTTGCAAGGGGTCCAGGACACAGGAAGAGGATTGGGCAAGAAGTCAAGTTCAAGCAACTGCAAGGCCAGAGCTCCAGATATTTGGGAAGGCATTTCTGGGAAGGCAGGACACAGTCATGAATATTATCTGACTTGGGACTTTTAGGTAGAAATAAATGGAAAATCCGACTGAGAGAGGAGCATGGGAGGATGGGGTCCTTCAGAAACTTCTGATAATGTGTTTTTATATCCCCAGAAGGACATGGCACCATGTGCACAGTAAAGTGTCCATAAGCTGGTTGGTTACCTGACAGGTGGAGGTTGGTTTATCTTCCTCTTGTGAACAAAAAGTAAGTCATATCTAGTCACATGGCCCATACTCAAGCTAGCTCAGCAAATCAAAAGGCTCCTTCAAAGGACCATTCCTTCTCATCGTGCAGGTTGAGCCCCCACAGGAGGAAGAGTGCTGTCTTTCCTAAGCCTGAGTGACTGGAAATGCTATACCTCTCCACCAGGGAATAATCCGAGAGTCCCTGCCCATCTCAGAGCCCCACGAGTATTCCCGAAGATGTGGTCACTTCAAGCAGCACTAGGGAAGCTAGCAGGAAAACGGTCCAAACTAGACCCTTCCAGAAAGACTCCCTCCATCATACTTCCAAAACATAGCTTTCCCAGAAAAGAAAATGCACCACACATCATCATGAAATTTCCCACAAAAGTCCAAGTTATCTCTCTTACGAGTATCAAAATTCAGAGCCAATCGCTCACTCCATCAGGACCCTTTCAGATGTCTGAAATTCCCAAATAAATCACACCAGGCAAACCAGATAAACTCTGCCCTCAGAGACTGCCGGAGAGAGGCGTTTATCTTCACAGTTTTCCCCGTGCTCTTTGTTCTCAGATACCCTGAACTGAACCCGTGTCTTCTAATTCACATGGAATCAGTGACCAGTCATGAGAGCAAAGCCAATTTTTCATTGTTTGTGAAACACCTGATATTTACTTTATGATATAGAAGGCCTGAAACCTTAAATGACATGACCCCCCTGCACAAGTCATTTTGTAACAATGCTACCACTAGAACTTTCCATTTGGTCTTAGGTAGATTTTCCTTTTCTGCTAAAAAGGAATACAAAGCAGAAACACAGAAACAAAATACATACATATATATATTTTTTTTTTAACTTAGATCATCTCATTCCTCTGCTTTTCATGGACATTGTGATCAAATCACTATATTCCTTAATAGGAATTGCGCTTTATGGAAACTTGTATTATATGCACATAAAATAGCACCAGCATCCAAGTCTCAGTCACAGAAGAAGAAGGTCACACAGTCACTGAAAGTAGAATTCAGTACCAACCCTTAGGCTACAAAGAATGTGTTATAAGCTTTGCCATCAACTAAAGTCACAATGCTTGCTTTGCACACTAGTTTCTATGAATCTACTGAATGCTGAGAAGTAATAAAAGTACATGTATAAGAGAAGAATCTCACTAAAGTCTAAAACATATGTGAAAATTCATTTTCCCCTCATCCTCACAGAATGGAGAGGAAAAACAGAAATGTTAACATAACTAACTGTCCTGTGGAATGAATACAAGTGTCCCTTGGTTGGCTACAAACATCCTTTAAGACAGTAAAGGAGACATTTGCCTCTCAAGCTGTGTGAGGAACAACACAGGTCTCATGCATTTACTTATGCAAATGGTGGTCTCAAAAAATACGTGTTTGGTGGTCCTAACTCTTAGAATATCATTTCTCCTTCTTCTGACTCAGCAAGAAATAATTGACAACCTCTGAAACCTGGAACATTTTTTTCTTAGACAGAGCATCAGAAATGAACACAAATATCCATTGATAGGAAAATGAACATGTATGTAGAATAGATCCACAGTATGGAATAGAACGCAGCAGTTTAAAATAGAAGGTGGTTCTATATATGCTGATATAGAAAGAGCCTCAAGAGGTACTTGACATACTACAGACAAGTTGTAGTTCATGTGTTCAGTGTGGTACAATTTATAGAAAGTCCAAATCCTAGAAGAACACCAACCACCTAGAATGAGAAACTGTTCCAGTGAGTTTGGGGACCGTGTGTAGCCATCAGTGAGGGCTTTGAAATTACTTGTGAGGTTTTATGATGGTACATACTGATGTATTTCTTGTACAAAAGCCCTCAGCTCCTCTCAGCTCTCTACCTTCCCTCAGACAAAAGTCTCTGGGGATCACAGTCACTGTGTTTGGTCACAGGTGGTCACAGCTAGGCAGCCTCTCAAGATGGACAGCCCATCAGGCACTGTCAATGGGCCATGTGGCTGGTATGGAACGTATGATATGTGTCTGTCTTGGGAGATTCCTCCTAGAGATAGCTCTGGCTTTTAAAATGCTACTCTTTTTTTTTTTTTAAAGAGAGAGGAGAGAGAGAGAGAGAGATTTATTTTTAATATTTATTTTTGAGTTCTTGGCAGACACAACATCTTTGTTTGTGGTGTTGAGGATCGAACCCGGGCCGCCCGCATGCCGGGCAAGCGCACTACCGCTTGAGCCACATGCCCAGCCCCTTAAAATGCTACTCTTAACCTCAGAACCAAATGGCTCTTGATGATCTCTTTTTAACCCATTGCCCCCCGACTTTGACAGAATCAGTCCAGAGAGACTGTCACACATTCTACTATGGCAGTGCTCCCAGACATTCTGGACCATTCTGCTCCCTAAAGTTTTCTCTGTTGATCCTCGGCCCTGGCATGTCTTTCAGGGAATTAAATATTTCGGTAGATTTCCAAAACACTTAAGAAAACACCGCAGCTTACAAAGTAGAATTAAAAACAAATGCAACAGCAAATACCTACCTCTTTCAAGTCCCTCTAGTTTACTAGGGCTTCCCCACAGTGGAATGACAATACCAATAATTCATAACAATTCCCCCAGTAAACTAATCATGCCAACCACACCCATAAAACGTTGTGAGTCTAGAACTGCGCTAACAATACCGTGGTGGCAAAATTAATGATCTCCTGTGCTCTTCATCCAAAAACACCCCACAGTGCTTTATGGCATTTAGATACCAAGAAGCTTTTGCCCTCTGCACTAGCAATTTACCGGCTGCTCCCAGAAAGCCTTACTGGCTGGGATAGGAAGTGTGTGCTTGAAACTGGAAAATTACAAATATGTGAACCAGCTCTTGAAATTCCCCTTTGCACTGGATTGCAGCCAGTATCCATGTCTTACACTTCCAGCAGTGCATGAAAGATGTTTGGGGATTTTTCTCATCCGAGACCCAAAGGACCTTTTCATGTTGACTTGCAGGGGACAGGCACAGAGAGAAAGCATATCTTGTCACACATCGGACTTTTATGTCTTTTAGATTTATTAAAATGTGTCATAGGAGCTAAGCACATCTTTTATTTTATTGCATCCCATTAAGCAATAGGATAAAAAATTTGAGTCCCTCTTTAAAAAAAAAATTAAGGATTTAAATTATAAAACTAAAACAGAAGGAGTCTTCCGAAAGCCTAAAATGGATCATTATTCAAACACAGGTAAATGCATGAAGTACCACCCAATCTGATCACCCACCACGCATGATCTTATCAATATAAAAATCCTTTGTCAACTCTAAGGAGCTCTGAGAATGTAAGATATTATTTGCAAGGTTCTTATTATAAGTCTAACAAGGACTTTGACCTAAGCACATTCTATAGTGCTCAGTGCAGTGTTGGCTGGCCCTCATGATTTTTTTTTTAATTATTACTCATTTCTATTACTATGAATAATTAGTGTACCAGCTGCTCATGAGCCAATGCTGATCTTTGATATGGTTTACCAGGAAGAACTTCCAAGTGCTCAGCCTCTTTCCTCTCCCCTCCCTTGTACACTGGAGCGACATGGATGACTAACGCAGACTGTGTGTGCGGTGCGCTATGTGTGTGCTAACCAGCATGTGCACACATTAAGGAACTCTCATCTCAACAATGGTAAGAAGAAGCAAAACTGAGTGTCGGCATGAACTTCCAATCAGGATATCCCACCTGGAAGCAAGCCAGCTTCCGCCCCTTTGAATAAAGCAAGAAAGACGTGACCTTTCTTGTAAATGAATGAACAATGCCACTGGCAGGGCCACTGTGCAGGCCTCTGCCTTGAATGTGACTCGGAGTCATTTGGTAACAAGTGAATTCCTGAAAAAGACCTTGGTTCAGCGATAAATCCTGGATATTCAGAACAGCAGAATAAACTGCCGTCTTTCTTCTCTAAAAAACCCATCTTTTGATATTTTCTTTAGCCTCAATGATTATACTCAAGAACAGTGAGGAGCTGGGCAGTCTCACACACTGCTGATGAGGGAAACAGGTGGGTAAGACCTTTTGGTGTCTTGGTGTTATTTAATAACAGATGTTTCCAAAATGTTCTTAACCTGTAACACAGAAATCCTACTTCTAGGAATTTTTTCCTAAGTAAGCATTTGAAATGTCCCCAAAAAATTAATTACCAGAACAATTTTTATAAAACAATTCATAGAAAGAAAAAAGTATTGTGAGACACCTTGCACACCCAATGGTGATAGCCGGTACATGCCTACAGTCATAGTTATTACAACAAGAATTTTTTGGTCAGCTTTGTGTCACTGTGACAAGAACAACTTAGAGGAGGAAAAGTTTTATTTGGGGCTCCAAGGTTCAGAGGTGTCAGTTCACAGATGGCTGACTCCATTGCTCTGTGTCTGAGGTCAGGCAGCACATTATGGCGGAAGGACCCAGCACAGGAAAGCTACTCAGTTCATGGCAAGATTGGAAAGCACAGTGGGGTCAGGAGAGGGGCCCCAGAGAAGATGCGCCCTTCCAGGGCATGCCCTCAGTGACCCCCCTCCTCCAGCTTCACCACATTTGCCTACAGTTTCCACCCAGTCATTCTAACTAGGATGACCAATTAGATTACACCTTTCACAATCCAATCACTCTACCGCCAAATACCCCTGCATTAGCCAAGGGTTTGGGGGGACACCTTATATCCACACCATAACAATGAGTTTCCCTATTAAGAGGAACAAAAGACAAAGTGTTTGCATTTTTGCAAATTAAATTTGTGTGCACTGACTTGTGTAGGAGAGAATGACAGACACAGACACACACACTGAAAGCCTGTACCCAAAAACTTCAGCAGAAGTTTCTGAATGGTAGGATTGTAGGTGAGTTTCATTTCTTCCACTTACTTATCTCCATTTACTACATGAAAGTCTTTTATTTTTAATATTTTTTTAAATTACATTAAAAGTCTGCAACGCAGAGAGAGGGAGAGACTGCTTTTTTATTTCATCTGATTGGGTTCTTGTCATTTGGGGCGATTTTTCTTTGTTTCTTGCTATGTTTTTGTTTGTTTGTTGTTTTCTAGGTCAGACTAACATGTTTATATGAGTAGGCAAAAGGACTTTCTCCCAAGTAGATTTCCAGATTATCCTGTTTTGCATTTCTTCCCTGATGACCCGATTTAGTAGTACTCCCCTGCACTGGCAGAAGAAAACAACCTGAGGATGGAGAGTCGAAATAGCACAGATGCAGTCTCAGCCTGAAGGACTGAGGCTGACCAGCGGACATCTGTGAGTGTAACTGAGGGTCCAGAATGACTGGCAGCCACCACATGTCCCTCCTCAGTTTCCACGACGGTGCTTCATCGTGCCATTCCTTAGGTACGTCCTTACTTAGCCACTCCCTTGAGGGCATGGGGTGATTCAGAAACACACACACACACACACACACACACACACTTCAGTCAGCTCATCACTTTCCAAACAAGCACAGCACAGCAGCTGACAATGAGCAGACATCTCCAGTCACCCTCACCCCATGCTACTGCTGAGGAAGGCAGGTTGTTCTTAGATCATCGGTGCTCACCAAGACGGAGCTATTCCAACCTGCCTACCCCTTTTGCATCATTTTTTCCCTTTTAGGTCATTTCCAAAAAAGGAAGATAAAATATATGTTTTAAATCACCTGTGGCAGTGTCTTAAATTATGTCATTTCTTAAAGAAGAAGGAGGAGGAGGAGGAAGAGAGGGTAGAAGAAGAAAGATAGGAAAGGGGAAAATAAGAAAATGGAGAGAAGAAGAAGAAAGGGGAGGGGAAAAGAACATCAGTGATTCTCTTGCTTGTTTGGGGTTGTTGTTGTTGTTTTGTTTTGTTTTGTTTTGTTTGTCTATCATTTTTTCCTACTGAAGATGCCCCTGTGGAGACCACTTGGTACAAGGCATGCTACCATGCAATTCTGCAGCTTTGGGGGAAAGCTGTATAGACACTGATTAAGTAGATAAATGTTGCCTTTCTGGGTTATTCTTTTATCAGAAACATGTTCCCAGGTTGAAGCCCGACCTAAGAATCTCCTCTATAAAAATTTAGCAAGCCTATCCTTGTATTTTTAAAACTAAATGCACGGTAAGACAAGAGAAGCTATTCTATAGTTGATGAAGAGTGGAGACAGAAACCTCTAGATGAAGCATAATTCATGCATTTTCCCATATCTGATTATCCTATTCATATATTTCATAGAATTCTTTCCCATCTGCTCAGATAACCACATGTCATGAGAATCAACCAACCATGTAACAATGGCTCATAGTAGTCGGATTCACAGGTTGATGATACCCTAAGCAACACCAGAGAGCTTTCTCTGGAGCACATAGACAGTACTCTTCAGAGTATATACTTGGTTCTGGAAGAAGCAAAAGGATGGAGGGAAAACCTGAGGCAAACTCGGGACTCTCAACCCAGCCCCAGAGCCCCCTTACCCCTTGTTCTGACAGGGCTGCTAGACCCCAGTGGAGAGACCACCCTCAATAGAACAAATACAGTCCCCTGGGAATTCTCCCCAAACCACAGCAATTCAATGTCAAATGAAAAGCAAGTTAATTTCCATTCAGGATATAAATGAATACCACTTTCAAATAGGAGTCACCAGATAATTAAGATATGTTAGGGACATTCACCATTTAGCTCTGACCTTTTAAAATTGATGTCATGGTGGCCAAGTGCCATCTGGCCACTTTCAGCAACAGAATACTGACCAGGAAGGATCTTGATCAGACCCCAGTTTGCCTTTGGGATGCTCATAATATCCCATGAATTCGTGAGGATCAGAGGACAGCTATTTTTTCCCCCATTGGGGAGCATGCCAGAGTTTCTGTCAAATAATTCATAAAATAAGTAGGAGCTAAAGGAAAAGGCATGTGTAGTTTCCATAATATTAATCTAGAGGAATAAGAGTGTATCTAGGTTAGTGGCCTTTTTCTTTGAAAATTTGGGCTTCTTTTCTAGGTGAGAAACTGCTGGTCTAAAATGACACAGAATTGGGGATCATCAGTCTGCTTTCACTAAAGAGGTATGGGTTGGGTTTGCTGGTTTGTATGTTTGTATTTTTAGTTTAATTTAGTAAGTAGACTCGGTGTGCTTCTTCAGTGCACTTGGTGAGAAGCCAGCTTCCATCTGTATGTAAATGAAAATGGAAAAGTGGGTCTACATGATATTGAAGGATACCAGGTGGAGCAAACTCTGCATTTCATGAATATTTCCTTAAAAGACGGACAGATCTCAGGAACATTGTGTTCCAGGTGGCATGTATCTCTTCCCTGTAAATGAGCCAACTGGTCTCAACAGCCTCTTGCTCCTGTAGACCAGGGTAGCACTAGGTGACGAGGACATGCAAGAACAGAGGTCATCATGAGTTTAAAGTATGCCGCCCTGGACTGATTGGGTTTGAGACCTTCGGGTAATAGCTGCTCTCTCCAGGACTGTCAAGAAGCTGCTCCCACCCGCCCCCACAGGCTGCATTGGTCTGATTGGTGCACATTATCTTCACTATAAGAACACTTTAGCCTATTGTCATTTGCCCCTGGAATTGCCTTCTGCCCTGTGCTGACCTTGTCAAACCACTAAGCCATTTTAAAGATCTGTCAGGCTTCAGGTGACTCGGTGACTTTAGGAGTTACCGAAATCTGGGCAAGAGGGAGATGATGGTATTCTACTTACCTAAGGGTGGTTGGAAGCACATGGGCTTGCAGGCAGAAAGTCATGGGTTCAAATCCCAGCTCTTTCCTTCAATTTGTATTAGTCAGATGATCAGCCTTTCTGAATTTCAACTTTCTAATTTATAAAAGTGGAGGGAAAAAAACTCTCTCACACACTAGATGTGAGAATTAAACAAAATAGCATATGATCATTTGCTTACCAAGAAATAATTACTCAGCACTACCACATGCCAATCATCTTTTGTAATAATTTTATAACTGCTTAGTTAACTGATTCTTTCCATATGGCAGGCACCAAGATAAATGTTATTTAACTTAATATTTAACACAACCTACTCCATTATCCCCATCTTACAACTGAAGAAACTAAGACACCCAGAGGTTAAGAAATCTGCCCACGGTTGTATAAGAAAGTCTCAACAATAAAACCCAGGTTGACCAGTAACCTGGACTCTTACATTTTTATAAGGCTTCCTGGTGCAAAGAGCCTGGTAGCTATGTTTCATAAGTAAATAGTGTTTCCTCTGCAAGAGGGTCTGTTTCCTACTTTAAAATGTTAAAGCTAATGGACACTTTACCTTACTGTTATTTGCCCCTACAATATAGGGAAATCTTAATAGTAAAAGGAGGAAGAAGAATTTACAATTTGCTCCGCTGGAAAGTATAATGAGCAACTGTGAGGTTTCAGCTCTCCCCGGGTGTCAAATACCAGTTGCCCGTCCATCATCACCATTATTGTTGTTGTTGTTATTTTGAACCCAGGGGCATTTAACACTAAGCCACATCCCCAACCCTCTTTTTATTTTTTCATTTTGAGACAGGTTTTTGCTACGTTGCTTAGGGCCTTGCTAAGATGCTGCAGCTAACTTTGAACTTGCGATCCTCCTGCCTCAGCCCCCAGAGTCACGGGGGTTACAGGTGAGCCCCACCAGTTACCCTTCTTAAGAAGGACTTAGAAAACTGCCGTCTCATATATTCAGTTATCCCAGGAAGTGGAGTTTCCCCCACCCCCAGCCCCACCCAGACTCGCTGTATCTGTGCTAGAGATGCCAGCCTTTGAGGATGGCTCAAATCCCAGCTACTCCGGTGGTTCTTGGATTTGCCTCCATCACACAGTGGGAAGCCAGACTGCAGAACACTCTCCCTTGGAGGATCAAGGGAATCCGGTGTGTTCTGCTGCCCTCTTGTGATCACTTTAAATTCTTTTCCTAAAAGTGAAGCATGAAATTTTGATGTAGTCCTCAACTCAGGGGGCTAAGTTTGCATTCTCTGTACTATTTACATCAAGGCAAAACATGTATAAACACTAGCACACTAACTTTTAATTGATCTCTGAGTGATACGATGATGTGTGAATTCTCAAGTGCATTAGAAAATGTCTTTTGATGGAAACTTGGATGACCCAAGGGCAATTCTTTTCTCCAAAGCTTAGTGTGGAGCTTGATCATGCATCAACACAAAGGGAAGCTTATATGGAAAGGGGTGGGAGAGAATTGCAAGTTTTCTATTGTTATCTACTTTTTATGAAGATGCTAAAATAAGTTAATATTTTAAATTGAAAGAAAAGAGAGAGGCAGCACATGAGAGAAGTCAGGAATCATACTGAAAGATTTATTCCTCAGTGCCGGAGAAATACTAGAGATCGAGACCACAGCTGAGACTGAAGGAGAAAGGAAGAATGGAATAAAATAGTCATAAAACCATACTGCATAGTGAGCTGATCAAAATATGCCTAGAAATTTTAAGCAAGTTAGTCACTGGTTAGCTTTAAAAAAAGTTAGTTAAACTTTACCAAACTCCTCTTTCCAATTTATGTGCTTATTCATATCCACATCATCCTCAAGTTGTACACTTAACATTAATATGAGTTGTTTTCTAGAAATACAAAACACAATAAAAACAAATATTTTATGAAACAGTTGTGTACTATGAAATAGTAAAAAAAATATTTGAAAATTATCTTTTACTCTTTGGTTGGTCTCTCTATTGTCAAAACTTACTCTTCTCTACCAGCACTTAGTTTGTAAACTCTTTTAGTTGGGGAATAAATTGCCTTTGGTATAGCAAAACTATTATAAGCAATATTTATTAAGGTATGGTATGTCTATATATTAATATGTCAACTATATAATTGTTATAGATTAAAGTCTATATTAATTATGTTAATATATTTCATTATAATGTATAATACCATACCAATTATTATACAATGTATAAAGTAGATATGAAGCATGCATACCCATATGTGTACATATAGTGTATACTATATGATGTTTGTATACTATATGTTAAGGTATAATATAAAATTTTATTGGGTACATTTAGCATATAGAGAGTGCATAAGGAGACCTTGTTTCACTTTGTGGAAAAGTTAGCATGAATGTTTGGTGTTGATGAGTTTATTTAGTCATCTGGTTACTTACTTACCTGAATAGCAGACAAAGCATGTCACTAAAATTTATAATAATAATAAAAATAGTGTTTCTTTTGATAAGAGTAGAGTAGTCGATTTTGGACTTTTTATATTTGTTTCAAGTTTTCACTGCTCTGAATCCTCTTGGGGAAATGCACATAGATTCAAACCACACCAACTGCATTTCACTTTACAAGGCCAGAGCCTCTTTGAAGCCATCCATGTGTCCCAAGACAGCCACAGTGACCCTGTTCTGAATGCTTTCCACTGCTGTCCACTCAGCAGGCACCAGGTTCCTGGCACTGCTGCAAGGGGCTCACACAGGTCCACCTGGGCCAAGGACGAGAGTGGATCTCAGTGACTGTCACACCATGGGGCGGTGTATCAAGCTGAGTACCTGCAGTGGTGGTTCTTTGGACCCTGTGTTTGAACTTGGCTCAGCACTGTTTGGTGTGCACAGTCTTACGTCCTGATCCGTGTACCCAGGAAATTACTGCATGCAGCTGCTACGACGGAGATCTTGTTGCAGAAAATTTTGCTTCAGCAAGGAGGCCAGTTCATTGTTTAAGAAGAATGCCCCACACTCAGTAAATGGTTGAAGTCAGGATACCTTCCCAAAGATAACTTTACACTTTAAAATGGATGCAGCTCTTTCATAAAAAAAAAAAAAAGTATTTAAACAATTATTCCATCTTCTATGGGTTTGGTCATTTCTTCCCTCAAAAGACATAATTATTTGGGGGAAAAGAAAAAGAAGTCTGCTGAATTGACCAAATGGTTGGTCAATTTTTCTTGTTTTCCCCAAATAATTATCTTATGGAGTAACTGCCTAAACCACCCAGACGTCACAGCATAAAATATTATTTCCCCTTTGAATCTTTGCTAACATCCAAAGGGTAATGCAGAGATCCACTGTGTTTTCTCCTGCAAGGAAAATGTAAATTCATGTTATGGGCCCATGTGTATTCTACATCTTAAAATATTTCCATCTGCCTCCAAAGTTTCCATAAGCGAATGCCCCAGAGTCTTTTCTGGATTAATAAGAGGATAAATGGAGAGTTTCAATGGAGCTGTTCCCAACCACCTCTTCTCACCTCCCCCTGCCTGCCACCCCACACACACCTAGTAAATGTTAGGTATCACTTGGCTCTGAATGAGCTTTCTCTACACATGTGAAAGACATTAACATTACATTTTCCATAACTTACTCTGACCACAAGAGACATTTGTTAACTAAGTGCCAGACTATCTCAGACACAGAAGCTATTCTCCTGGGTTCACCAGGGCAGGGTTGTGTACTTGGAAGTCTGAGCCCCACCTCCAGCCCTAAATCTTCCCATCTGATTCTAAAAACTGCTGCCATTTCATAAAAATCACTGTAATAGATTAAAGGCATGAAAAGGATACAGTGGTCTCAAATTATCTGCAGGGAAACCCCGATTGGATGTCTGAAATCACAGATACTAACACACCCTATACATACTATTTTTCCTGTGCATACATACCTCTGATAAAGTTTAATTTATAAATTAGGTATAGTAAGAGATTAACAATTAATAGTTATCATTTATTCATAATAAAATAGAACAATTTAACAATAAATGAAATAAAATTATGTAAACACAGTCTCTCTCGCTCTGTAAAGAGGGACTGTACTCACTCTGTTTCTTGAGATACAATACCTCTACAATGAGATGAAGTGAAGTGAATGATGGAAACATTGCAATAGCTATACTTCAGACCACTACAAAAGAGTAAATTCAACACCAGTCCTGAGATCCCCTACAGTGGATCTGATAACCCAGACAGCTACCAAATGACCAAGGGAGGGTAGTGCATACAACAAGGGTACACTGAGCAAAGGTAGGGTTTGTGTCTCCATTGAGACAGAGCAGGATGGCATGAGATTTTACCACATCAGTCAGAACAGTATACCATTTAGAACTTATGCAGTGTTTATTTCTAGAATTTTTGACTTCATATTTTCAGATTACAGTTGACCATGGATACCTGACTGGACCCATGGAAACTGAAGACACAGATAAAGGGGGACAATGTGTTTTCTCCGTCATGAGGCATGACTGCATTTCTGAATGACAGTGGGTTTGTCTCTGACATGGTTCTTAAAGAATGAGTTCTTTTCCTTTTCTCTATTAAATTTGAGGGCAAAAGCAGCTCACAGGCTCTGTCTCCACTGGTATCAACAGCTGGGCCTATTTTTCACACTCACTCTAATGGCAGGAACAGAACTGCCTCCTATAACCCCAAGCTCCCAAGGATAAAGCCACCTTCAAGGGGGTGGCCCCATCTCAGACACCTCTTTAGAAGTTCCCGAAAGTGTCAAACACACCATCTGAGACTCCTTTTTGTTTGTTTGTTGTTTTTAGATATCCATGATAGTAGAGTGTATTTGGACACACGTCATACATACATGGAGCACAACCCATCCCAATTAGGAACCCATTCCAATTAGGATTCCATTCTGTGGTCGAACCTGATGTGGCGTACATGTGGGTCAGGTATTCAAATAGGAACATAGGAAAGTTATGTCCAATTCATTCCACTCTCTTTCCTATTCCAATACCCCTCCCTTCCCTTCATTCCCCTTTGACTGAGCCAATGAACTTCTGTTCTTCCCCTCCCTCACCTCCCTTGTTGTGGGTGAGCATGTACATACATATCAGAGAGAACATTCGGCCTTTGGTTTTTTGGGGGACTGGCTTATATTATTTAGCATGATAGTCTCCAGTTCCATCCATTTACTGGCAGATGCCATAATTTCATTCTTCTTTTTGTCTGATATAATATTCCATTGTGCATATGTACCACATTTTCTTTGTCCGTTCATCTGTTGAAGGGCATCTAGGTTGTTCCATAGCTTGACTATGGTGAACTGAATTGCTTATAAACATGGATGTGGCTGCATGAGACTCCTTCCTGAGCTTCTTGGCCCACACTTTGCCTGTCATCAGAATGGGATCTCATTGCCTTCAGCTGGGAAACACAAATGTTTGCCATTGCCTCAAGACCAAGGTCATGGGCCCTGGCTCCTAGGCCCCGAATCTCTAATCTTTTCTCAGTTGGATCCATCCGACCCCGTCACCTTCAGGCTTAGTCCCAGCCTGCCCATCCTGAGAGCAGAAGGACAGCTTTGGCTGCTGCTGTCGCTCTGACCAGTTCCTCTCCCCATGTGCTGTCCTAATCCTGCTCCCCAGACCTGGTGGTCTTGTCGTTTTGCCTGTAGAGTTGCTGGTTGCCTGTCTCTGGCACTGGACCCCCCAGTCTCCTTCACTGGGGTCTTTGCAAGGGGTCAAGCACACAGGGATACATGCAGGTTATTCAGCTGCCGACTCTGCTCCTCCATCTGTCTCGGGTTGGCACACCCGTGGAAGTTTCTGTCTACACTCCCTTTTCTTAGCTCTGATCAGCACCCAAGTCTCTATTCTGTCTTACCCCAGTCTAACACAACAGCACCCCAAAGCCACCCAATTGCTGAAGTCCTGGTCACCTACCCCCCCATGTCTGTCTGCCCACTCACCTGACCCTCCAAGTCCCGCCACCTGCTCGGCGTGGCCTCTTGAGTTTGCTGATCCAGAACCGTCTAGAGCTTGGTCCCAATAACTTGCTCTTCCTGGATCACCCAGTGTAGGAGGGCCCAGCTCCCCAGATGACTCCATTTAAAACACTGCTCTCCCCGGAGAAACTGAAAGACTAAACAATTATTCTCCGGGTCAAGAAAATTAGAGAATACCTTGTTGTTGTTTTAATGCATATCTGAACAATACAAGATAGAGGCCAGACACCCCCCACCCCCACAATGGAATCTCTGGGTCTTCCTTTCCTCCATTCTAAAAAGGGTGGCACCAACAGTGCGTGCCTTATCGACATTTTGTGAGGATTAAGTGAAAGGAAGCTGAAGTTATTAATATGATTGTCACTTCGGGCATCTCCTCATGAGGTGAAATGCTGCTTTCTTATTGACATTTTTAATTCATCAAAATCACATAGAACTGCCACATGTTGAGAGCTTACCAAGGACAATTGTTACTCTGTGTGGCACCACGTGGACTGAAATGCGCACATGTGGGAACTGCATCACCCGTTTCTGATAACTAAGGTCACCACCCAAGTGAGGTCTGCCTGTATATACCAGGCACAGTGCTAGCTTCTCTACGTCATATCTTCATAATTCATGCTTCCATTCCCCATACAGTTCTGTGTTCTTTTTGAAGGAGGAAACTGAAACTTAGAATGTTTAAGAAATGGATCCTGGACCCCAAAAAGCAAATAGAACAGAGATTCAAACCTAGGACTGGATGACAGCACATCAACAGCTCCACTCTCCACTGACAAATGGGTGGAATGTCCTCTGAGAACAGAGAACAAAAATAAAGTACAATTGATTTCCAAAGTCGTAAATCCATATGGAATAATCTCTTAAGTATTTGATAAATTGCAAAAAAATTTTTTGCTTAAATTCTTTTTTTTGTGTGTGATGGGGTCTCATAGACCACCCAGGTTGGCTCCTCACTGGGCTCAAGTGATCCCCTTACCCCAGCCTCCCAAGTAGCTAGAACTAAAGGGACACGCCATCACATCCACCTGAAATTATTTTTGTCTTCATTATTTTAAAGCATATTCTGACAGTCTGTAGTATTTTTGTACCTGTGACCTAATCTCTGTAAAAAAAAAAAATGGATGAAGCCTGCCCTTTTCTTCCGATGTAACATATTTCAATCTTAGTGAATACCCTGAAAATATGTTCAATATACGTGTTGAATTTGCTGTTTGAAAACACCCCGCCACCATCCTCATCTCGTAAAACAGGGTTTGCAGAAGTAACAACATTGGCTTTATCACTTATGTGAGGAGGTGAACAAAGTTGCTAATCTACATACACCCTGAAAAATGTGAGCGATTGTTCCTGACACTGAGATCTGGCTCAAATGTCTACTCTTTCATGTTCAACCAACAAAAGCCAGGAATGATTGTGATACCAATCTGTAGCTAGGTTCTACAGTGCCTCCGACTAGAAACGGCTTGGTTATCTTTTTATCTACGCTTTTGCTGAGTTATATTTTCTGAAAAGCCATTTAAACTATCCAAAGACAATATTGATAATATTAATTTGAATATTATGCATATAATGACTATATAATTACTAATTTATAATAAGAACTTACTTATTGAGTGATAATGTTGTGGCAGACACTAAACCGCTTAGATTTATAGGCAGTATTTTATTTAATTCACACAAGCATTCAGGTAGGTCTTATTATCTCCATTTTAAGGAAGAGAAAATCAAGGCACGGGGAATCAAGGCATGTGTCCAAGATCACCTAGCTAGCAGGTGGTGGTACTGGCATTTGACAAGGCCTGTGTGGCCCTACATGAGAACCCCCTTCCTTGTTTCAGAACAAACACAAGCTCCATCCCTTGCTCAGCCACTTTCCCTCTTTTAAAACAATCCTCCGCCCACTCCATTAGCACTACCAAGTCATATTTCAGCTCAATTATCCTGCGAAGGTATGTCATGCAGCCTGGATATTTTTGCACACAATTGTCAAAGACGCTAAAATAAAACACGCTGGCTCCTTTATTCTTGGCAAAGTACTTCCATAAATGAAGAGAATTCGTGTTCTTTGTTATTACTGATTAACAGGCATTGCTAGCCCTGTGTGTTGGTGCACGCCTGTCATCCCAGTGACCAGGGAGGCTGAGGCAGGAGGATCGCACATTCAAGGTCAGTCTCAGCAATTTAGCAAGACCCTAAGCAACTAGTGAGGCTCTGTCTCAAAATAAATATTAAAAAGGGCTGGGGGTGTGGATATGTAGTTAAGCGCCCCTGAATTCAATCCAAAATAAGAGCAGACATTGCCACTTGCTCCAGGCTTGTGGCTGGAAACAGAGCTCATCATTTTCTTCATGAGCTGAAGTTTTTAGGGAAGCAGAGACCAGAGGCTCTGGCAAATTGGGATTTACATTTATCTCCCACAGTGACTCATTGGATTCCAGTGAGTAAGTCCCAAAAAAGCCAATCAGCTCAAGGAGAGGATGACCCACCCGGAGATGACTATCTGACTAGTGGGTTTAATTTAGCCACTTTATGGTGGAAGTTGTGAATTATTCAGAAGTTTTTCTAAAGCACACAATGTCACTGGCTTGACTATCCTAGCTGCCAAATTGGAGGAGCCAAAAGAGATGGTATGCTCCCGATAAACAGTTCTGCGGCTGTTGAAAAGGTCAAGTGGTTTAGCAAGTTCTTGTTTAAGAGCAGCGCTTGGCCTCCCAGTCTGCAGGGCCACTGGCTCCTCGGAAAACCAACTGCTTGAGCTAAACTGACTACTCTTAGGCAATTAGCATCAGGTTCTGAGTCAGCCTTGTCCTCCCTTAGAGGACAGAGAGATGCCATTTGCCAAGGAATTTTCTGATGGTCAATGCAAGGAAACCTAGGGATAAAATGGACCATGTTGACAATACCAGCAAGTCACTGAATATGGAAGAATGCAAGTAGCATTCTTGTAGGTCATCATCTCCTATGAAACCTGCACGATCGCTTTGGGATCTGTAAAAGCAATTTTATCTACAACTGGTACAAATGTGTTCAACAATAGAGGTCATTTTCTTTTTCTTCCCCAGACTTCTCTTCAATAATTCCGCAATGAAATGGAGAGGGAGAGAGAGAGAGAGAGAGAGAGAGAGAGAGAGAGAGAGAGAGAGAGAGAAAGCAAACAAGGTTAAATTTAACCAGAGTGCTGGTACATCTAAACACACTTTAACACACATAGCCTTCTGTCTGGTATAGATACTGTACTTTATACATTGCATGATCACTTCCAGAATTCTGTAACATGAGGGTAAATAGCAGGAGTATTACAGTATTTGAGCTCTCATAATTGAACCCTCACAGCTGGATGAGACAGAGACCAGTGCTTCTTACACTAATGGGAATATGAATCACTGCGGATGGCATTGAACTTCAGGTTCTTCTCTGCTTTGCTGACGAGCTCCTGGTGATGGGAATAGGTGGCATTGATGAGCAAAAGCACAGAAGGCAAACTCCAGGATAGTACAGAGTTCCCAGAGCTAGAATAGCTGCACCCATCTGAAAAGGGCTTCCAAGGCTGATCTCATGAGGTCAATAACGATCAGCTTCCTTCGTCTGGTTTTGTTGTGTTCTGCCTATAGCTCCACTGAGATACATGATCTTACATGCACTTCAGACCAAGTGGAAATTCCTGCCCACAATGGGTATCACATAATCACTGGCACCTATCTTTTTAATTGGAAAATTGTGATGGATGCGTATTCCATGAATCTAACAATATTAAACAAAGGACGTTAACTTTTTGGTTTTTTTAAAGCTAACTTTTGCTTTTTAGAAGCACATTCTATTTCTCTGTTCCTAGGCTCTGTAATTTTTCTTAATAGCTTCTTCCTAATCATATCTTCCCCTGTGGATGTTCCTGAGAGACTTTCCTTAAGCTCCATTTTACTCAGAGAATATAGTTCTAGGTTCACCATCAAAGTGTGGGTAGACTCCTGTGCTGCCAATCCCTGCTTTGGGTTTCTTGCCAGACCAGCCGTAGTTTTAGCTGGACCTGAGGGGCATGGGCACCTGCAGGGTGGGAGAGGAGAGCCTACGGAACAAGGAAGTAAAACCAGTGTTCATGTTCAGCAGGAGGTGAGGTCCTTCAGCTCTTCAGAACTCCTCTTAAACAATCAGTGAAGTGCATAAAGATGTGAGCATATGTATCAAAACAAATGAAAGGAAATGATCAAAATTTCCAACAAGGAAACAGTGATAGATGATAGATAATCGATCTATATCTAGATATAGGTATATACACCCATATCTATAGCTATATATGTTAGAATCATATAGCCATTTAAAATTGACAACACCATCCACATCTATTGACTTGATAAAGGCCATTGATATAACTTGGAACGAGTGCAGGTAGTAATAGTATAATTCCATTAAGCTTTTGAAAGTGTGTGTATGTATGTGTGTGTTTTCTAAAGGAAAAACGTATGGAACAATGTATTCTTTAAATGCAGGAACAATTAACTCAGAATTATGAATAATGTTTATTTTCCTGCACGTATCCTCTGAGTTTTCTGAAAATATATTATTTTAAAATGACAAAACAACACTATTTCCATTTAAGGGGAAAACACCTACTCGGTAAGTATTTATGAACCATGACCATCTGGGGTGGTGGAAAGTACAGACAGGAGTTTAGTGAATCACTTGTGTTAGTGTTTAATTCTCTCCTGTGTCATTTTAATGCCAACTACTGTTCGAGACTTTCAGGCAGAGATGGCTAACCCCCAACAGGTTCACATTATCTTGATCAAATTAACTTCTTTGAAATTGTGGATGATTACTCCATGGGAACTAATTTCATCATTAATTTTAGTACATTTCTCACAACCTTTTAATTACCAGTTTAGAAAAGAGGGGGAAAGATCAATTTTTAAAGTTTACCAGTACATTCCAACTGTACTGAACTAACAAAACATGGTAGCTAGTTTTCAAAGACGCCCCGCCCCCACACTATGAAGCACATGTTTCAGTACTAACCGTGGAAATTATGCTCCACAATTCACTCAAAGCCTCTGCCTGGGCTTCCTCAATGAAGAGACATGTGAATGAAGAAGTCCTCCATGACTTACCCAAGCCACCACCCGACAGCAACTGCATGAGAGATGCCCCCCACGACTTCCCAGCTATTCCCAGTGGACCCACAGAATTGTGAGAAATCATAACAAACTATTGTGGGGTTTGCTGTTTCAATGGATAAATCCCCAAATGCTTTTGTTATTCAATCCAATGGCCTTTCTGCAATTTTCCACTTAATCCAGTTTCCCTCAAAATCTTGAATGAGGGCAGTTACTTTGGTGGGGCAAATTAGTTTCATTCAACATGGCATCCAACCTCTTTCAATGTACCTATGTCATTCATTGAAATATTCACATAATTGAAAACTTGGGACTCAATGGGTTAAGGCAGATACACATCGAATGGGTCTCAGCTTATCGAACAAATCAGAGAGCTCTGCAAGCCCAAATACATTTACTTAAACTAACATTTTCTTTCCATCACTGAACATCTGGTTCAAGGCACTGCCTAATCCTATAAAGCAAACTTCCCTAACATTATACCTACAGATCCAGGAAGGACTTGAATGAGTAGCTGGCCTCACGGTTCAGTGTCAGGAACACATGCAAGCCACAAGAGAGCTGTCTTAATCTTTTCATTTAAGACATCTGGGCTCATCCTTGCCACAAGCCATTTGATTTTAATAATAAAATATTCACCAGGCTCCCTCCTAACCTGGACTGTCTGTAAGCATGGAGAATCTGAAGCACGCCCCGGATGGAATGGTTTCCGAATGCGTCTTCATTGGACTCGTCTAACCGTGTGGCTGTGTTTTGTTCTGCTCTCCGTTGGAAATGGGATGGTAGAGACAGGAGAAGAGCAGAGAAAGAATGAAGGAATAACCAGCCAGGCGCTTTCCCCCAGAGGGCCTGATACACATAAGCATCGCATTCCCAGAACCCAGGATTTCCACACACAATTCAAGGAATAGACAGACTCGCTTTTCCAAATGTCTTTTATTCGTTGTACATTTTCTTATGAGATCAACACACCATTTCTTTCAGGGACACCTTGCTCCTGAAGGCTGATGGATAGTATTTGTCCCAGCTATGAAAGTTCACAGCCAACACTTTGACAGAGAGAGTTGGTTGGGTGATTTTTTTTTTTTTTTTTGTCATTATCACTGTCATTGCTATCTTTAAACGGTTGCTTGAGTCAGTTCATAGATTGACACGACATTGAACACAACACACACGGTGTGAAGTTTTACATACACACGCACAAACATCTGGAGACCAGTTACAAGGTTGGCAGCTGGTCCTTCCTCCCCAGCAACAGTTTGAAACTGAAGAATGTCCTGAGATAGGAAATCAAAGTGAAGGCTCCTCGTCAACAGAGGAGTTCAAGTTTGACTTAGTCTCCCAATTTCATTTTCCTTTTTGGGGTGGTGAGAGGAAAGATGCAGGGGGGAGCCCTTAGGAACCACGTGACAAACCACTTGGTTTGGCATCTCAGTCATTTCCTTGGTCAAAAACACAGGTTCAAAGAAATATTTCAAAGTTCGTCAGAAGCTTACTCTTCCTTTAATGGGTTCTTAGATGGAAAAGGAGACGGGAAAGATAAAGTTATGCTTTTTTTACAATACCGTGATAGGAAATTTCATCACAGAATGGCCTATATACTTGTAAGGCAAAAATTATAATTCCTCGCTTATTGACTGATAGACGTCAATCCAGGCTGTTATGGATACCATCAGTACCATCTGCGTGAAAAGACGATTCTTTTTCCTAAAGAATAGCAACCCAGGAAAGCAGCTGCTCCAAATGTTATAAACTAACAAGATTTCTTTAAAGCCACATTTTCCCACAATCCCGTCTGTTTCTGGGAACTCTTATTAATACATAAGCTACATCAACACCAATGTTGTGTCTACTCCAAGCCCCTGTGCATGGGCTATCGCCTCGGTTTCAGGATTTTGAGACAGCATCCCCATCATGATAAGCCAGAGTTCCAAAGTGAGGAAAATGCTCACAACCTAGATAACAGGAAAGTCAGGCTAACATGAGAATATCTGGGGCTCCCACAGTCAATAGGCAAAGCTCAAAAAGCTGTACCATCCTGGAAAACAGGTGTGTTTTCAGTACAAGGCTGGGGCACACAGAAGTTACCATCTGACATTCATCACTTCCCTTCCCCCACACGATGATGGGCGAGGTTCTCCCCTGAGGAAGTCTGCCCCACCTGTTTCCATATAGGAAAACACCAAATCCACACCCCCCAACCCCAGTTTGTTCTTCACTTCTGTAGCTCATAAGCAAAAAAAAAAGTTCCCAGAGCCGGAATTTAAATTTAACATTCACCTTAGAGGCATGGAAACATTCCACCCACATGCTTCAGAGGTCCTCCCTGTAGAGAAGCTTCTAATGAATTCCATACTCTACAACTCAGCCCACCTCATTCATAAAGAAAAGACACCGCGACCCACAGAAAAGAGATGATTCCAACCGGGGAAGCTCAGCAGCACGCTGCACAGGGCAGCAAAGATGGAGAGAGTCCAGGGAAATCACTGTTCATTCTTCAACTTCAAACTCTCCAGAGACACTAAGATGAAGTGCTAAAGGTGTGAGTTACAAAGGACAGGTGTGCACAACCTCTCTGATCTGCTTTCAGAATCATTCAGGTAGCAAGAAGAGGTAGGGGGCTCTTAACTAGCAGGTGGAATTACTTCCTTCTAGCATCAGACATGCTTGTACTGGCCCAACCAGCTTTCTTTACAATAAACATGGCTTAAAAACAAAATTCAGGTGCAACATAGGAGAACGATTGATCATACACACAAATACAATTGTCTATGATAAAACCCACAGACTGTAAGAAAAGGTGTTGATTTTTCTTTTCTCGCAGAGACTAGATTAATAAACAGAAGCAGCATTTTCATCTAGAAAACGGAAGCACAGAGGAAGCTGGGAAGTCCACCTATTTTATTAAAATTCTTGTAAAGTTCAGATCCATAGAGAAGCTCTGTCTACCATCTATTTTCACAAAATATATATATATAAAAAAAACCTTTTCCTGTATTTAAATAAAGAATTCAAAACTACACCTCTAACACCTCTGGTCAGCTTTAAAATGACCCAATTTGATGATTCTGCAGAGTAGGAAACACGTTCTTACTGTGTAAGTTCGTTACGCAAAGAAAATATTTTTCCTCTAAAAATAATCTATTAAAATGACATTTCAATTCATATACAAAAATCACTCCATTCAGAAAATAAATTTGAGACAAAGAAATAAATCAGACGCAGGGGTAATACAAGAGATAAATCGTCCAAATTTTCTCAATCAAACCTTCTCACATAGGTTGTACACAGAAAACTGCCCAGAATGCTTCAGATTGTTGCTCAAATACAACTTTATGATGTACCTATTGTTACAAAATAGCTCTGTGAAACCCAAGCTGTGAAATTTCCTTTAGTGGCAAACACATTAGGGCCAGAATTTACCACCCACCTTTATGTGTACGTAGAAGGCACCTAAAGATTTAGTTGGTGTCTAAACATTCCCTCGTGCTCCCTTCCTGACACATACACGGCTGAAGTTTCCCATTTCTATTTGCCAAAGAGTTTCTGCATCCTTCACCACACACAGCACCTCTGTAACAGCAAGCAAGAGGAGCTCTGTTAGCTCCCATCTCAGGAGCCCAGGCTGTATCACAATTGACCCAAGCGCTTGAGTTTTCCTATAGGCCAATGCACACAAATTTTAACCCCTGACTCTGCAAACCTGGAAATTTAAAAATTATACTGTCCATCAAGAGTCCAGTCACACCACTCCCCATCAGTGGGAGAGTAAATGAGGATCAGGGTGTTCTCAACTACTTTAGGAAAATAACCTATTTCAGGATCCCTATGGCTTGGTATTGATTTTGTGCATTTACTCTGAAATAATTTCTGTTTAAAAATTTAAATGAACGGTCCTCTCTTCTTGCTGCCATACCTCCCTAGCCCTGTCAGCACAGTCAGCATACTCAATAGAGAAAGAAAAAAAAAAGGGGGCTGGGGGGGGGGGGGATCTTGCAGACATGGTCAACTATAAGATTTTACAGGCTTGGGGATGTGCAGGGTCCTCAGGTGGTCATTTCCTTCCCAAGGCTTTAGTAATCATGGAGGCTTCCAGTTAAAGGGACCAATACTGGTGGCCAGAAGCTCCAATTGGAGGTTGATGGACACTCAGATGGGCCCAGCTGAACTTTACCACCACCTCTCCCCTAAAGGTTCCTCCAAGGGCACCACTGAACATGGCCTGAAACCATTGCCTTCAGAAGTACTGAACACAGGATTGGACAGACAAGGTGACATCAGAAGAGAACCAAATAAAACAACTACTTCTCCCCAAGTTGCTGCTTCCGAAAATCCAAATCAGCCTTGAGTACTGGACTTTACAATTACTCTCGTTCTCCTGGCAGACACCTGTAGTGTATTTCTAAGAACATTTCCAGCAATCTGCCTTGTGGGGGAAAAAAAAAAAAAAAGAAAGAAAGAAAGTATCCTCTTCCGAGAACTTTCCTTGGCATCCACCCTTCCTCAAAGATCAGTCATCTGAACTGAAGGTTATGGGCTCAGATTTTGTATTCACATTTCTCTACTCTGAAAGCAGCTGATGGGTGCGCCATATGCTCTTAAAGTACTTTCAACATCAGGCTTCTTGTCCTCAGCCATCTGATCATGCCTCTGTTGGCTTTTGGGGTAGATGCCATCAGTGTAGAATGGCAAAACTTTAGAATCAACAACACTAGAGAAACAAACAAACAAAATTCCTGACATTTCAATAAAGGTCACTCTTGGAATCTTTATATAGTTCAGTATTTTTTAAGAAAAAAAGTAATAATACAGGCTGACCTTCTTGATGAGTTTTTCCATAAGAGATGATGTCTACCATGCTGTAATACTGCAAGTAAATTCAAAGGCACACCTGTCTGTCAGCTTGCTCTTCCAAGGGCTTCCTAATTGAACAGCACTGTTTGCATTAATCTTTTCTCCCAGCCCCTAAGCATGACTTCACATTCCTGTTCAGCCTTGATCTCTCAAGTCCAGTGACAATCACCTAAAACAGTGGTCTGATTTGCTTTGCTGAAATATATTGGTGATTCCAATGAAAATGTTGGTAATGAGCAAGTGATGCTAATTATTCATTTCTGACCACAACAGACTATTACTTAAGAGAACAGGATGCCCAATCAGCTACTCTGCTGAAAAGACCAAACAGAAGTTCTTATTCTAAAGACTCTGGTTTCAAATGAGAATTTTTTTTTTTTTTTGAGGATTTTACTAGTTCTCCCAGGTATCCTTTATGTTTTCAAAAACTGGGAACAATGTGGATTTCATTTAGACAGACAGGTGCACAACTGTTGGTTTTAATGATTGGTCTATGAAAATGACCAGATGAGTTCCTTTGCACAGAAATGTTAAGTCAGCTCAGGTCACCTATGACCCTCCCAGGACGAAAGCCAAGGAAAGACCATGAGAGAGGACAGAAGACGGCTGCTGGCCTGGCCTAAGCCACCCACACTGGGGATCACTGAGGAAGCTCTGTTTCCGACATCAAGACACAGGTAAGTACCTACCCTTGTCCTCACTTTCCCTGAATTCGATCTCCAACCATAAAAGCCTTCTTGCTGGAAAGAGACCCTGACCTCAGGAGCACTGAAGTGTAAAATGGAGGAAACCCAGAGCATGCCGGGATGAACAGCCCACAGTGATAAAAACCTGTCCATATCTCAAATTCTAACTGTAAACTCCTCAAAACAAAGGGTGCAGGGCCCAAGTTCAAATGACAAGATACTGAAAGTCCCAAGGAATTAGGCTGAATACTTTAAAACTCTATTAACATGTTTGTGTTACAAGGACATACCGGCTTCTTCAAAACAAAAATTCCTTGACCTTTCTTTGTATTTCTGCTTAGACTAAAGTCCTTTTAACTTAAGAAAAGAAAGAGGCTTTTAGAAGAATTGGGGGGCCAAGAACTGAAAAGATGAACCCAAACTAAAGTCTTGATTCCCAAGGACTCAATTGGAAAACCTGCAATGGTATAAGGACATTGGCAAAGCTGCAAATAGTGACTTCTAACCTCAGAAAAAGGACACCTCTTTTTTGTCGTCACCAGAAACAAGTAGTGAGTGTTGGATTTGGTGGCAATAAGCTTCCCCTGGGAGGATAATTTCATTGAGGTCTCTGGGATTCAGGTTGTGTGTCCTTAGGAGAAGAGAAATCCTTTTTCAAGGTAAATCACCTAGTCCAATGCCCTCTTAAGGAGTCTCCTAGTGTCATTTATGTTCACCTGATGATGCAGAAGGAAAATAATAATAATAAAGAGACTAAAGCTTTAAGATGTGTTCTGTTTTGATCCAGGAGAAAGAAGAAAGCTCAGGGCAATGGCTGACATCATCTGCCAGCACTCTGTATAACTCAGAGGATCCAAGACCTGAACACTGAGGCCCACTATCCAGCTGTTCTCAGCCTATGGGGGAGCAGAGCTGTCACCATGGGCTTTGGGGCCCAGAAGTTCAACCAGGGCTGAAAACCCAGCAAACATCACATCAGAAAGAAGTACTTTGAACAGGCCCTTGAAACAGAAATTTGCTGATGATTTAAAAAGAAGAGCAACTCCCCCCCCAAGTCCACGGGGGATGGACTGTACAAGGGCTGGCTGGGCAGGAGTCTCCCATCACACTGAGAACCTGCAGCTCTGAGGCCCCCTGACCATAAGTATTTTGACCCCAAAACAACCTTACAGATGAGGTGGATGAATTGAAAGATGTTAAGAACTATATCTGTCTCCTACTTCTGAGTGAAGTTTGGTCAACCACATTCCCAAATCCCACTACAGTTCAAAAATGATTAGGATTCATGATTCTTTTTGCATGTGATTCGTAGCACAGCAAAAGAAAATACGAAGAAGCTAAGAACCAAGGGTACAGTTAACACCTAAGAGAATGTGCCTTTCATATCCAAATTGAAGTCAGTTATGTAGTGATTGCATAGAAATGGAAAGTTTAAGCACTCAGTTTAATCTGTAGAAAACTATTCCAATGGCTTCTAGAACAATTAATACTTGCATAAGGAAACTAACAGACAACTTTAATTCAGTCCCCGTCCTTTATGAATTAATTTTCCTATGTCCATCTTCCTAATCTGCCTTTGGCAACAGCTGAGCTAAATATTCACTAGGTAGAAAAATTCTATTTTGTGTAATCAATTAGAACTTTGTGTTTGATGGCCTAAGACAGGTGTTGACAAACCATCATGGGTGGGCCAAATCTGGCCCATTGCGTGGTTCTATAAATAAAGTTTTATTGGAACATAGCCATGTTCATTTATGTATTGTTTCTGGACAATTTCACACTGTAGCAGCAGAGCCAAGTAGTTGCAACAAAGACCATATGAAACACAAAAATACATACTGTCTGGCCCTTCCCAGAAAGACTGGCAATCTGTTCTTAGATGTCACAGTCACATTATAAAGAACAAAGCTATTGATCCTAAGGGAACTGTCCCCAACAAAGAAATATTTGCAAAATTATGTGTTTCGTGTATGATGTGCATTTTCCTAGGGAAAAGGTCCTAGCTTTAAAAAAATTCCCAAAGGAATCCAGAATACTCCAAGGAAAACCAAAGAAAAATCAGAGAGGATCTTTAGCTGTCAGTACATTTAACAAGGCTGAAACACACACAGACCCCTAAGAAAGAGGAATGTGTAACTTCTAGAATAAAATCTCTCTTTTTTTATCCATTAAGTTTGGTGGCTTTCTCTTCTGAGATTTTAATCAGGCATTTTTCCATCTGAATATGTAGGTTTTCTCTCAGGGGTCTAACTGAAAACTATACCTTCCATTATAAAAAAATAAATAAAAATTCTTAGGTGACATTTACTTGAGTTCCATTTTTACTTGTTAATTCAAAAAAAAAAAAAAAAAAGTAGAAGATTCCTTGAAGTCATCATAGATTTTAAGAAGTCCAAATCCATGCACAAAGGTTTAACTCATTTTACTTGATCTGAATACCAGCTACAAAGCATTTTATGAATATAGGAATCTTACTTTTAGGCCAGAGGGAATTACATAGCAAAAGAACATTTGAGTGGGAAATTAGGAACTAGTTATTCATTGTATTTTCAGGCCAAAGATGCTTTGTGTTAGACACTTTGGAGAGAAACAGAAAACTTCCTCTAAGCAGAGATAATGAAGTCCCTTGCTCAACAAAGACAATTACAAAACTAATTAGTCCCTCTCTGATTAAATTCCAAACATTAAATCAACTTCATTTAGAAAATTCAGAGATCCTGTCTTGTACTAGCCTTCTCTCATGCTGGGGCTTATCAATATTGATTCTATTTTGTGGATTATAACATCTGACAAAGCAGAACTGATGAATTATAGCCAAAAAAAGGTGTGGGGGGGTAAATCTCATTAAAAAGTGAATTAGCCAGAAACAGGCAAAAAATAATAACAAGACAAAGAGCAAAATAATATAGAGACCAGAGTGAACAAGAACTTGACTTTGAAGGTCACTAAGTGTAGACAGAGCAAACATCAGCAGAGCATAGATGTCTGGTCCGCAAACTGTTCACTGAGATATTGTGAGGCCCGCTGCAAACTGTACAAACAAGCTAAGATGTTGTATAAATTTTGAAGGAAGCAGAGCGACATCTGCAGGACACAGAATAAACTACGACTGTTAAACTGTTAGAACATAATTACTTCAAATACTGAACTGTTAAGTATTTGGGGCAAGGGCACCATTGAAAAAATTACTAAGTCGACTAATGGTGTCACAAACAGAAAGTCTGGGAGCCCCTGGAACATGCGAGCTTTTCTTTAGGCTTGGAGGACACACAAGAACTGAAATATACAACCAATTCTGAGCTGGATCCACATGTACTCGTTTCCATTTCAGATGGCTTCACTGAGACAAAAGCTACGGTGTAACCAATTGGTTCTGAGCTTCTCAGTGTAATCACATACAATCTTTAAAATAATGGATCATTCCTTCAGGTCAAGGCTTTCAATCATGGTTAATAGGTGAACACCATGTATAAAGTCAGTGACTGTCTTGATATTTTGTCAACATATACATCTATGTGAGTTTTTTCCTCCTCCATCAAAGTAGCCACTAAGGGGAGACCTAAACTTATTACAAAAGGTTGTTTGTGCTTAAAAACAGGCATAACTTTTGGGAAGGATGGGGCAACTTTTTCATTTGAAATTCTCTTCTAAGCCTATTAGACGATGGTGATGTTAAAAACTTCAGCTCTGAGAGCAGATTTAATTTCTAGAAATTGCCAAACACCACTTGGTGCTAAATCAGATAAACCAGGCAGGTGAGTCAAACTGGAGACAACCTAGTATTTTGGGGGGAAAAAAGGCAGTAATTCTAAAGTAATGATATAGAGGAGGAAATAAATTTTGGAAAGAGAATTAGAAAAATATTTTAGTAAAAGTATTTATATAAATATATATATATAGTCTCTCAAGGTAGCTACTCTGAAGATCAACACTCATTAATAGATACACACATATAGTAATTGTCTTAAAAATCATTCACATTAGGTTTTTGGCACATCTTTTAAATCAACAACACATGCAGAGAGAGGGATACAGACGGGTATGTTCACAAATACCAAGAAAATGCATACACAGACAATTATATGATACCAAATCAAATACCTCTGTAAAAATGAGCATGACCCCTGGTGTAGAGCTATACTGATTCTGCAATGCATTGATAGATACATACAGAGCTGATAATGAGATGGCCTGTGGTGGCAGACAATTAAATAATCTGAGTCTCATTCCTGAATACAGATATCTTTTTCCTCTCTATATACATATCTGCTTGTATATACAAGAAACTCCTGACAGACACAGCTTGTGTATCTTGTTGTTGTCGTCGTTGTTTTAAGTCGGTTGTTAAGGATTTACATGTGGTTCTTGAAAAATAAAAACCAGGCTTTAAAATTTAGACTCCTAGGGCTATCGAGCCATTGTTCCTTAGTACATGAGATACCTAATCACCACCACCGTAGAATACTGCTTTTCTGGGGAAAAGGTATTTCAAATTTCAAATCACCAGGAACATGGCTTCCTGGTGGTGACAAGGATATTCCAAAGGGGGAGGACAGGAAAAGAAACGGCAGCTTTTTTTTTTCTCTTTATAATCGCTTGTAATTCTCTGCAAAACTTAAAGAGAAGGTGATTTTAAGTCAGTTATCTCCCTAAAAGGTACTACTAGTCCAATGTTCCCAACCCTGCTGCACTTCCGAATCACACAAGGGCTTGAGAAACCTCACAATTCCCAGGCCTCACCATGGACCAATTAAATCTAGGTCTCTGGTGGCTGTGGGGCTTTAGCATTGACAGTATGTACAAGCTCCTCCAGAGTTCCAAAGTGTACCAGGGTTGACAACCACAGACCACCTTCTCTACTCAACTATGACTGTTTTGGCAGTTCTGGCCCTGGGCCCACAGATTATAGAGGCATACAAATGAGAAACATATTTTTTTTGTTAAGAATGATTCAAAGGAGACAAACAGGCAGGCATAACCTGACGCAGGCCAGGGAGATGATTTGCTTTCTACATTTTACCAAAAGCTAAAACAAAGCCAGGCGTGGTGGCATAATGCCTGTAATTCCAACAACCAGGAAGGCTGAGGCAGGAGGATTGCAAGATTGAGATCCGCCTCAGCAACGTAGCAAGACCCTGTCTTAAAAGAAAAAAAGAAAAAGGAGTGGGAGTGTGGGTCTCTATGGTAAAATATCCCTGGGTTCAATCTACAATATTACCACCCATTAAAAAAAAAAAAAAGAAGAAGAAGAAGAAAAGAAAGAAAGCTATAATAGAGTGACCCTAGATGACTTTCCTAGTACTTTCTGATTTCATAAAATGGGTAAACAGAGCAGGAATAAAGTTGCAATTTTTCTCTCAGTCTCAAAGAAGAGGAACTTCCAGCTTTAGAAAGGTGGGTGGGAAACTGAATGGCTCTAATTACAAGGATAATGCACCTTTTCTGGCTAGGAAAAAAATAAAAAATGAAGGCAGAGGTAGCTTTGAAGCAGATGAGGCCAATGTTGAATCAAACAGATATGTCCCAGAAGAGAATATGAGGAAGGAATGAAAGTGTCCTACTCAACTCTGAGCAACTTCCATGAGCAAGAGGTCAAGAACAAGACAGAACAATACAAACAGATAATGTACTATTGCACTTCAAAAATCCGAAATGGGAAGGAGGATTTGAAGGAGCAATCCTCTCCAGATCAGAGAACTTGAGACAAGGAAAGAAAGCATAGTTTCCTTCCTTCATTCCTTCCTTTCTTTCTTCTTCTTCTTCTTCTTCTCTTTTTTTATTTTTAATCAATCAACATCCTTTGTCTTTGTATTCCAAGAGTTACTTTATATAAACACAATGTCCAAAAGAATTGGTTCCTAGTTACTAGTGTAAGTCTATATTTTCTCCATCAATCATTTCACCCCTTGGTCCTTGAGAAATCAAGAGTCCCATATCAGACACCTGTAGTGTCTTTAGCCATGGCAAAGAACTCTTTTTTTTTTTTTTGCTAAGTCAACCTGCTTGGAATTCAGGGTGGAGCTTGCTAGATTGCCAGCTGCTTAGGAACAAGGTGTGGAAATGGAGCAGTCTGTACCTAGGAACTGATTCAGCCTTCCATTACCTGTTCATTGTATCATGGAACAACTGACAGCCTTTAATTCTCTACAGCTGTAGCCCTTCCACTCATAATAAGGCTTCTTCATTGAACAGGAAAACAAGCAAATGGAAAAAAGCAAATTGATTACAAAGATCATCCTTGGGGCGTCTCCATGGCAAGAGGACCAGAAGCAGAAGAAGGCACCGCGATTCTCTCTGTGGTGTGCAATCTCTCCTCATGACCAACACATGACCTTCCTACAGAATACAGATGTTCACAGAGGCCCCTTGGTGGAACTTGATTTACCAAGTGCGCACACACACACACACACACAGAGATGGACAGACAGGTAGATATAAAATCACATCACAAATCACTTTCCACTGAATACTATACCACAAATGTCAAGAGAACCAAACTTGTTTCTTTGAGCTGTGATAAAAGTGATTTTTATGTTTTCCAAATTTGGAAAAAGATCAGGAATAGGATACCTCAACACCTCACTTAAAACACATGGTCATCACCCAACATGGAGTTGAAGTCTGGGAGAGAGGAAGAGACATTTCACAGGAAGAGCTCCTTTTTTTTTTTTTTTTTTTTTTTTTTGAGATTTTTTATAATATTCTTAAAGATGCATATTAAATAATTTCTTCTGGACCATAGACATGATCGAACTTAAAAAATAAAAGCCCTATAAATATTGCCAACCCAACCTTGTCTTCTTGTGTAAAGTGGGATCTTTCCAACCAAGCGCTTAAACATAAATATTAAAATAATAAATGGGACAAACTACAAATCTACTTACAGTTTCATCACTACTGTAGCACCTTTTTGCCAGGGCCAATGCATTCATTCCATAAAGAACAAGAGAAATCTGAGAAGCTTAAGGACTCATATGACACATCATTAAATATTTAATCACCTTTTTAAGTCCTAAGCCTTTATCATATTTCATCCATCTAGAGAGTTCATTCTATACTATAGATTCCAAGGCCCCCTTAGGAGGGGAAAAAGAAGAGAAAAGAGTGAGAGAGAGAGAGAACCCTCAGAGAGGCAGGGCAAAATTATCTCAAAGATGACTTTCTCTTGGCGCTGTAGTGAACTTGCTTCATCCCATAAACCCACCAATCCACAGTAGGGTCAACCAATGTAAGTCCATTGCTCTCTAGTCTCCAAGAATCAATTTCACAAAAGATGCCACATCTGTTGCTTTGGATTCATGTAGGGTGAAAAATTGATGTTGCTGAGAAAGAAGAGAAAAAAAGCATGGATTAATATTTGTCACTGATAATACATGAGATAAGCAAATGAACAAATTTGTTTAATAAATGAGTTATGTATCCCTATCAGGGGGAAGGTAGATCCCTCCTACCCTTTCCAAAATAAGTACATATCTAGGGATGCAAATACCTTAAAGACACCTTTACTTCCACTCCTCCCACTTTGATATCTCTAGGTTTCCACCCCAAGAATCTATGGCTTTATTTTTTAAAAAATATTAAATATACTATACAAATCCCATCTATAGTCAACTACAAAGATTGGCAATGACCATCTATCTAACACTCTTTCTTATAACTTGGTCCCCTAAAAAGTCATTTTAGACTGATAGAGCTATAAAATAATTGGAAACTCCAGAGGTTCAGGTATTTTCACGTCTCAGGAAATGGGTAGTAGAATTAAGACACCAACTCTGCTGATCCATGACTGTGCAAGGAAGCAACCTGGCCCTTGACTTTGGAGGGCTAGTCAGGACGGACAAAGTCAAAGCCATTTTCTAAGCCATACCTACAGCCAAGAGTTCGACTCCTGTCTCTTCTTGACCAAGAGTTGATCCATCTGGGAAATAAACTACCAACTACAGGTATGTGCCGAGTAAATTCAACTTGGAGATTAAAGATGGGAAAGGGAAGCATGGTCTGTGTGCATGCAGCTCAGACTAAGCAGACTTTAAAAAAACAAAATGAAGTCTTGCACTTTGCTGAGGGAAAAGGTGAGGGACGGCAAGAGGCCACACATTCAGGAACAATTTAGAACACCAACCCGTTTTCTCCATGCCAGAACAACAATCCTCCTGAACTGCCTGGCTGTCATGGGGGGACCGTCCACCTCGTATTAGAGATACACCAGATCACGATCCACGGGACTCCTCGTAGAGACAGACCCAATCAAACCAACTCAAAGGGGGGATTCCCTCTGGTAGCCAGTGCCACGTCCTCCACCACCACCCCCACATCCCCAACTGTCTGGTAGTAGTATTTGCCATGGCTGGTCAGGACTAAATGTGAGCACTTAGCAGGCAGACATCTGGGTGACTCACTCTGTTTCCCTAACTTGGGGACTTCATTTACAGCCATCATGTTGCCTGCGGCTGTTGGCTTTCTAATTATAATTCTTTAAACCTGACAGTAGAGGGCTGGATGAGTCAGCTCTGTGGGGAACTGAATGCCCACCCATGGGAGTTTAGGGAACAATGCAATGGGGAAGGAACAAAGAAAACGAAAAAAAAAAAAAAAAAAAGCAGGTTGTTCTGCAAGGACTGTGACTCAGAAAATGGAAAGGAGATTTCCTGCTTTAGCTGGAGAATACGGGCTGGATACCGGCTCTGAGCCGGACACCAGAATATTCAGTGAGAGTCCAGAGGCAAGGTTCTCATCCTGGCCTCCCTCAACTACCAAGCAGCAGTACCACTTTCCACTCCTAACCCACGTAACACGGCGCACTTACCAAGTGTCTTCACATCATGCTTTTTAGCTTTCCCACATTCCCTTAACATTCGGAGATGTTTAATGTACTTAAAAGCCTTTTTACTATCGAAACAGGACACACCAAACCTCAGATTGTCTTGGTGATCACTTCTAATGCCAGCCAGCCCCCGCCCCCCACCTCTGTCCTGCTGCTATTAGCTCAGTGGCTGTATCCTGAATGTGTGAATGAATTAAACAAGCCAACCTACAGTCTTAAAAACAAATGTTCAGGTATGTTTCAGTTCATTCCCAGGCTTGGAAATGGGTGTGAGAGCCAGAGGTCAGCAAGGCCGTCCATGGATACACCATCAGAAGCAAAGGGGCAAGCTACATCTCCAATAGGTCTCCAGAGCCTATGCATATCTCAGCTGTCAAGATGATGGTTTTTGGGGACTGGGGTTGTGGCTCAGCGGTAGAGCTCATGCCTAGTGTGTATGAGGCACTGTGTTCGATCCTTAGCACCACATATGAATAAATAAAAATAAAGGTATTGTGTCCACCTACAACTAAAAAAATTATTTTAAAAAATTACTATTTAAAAAAAAGATTATGTTTTCTGGGGTAAAGGCATCCTTGTTTACTACTCTAGTACTTTTAAGATATTTGGAGAACATGATGACCCCATGGGACAATCACTTGAATGATCTGGTTACCACTTATGGTGGTTATCATCTAGGAGGGGGTTAGGAAAGGACAGCCCTTGACCACCTCTAGCCCACTTCCTGTTTTTTAAAATAAAGTTTTATTGGAGCACAACCACATACACCCCTTTCCCCCCCCCCATATATTGAATATGGCTGTTTTCAGGCTATAACAGCAGATTTCCAGAGTCATACTAGCAGCTGTAGCTCCCACAGAATCTAAAACACTATCTAGTTGGCTAATGCTGACACTTGAAGAACAATTCCTGTAGAATCATGGCCTCCAGCTGAAGTTTGGGAGAACAAGCAGAGAAGATGATTTTAAAGCACAGATAGCCCTCAATCTGAGTTAAGGAGAAAGCCATTTGGGATTTCCATAAGTGGTACATGTCTGGTTTAGGCCTTAATTACACTGTCCTTCATCTGGAAAAATGATTCCTTTCTCTCCCACCTCCTCACAAACTCCTAAAAATCTAAACAATAGCCTCCCAGCACGTGTTTCCCAATGCTGAAGTCAGGGATTCTGGACTCAGATTTTCCATTTAAAAACCTCAATTCCACAGGAAAGCAGGCAATAGTTATGGTCTTAAAAGGCAAGTTCATTTCCAGGACCACAAAGACTAATGCCATAAGGAGAAAGGGGCGGGGGGAGCCCACATGATCTTACAACATTGATATGTATGCCAAAACATACCACAGTGTTAGAATATACTGGAAAGGTAGAAGTCAACATTCCCTGCCAATGTACACTAAGCCTGAATTTTTTCTAATGTGTTCTAATGAACTTTCTTATAATAGGTTATCTGGAAGAAAAAAAAAATGTCCTACATTTTAAAGAGAACTATATTGAAAGTTCTTCTTTTATCCAAAATTAGTTATAAAACAAGGAGATTTTAAAATAGGATTACAGATTCCATAAGATCCTATAGGAATCGTTCTACATTTATTGAACTTTGTGTGAAATTAATTTTAAAAGGGCTTAGGTGTCACACTACCACAAAAGAGTAGCCAGGACTGGAAAGGCCTCTGGCTGTTAGAAACATAGTCAGGGAGGAAATATTTAACCCAAGCATATAGAATGCTGTTTTCTCATCTTCTCTTCCTCAATTGTGGGTCTCAGTTAGGAAAGCTATAGAGTGTCAAGCACAGGGCACTGCCCTTTAAAGGAGACTATGGAGGCCCAAGTTCATCCATTAGGAAAATGGGGTCCAGACTTAAACCAAAGCATATCCACCAGAATTGAAAATCCAATTGGGTGGCCCTGTTGAGCACACACCCTCTCAACCAGATCCCGTAGCACCTTCTGACTTGACATTTCCAAGTCAGGAAATATCTCAGCCCCCTCACCACACCATTTGGTAAGAGATGCCAGGAATGTACACATTCTGTGATGTCCTTGGGCTGGCTTTGACAGGCGTGGGTGGGACAGGATGGGAGGAAGCATCCCATGCCTGCCACATCACCATGCTCCAGTAAAAAGGGATGTCTGCGTGTGCTCTTCTCTTTATTGAAATTGCACATGAATCTAACTCTTCCTTCCCCTGCTTAAGGTAAAGTCTAGGGAGGAGTTAACACCAATTCATACCATAGTCTGAATTGTGTGATATTCCCTTCACCTAATGTGTTCCTCCCACATTCAAAAGACACTTAGAGCATTGCCAAGTTTAGGTCTTTGCCATCTGTACCAAAGACCCTCTGGTAATAACCTACAGTGGCAGCTACAACTAGGGAAGAGAAACAATTCTAAACAAGGCTGAGCTTTGAATTCCATCCCTCTTTTCACTGTAGAGCAAATGACAAACTGTGAATGCCAGATCGTAGAATCCAATTCATAATACTGTCTCCTACTTCTTTTCACCAAAATGAAAAACAGGAGGAGGAAAAAAAAGTGATTCTTTCCTCCCTAGCCACCCACCCAAAAGAACTTCATCTAATTCATCCTGGATATATTATCAAAATTTGAGTAGGCACACAGCACCTCTTCCTCTCATTATTGAAAACTCTGAAAGCCATGCTTTCCTTCATTTTTTTATAGTACTTTGTGACCACAAGTAGGTTTTAAATTTGAAAATATAAATTTCATAAACACTCTTGGTCCATATCATTATAGCTTAATCAACTAGGGTAAAGGCTTTTATTATGTTTATAAAGGACATACGATGGATGAAAGGTTCTTCACTCTTTTTCTTGAGTCCAATTCCTGTCATGAGTGTTCCCATGAATCAATCATATCTCTTCCAATGTGGTTATCTGACCATAATTTAGGTTGAAGTTACTTCCCTTGCTATTACTTTGGGTATATTTACAGGGCTGACACTCACCATAAGCTCTGGATACGTAGGCCGCTCTTTGGAATTCTTCTTCAAGCTTAAGGGGAAAAAGAAATTAATTACATTAAAATGTAGAAACCATTTATCACTACATTAGGACTCTAGAACCAAACCAGCTTAAAAAAATGTATTGAAATTATGAACCTCCTATGTTGATTGTTCTGTTACAAAGATAAATTATGCTTTAAATCACCCTTGATAAGACAAGTATGTGTGCGTGTGTGTGTGTGTGTGTGTGTGTGTTTATTCTTTGACACTTTACCAGTGACATTGAGACTAACCCTTCTGATCTGCAGTCATTCTATTTCAAAATGAATAGCTACTTTCCTTCAAGGCAGCTTTTAATCCCACCTCCCCTGGCAAAGAAATCGGCAAGTGTTTCCTATGATGCATCTGTTATCCCTTCACTGTCTTCAATGAAACTTGGTTCTTGCAGCTTCCAGTTCTCTTGAATTTATAATTTGCTTCAATATATTCCTAGCCAAACCTGCCTGAGAGAGAAGAAATAAACCCATAAAGTCTCTAGGCTAAAACTACTTGCTTATGCATCTTAGTTCATAAAAAGGAAAACATACTCCATGACTTAGCAATTCTTTTCAGAAATACTTCGTGGTCATGCACTATCGTGAATACTGTGAAGTGCATTTTGATCGTTCAGCTTTCGAATAACCCCGGATACCAGAGGCCATAGTGATAAAATTGCAGGATGAAGAGAATAACCCATCACCCCTATCTTCAACCCACCCCATCCTCTACCAACCCTTGGCCTTAAAATGGAAAAAAAGAAAAAGGAAGAAGAGGAATGGTGTACTTGGAGCTGGAATTCCAGGTTATAGAATGGAGAGAACCATGATTTTGAAAACAATGTTTTGCAAGGCCACCTACACCCTCCTGCACCCACTGGGCCACACAATCATACATGAATGAAAAAGAATTATGCCTGGAATGAAAGGAACAGAAATGTGACTGATCATAAGGATGCTAGGGTTTGCACTAATGTGTCATCTTTGAGCCAATGAGACCTGGTATGTGTGACATGAGCTCTCTTCTGATCCAGCCACACAAACTCACCCTAATGAGGGAGCCAGGTACAGAACCACAGAGGATGAAGTCATTGAGATGCTCTGAGCAACTCCGGGGTTTCAAAAAAAATGAAATGAAAAAAGAGAGCGGGTGGGGTAGGAAAGCTTTTGAACCAAAGCAACTGAAAAGCAGCCTACCAGTTTATTCCAGGCAGTGCTGTGGGTAGAAGCCAGGGGACCTGAGACAGGGTACAGGTAGATGTGAGGAGAGATGTTTCAATCTGGAACTGAGGGCAGACCTAGGACCTAGTGACCTCAGTGACCAGACAACCTATGAGAGAAAGTTTCATCTCAACTGAGGATAAAAACAAGAGTGCATTAGATAGAATTACCAATTGTCACAGTCGGACTGATAATGGGAATGTGTACCTGAGTGAAATGAATGAGCCTTGGAACTCCCATTGATGGCTTTGCCTGCATCTGCATCCTGAGAGTCAGTACTAATGGTTCCCAAAGGAAGGTGATTTTGCCCTCCAAAGGACATTTGGCAACATCTGGAGGCATTTGAGGTTGCACAGCTAGGTGCAGAGGGTCACTGGCATCTACTAGGTAAAGGCCAGGGATGTTGTTAAGCATGATATAATGCACAGGGCAGTCCCCCACGACTATTCTGTCTAAAATGTCACAGTACAGGTGAAACTGGGCTTTAGGTCCTAGGGTATCTCCTGGTTGCTATTGCTCATCTCCTCTTAGATGAATTTACCTGGAAGGATCTTCTCCATCTGATTCATTTGTCACTCACTGCCACCTCCTGCCTTCTACCCTTCTCTACCGGCTACTCTCAGAAGCAAAAGTTTTCCTAAGTTCAAGAGCTAGTTCACACAGAAAGAAACCCAGCGGAAGCGATGTGGTCCCAGGGTATTGCTCACTTGAGCATAGACCCCAGTTAAAAAATAAAATAAAATAAAAAAGTCTAATGTATACAAGTCCTAAATTTCTATCTGTTCATCAAAGCAAATAAAAACCCAGAATTTCTTCTCTATAGGCTGAACAATTTAACTTGCTAAATCGATAACAAGAAGCACACACAATATTAAAACCACATCCATTATTCAAGGGGTTGATTCTGGAATCTCGCTGGAGACCCTAACTCTGCACTGAAATCTGAAACACTGTCACTGAGCACCTCTGCCCACCTTTCCATGAGTGGTTTTCATGGTCAGTAACAGAACTAAGGGAATGACCAGCAAAGAGAAAGAGCCCGTGTCTCAAATGTCAAAACAAGGGCCTCTTTTATCAACTAAGGATCTTCATGGGTCTGCTGATTTTTGAGCTCATTATTTGGTAGATAATGAAATGACCCTTTCCTTCCCAACAGGTAAGAGGGATTGAGGGCTTCTCGTTTTTTAAGTAGAAGTGATTTTCATTCTAGATGTCTTATCTTCACTTTCAGAGCAGGTGAGGAAAATGTCCCCAGAAAAGTTTCTTCTTTGAAAATCTTCATTATTAAAAAAAAAAAAAAAAGTAGCAAAAGCCCCCAAGTTGTTCTATCATAAAGTGTTTAAAATTTCTGAAACCTCAGAGCTTGCTGGCCAATAGGTGACATTTTGGCTTATGGCCCTTGATTGCGAAGGTCAAAGTTCACCCCAAGCTCCACAATAGAGTACTCAAGGAAAACACTTACACAGCAGAGCACCGCTGTTTATTGAATTCCTGTATCTGGTGCAACCCATTTTGAGTTTCTCCCCATCTTTTAAATCGAGAACACTTCAAAACATGCCCTAAGAATGGCCAAATACCCAGGATAAGGTTAGGTAGGAAAAAGGCAAATTTTCCATGTTTAATAGGAAGTGCTTGAAATTCAGTATAAAATAACAACTGCAGAGTTCAAAGCTACACCAATTTCTTCTTGGATGAAAGTCAGACTTTTGAATTTTCAAGTGGCTTGTCATTTTCAAGCATACAATTAGCTAACTGCCCTAATTCCTCTTCCAAATGCCACAACACACGCTTCTGACCGTAGCTGACACTAAAAACCAGCTTCGTGCTGTCTTGAGAATTGCTAGCTTGAAGATTGTGCTGACCAGAGGATTTCTGCCTATTTGAATTCCCACCGATTGTTTCCAAGAAGGGCTATTTGGTGCATCCACAGAATAAAAACACACTGTGCCTCTCAAGCCATCCATTTGTCAAAAGCTAAATAAATATCCGCTGCCTCTTTCTGCTGTCCTTTCTGAACAAGTCGGAGACTATATTTGATTGTCTCTGTTTCGTACTAGTTACTTTGAGTTGGACAGTGCTACAGTTGATTTTCAGAGACTTCCTTCTATGAACCTGTAGGAAGAGCTTGTGGTGGAAAGTAAAAACCTGCTGAGATGCCTTTTTTTTTTTTTAAATATATAAACTCATTTGTGAACCTTTCTGTGGATCGGACTGTAAGGCTTTTCTATTAGAGTTTATTATGAATCCCCCAAACAAGGCCTATCTGGTCAGCACTGTCTACCTTAGAAACTTTTTAAATACTCTACGGTAAAACCATGTGTGAGAAAAAGGATGGAAAATCTCATTCATTAGTCCAATTTACAAATAAGTACAAAAAGGAAGGGTCTGTAAGGAATCATTGCTTCTCTTCAAGTTCATAAGCAATGATGCCTTCACTTTCCTTTCGTTCCTCAAGATGTTTCTCTGAAGTTATTGCAGTAGCATTATAGCACCTGGACCTCTGAGCTCCAGAGCCACCTGTGGATGCCACTTCACCCCATGCACCATGATTAGCTGTTATCTGACAAGCATCACTCGGTACTGATGGGTGGAGGTCACAGGTTGAGGTCCTGGTCCAAGTTGAGTCCCTGGATGCCACACTGGGATGCCCTCAAATGCTTGGGTGGAATGCAAGCCACCAAAGGTCATCAATGCTCTGACAGATCCCTTAGGCTCTGAGTAACAAGCCCTTTTTGTACCCTTATCCCAAATAAGGATGAAGAAATAAATACAGAGATATATTTATCTTGAAATTTGAGATTCAAAATGTTACTTCCCAAATCTGGAGTTCCCTTATCACTCACAGGACCAAAGCCTGATTACGTTGTAAAAATATAATATGGCAGTCACTCAGAAAAAGGGTGATTTATAAAGATTACAGCTTTATAAAGAGGAAAGTGGAAGATGAGGCAATAAAGGAAAAGGTGCTCGGAGGCTGTGTCCTGCTCTCCATCAAGGAAGGGGTGTTCCTTAGGAACACCTGTAAAATATTCCTTTGATTGATATTTAATTGCAAGTGACCCAATCTACGTTTTCTAAAAATGTCAGTTATAAATTCAAAGGAAAACAAAAAGCAATAGATGTTCTTCAGAAACAGTTACCTCTTCGTTCTTTCCACTCTGCTCCAGAACAACTTTAAAACTGTCAATAGCAAAACAGGTGCAATAGCGAGGCCGTTATTGAATGGAGGCATGGACCCGGATGTTACTATACATAAAAAATAAAATTGCTTCCATAAATACCCAAGCCAGTGATAAGATCTAGGGGGGAAATCCATGCAATTTTCAACTCGGAGGCCTTAAAAAGTTTGATGTACATCCTGAGGAGGTATCAAAGAAAATATCTTGATGCTTGAGAGCAGGCAAAAAGAAAAATAATTATTGACAAATAGGAGAAGGTACACTCTCCTAAGGTCCAAGTAAGCATGCTCCTAAAATTCATAATTAATGTTCCTCGGCTATTTTGCAATTCCCCTCATCAACAAATATGACCTATTATTTTACAAAATTAATATTCCAAAGTATCAGCTTCTCCCACAGATATAGTACTGATGCTTTGAAAAATAAAAAAAAAAAAATCTGTACTTTGATGACTGTAAACTGAAGTGATTTGAATTTTGTTTCTATTATTATTACTACTTTAATAAGCCCTATAAGCAAGACAAGCTGACTTCCTGAATGTAAATGAAATGACACAGCATTTACCAAAGTAAAATTTCCAGGTAAGTAGGAACTTGTCTACCACTCGAAACATTTGAACGAATAAACTATGGTAACTGGAACTAAAATTGAGAGAAAAAGAGAAAGATAGGGAGATCTCAGATGGACAACATATGGGCATCGTAGCAGGAACATAGACACAGTGCAGTCACTATAGAAAGAGCAACAGGACAACATCAGGAGTTTCTGCATGTGTGTGTGCACACACTGACGTTAGAAAACATGCCTCTCTCAATGTATTCATTTTTAAATACTGTAAGAAGCTTTAATGATCTCATTCTTATTTCTTTGGAGGAGGTTTTAAGTTGGAGAAAAAAAAAGTATTTTGATACTTAAATCAATTAATTGAATGATTGTTTAATAAACTACAGGCCAGCATGGTGGGGTTCGCTTCTAATTCAAGCAACTCAGGAAGCTAAGGAAGGAGGATCGCAGGTGCCAAGCCAGCCTCAGCAAAAATAAAAAATTAATTAAAAGGGTTGGAGATGTAGCTCAGTGGTAGAGCACCCCTGGATTCAATCCCCATCCCTGGGGAAAAAAAAAATTACAGAGAGGTGCAATTCTGAACGAGAAGCAATTGATAGCAGGTCCATAAATCTTTCGTATAAACCCAGGATTCTCAGCAGGTATATTCGAAGTCCATTAGGATGACTTATGAACATTGAAAAGTACTGAAATTGGTCCTTCCACCGACCAATTAGATTGGACTCTGTGATGGTGAGGCTTTGGGGACAGTGCTTTGAATGTTTGTTAGAGATGTATAAATGAGAAGCCAGAGTTGAGAACCACTGGACTGAATGGGTGATTCACAGTGGAAAACTCTCTTTCCCAAACTTTTCACACCAGCCTCATCCTTCTTACCAAAGTTTCCCAAAGTATCCAGAATCCTGGGCCAAGGGGGATGGGTGGGAGAAGAGGAACAGGAAGACAAGCTTGAAGAAATTTCCCTAGATGAGAACCTTCCCCATCACCACTCCTCCTAGGAACTACTGGGCTCAATATCGAAGATGACTCACCCTTTTCCTATGTGACATTTAAACATTTGAGGTTAAGGCAAAAGAAAACAACAACAAAAAAAATCAAGTTCTTGAATCCAGAAGGCAAAATCATGACCCCATTTCAACCTGGCAGATATATCGCCACATCCAGCCCGTTCATGTGAGGAAGGCAGACAGGGGACAGACCTCAAGAGCCCAGAGAATGTTTATTTTAGAGACACCCAACATGTCATATCCAAGAGTTCCAGCCCCTCTCTGGCCATTCAGCCAAAATCAAAACCAAACCAAAACCACCGTGGGCCAGCCTCATAAATCATTAGGGAAAACACCCGGGGTGAGAGTGGCCTGGGACCAGAAAAAGTCCAACAGGCCTTAGTTTCACAAGCAACAAGAGCCTTTCTCGTGTCATCATGTTTCCCAATGAAAGCTGTATTCACACTCTCCTTCCAAAGAGCAAGAAGGCAGAGGAATAATGCTGTGAGAAAGAGGCTGCTTCAATTTCCCTGTGCCCTTCAGAATCTACAGAGCTCCAGGACCCTCCATGGCAGTGATGGTCAGAACTGCTCCTCACCAGGAGGCACCGCTGCGACTGCCTCCAGCTCTGACTCTCTCCTTCCTCCCAATTCTCAGCTGCTTTCTCAAGATGCCCAGATAAACTAACTTGGTTCTGTTATGTGTTTGACCTTGGATGTCCTCTGTGCATCCTCTTTGCAGGGGTCATCATCATATGGCCTTGGGCATTCTGGCCAGACCGCAGGTAGGAATCACTGGATTGTCTGGAGAATACCATCCCCCTTCTTACTTTCCTTGATGGCACTGGCAATTTCTATGGAAAACAAAACTTGACCACCTTGATGTGGTTCTTTCCCTCTTTCCAAGACAACTTTCTTTGAATCCAGCTTTCTTTGGGTTCTATTCCCAGATCCCCAACATTGTCTGCTGCGCCCTCCTGGGTGAGTACTTCTGCAGTTAGCAAGCATTCTCTAGAAGCCAAGATTCTGCACACTTCTAGGTAGCTCAGCAACACCCTTGAACCACCACTGTCTCTTCCAAGGAGATCTCTGCCTCTGTTCCCCATCCCTGGGCCTCCAGGAATTCTCACCACATTTCTCTTTATGCTCTAAACAACATCAAATTGCTCACAGCTTCCATAAGGGAGTTTCTTGCTTGTGGGCATCGTGTGTGATATTCCTTCTGTTTAGAATCCCTTCCCTCCCATACTCCCCCTTCTACTTGGAGAATGCCTCCCATGGGCTCAGTTCAGGATTCATCTCCTCTAGAAAACTCTGTCCTGATGCCTTTCCTCTGACTTCTCCGAATACCCTAAGCATATCTCCACCCCTGGACCTGCCCTACTGTAATACTGCACTACAACAGTTGACTCAGGACACTCCCCTACTTGACTTGGTGGAGCTTAGGGAGGGCCAGGATTGTGATGTCGGCATCTTATTCTCAAGCATGGAGGGCAGACTACGTAGATGCTTCCAGAATGAATGTATGCAGAATGGACCAATCCCAGTGGAGGGAAGTCATGAGAACGCACCACCTTCCTCAGCCCTGGCAGCGGGGAGACGGGGCTGTCTTACCACTGTGAGGTAAAGTCAACAAACTGTGAGGAGAACTTGTCTGCAGGCAGCTGTGGCGACGGCTCCTCTACCACCTGTTTGAGCTGCTGAAATGGGGTCCCCCAGGAATCGTAGGGAAACCGGAGGATGGCCAGTTCAATCTGCAAGGGAGAGGAAGCCGTGTAAATAGAGATGCCTCCGGGAGTCAGCCGTGTTCCTCTCCAGGAGAGTGAGAGGGAAATACAAAGGTGAAGTTCATGGATAATTTGAGGATAAAAACAAATTAGTAATCTGTTTTCTGTCAATTCCCCCCCACAAAAAAAAAAATTCCTAGAGCTAGAGGTTTTTCAATATTACCTTATTAGAGACAGTCACTGAAACCTACCTAAAACCAGTCCTTCAGCAAAACCCACTGGGCTACTTTATAACAATTATAAGCCAACAATATTAAACTTTAGGATTGTTATGGTTTAGATATGAGGTATCCCCCTCAAAGGTCATGTGTTAGACAAGGCAAGAGCATTCAGAGGTGACAGGGTTAGATTATGAAAGTTGTGACCTAAGCAAGGGATTCTTCCACTGACATGGATTCGCTGGGTGGTAACTGCGGGCAGGTGCGGTGTAGCTGTAGGAGGTGGGTCACTGGGTTTATTCTTTGTCCCTGGTGAGCAGAGCTTTCTCTCTGCTTCCTGATTGCCAATGTCCCGAGCTACCTTCCTCCTCCATACCCTGTCTCCATGATGTTCTGCCTCATATCTTGGGCTCACAGGTATGGGACGGGCCTGTGGACTGAGACCTCTGCAACTGTGAGCCACAAATAATCTTTTCCTCCCATAAGTTGTTGTTCTTGTCAGGTCTTTGGTCACAGCAACCCAAAAGCTGACGAAAACAAGGATTTTCTAGAGCAGAACTGTAACTCTGCTGCCACCTGCAGGTCCCTTGGCAAAATGAGAGGAAAAAAAAAAAAAAAAAGTAACCCAGGACCAAGTAAGTGATCTTTTTTTGGACTTGGGTAAAGGCCACTTTGCTGTTACAGGATCACATGGTTTCTGGGCAGGGACGTAAAATAACTTACAGGATTTAATCAGCTGCTGTGCCTGGAAAGGAGCCAGGACCACAGTGGATAATTCCAGGCCTTGGTGATAACACTGAAAATTTATGATCACCAGTTACTAATGTGACACTGATCACGTAACTGCAGGACTGTGCCTGAGCACATTTTACTGTTTGTTAACATGTCTTTAGGGCACACCTGACCTCAACAGCCAAGACTCCTACAGCCCGTGACCTGGGAAACAGCCCAAGCAGGGTCCACACACATTAGCACTCTGTGTGGCGTAAGCATCTTGCTTTGACTAGAATCATTTGACTGAAGGTACCAGGACTCTAGTCAGACCCTCTTGCTTTACAGATGAGGACAGAAAGACAGTTCATGGGACTACCAGTTACTCAAGGGCATACAACTAGGAAGAGGCAGAACAAAGAGAAAAATCATTTTGCCCAAACCCAGTTAAGTATTCCCAGTACACCAAACTGCAAATAATTGTCACTCGAAAACCACCTGCCACATCAGTCAAAAAAGGATGCTCAAAAACATCACGCAGGGCTTTTGCTTCTCAGTCCCAAAGCGCACCCCATTCCAGTGGCAGGCTCAGAACCTCCACAGCCCAGGACAATTGTCATACGCTACCATGGTGATGCCCAGACTCCAAATGTCAGACTTCACGCTGTATCCCTTCTGGTTGAGCTCTGGGTTTATTCTTTCAGGCTGCAAAGAAGATAGACAACTGAGAAACTGGAAAGACCATGGAGACAATATTCATAGCTTAACTAAGACTCAGAGTAGGGACATTCACAGCTGCCAAGTGAGTTGCTTTAAGCTTTAACATGACTCCCAGGCCCAAAAGACTCGGTCACCACAGCAAATAGCCAAGTCTCCTTCTTCTGCTAGTCCTTTCTTTGAGACAGTCATGGATCAAAGTGCCTTCACAACAAATTTTAATTTTGCCTTAAGAAATGGGGCATGCATTATAAAGCTACTCTGCCCATCTAAAATTATCCTTGTTAAAAATGCTAACCATCTAGAACCGATTAAAAAGAATCCACAAGAGTCACTAGGCTGCGACTGCCCAGTGTTAGTAGACCCTGGCAACCTTTAGCTGAACACGGACAGGGAGCTTTTCAATTCCAAACACAATATCATAAATGGAGTCCCTATGACTCTGCTAATGGCGATGAATCTTCAGATCTGTGAGGTTCTCTCATGACTAACCCAGCTGTGTAGGTATAACTTAAGTTCTACTTACTAATCTGTCCTCAGCCAACTAGGAGACACTCCCCTGCAATTCAGGGTAGGAAACCGTGCAGGCTGTGTCTATTCCTTACGTGTGTTTTCAAATAATATATCCCTTTTACCTGATTTTTAAAAGGAATATATATGCTACCGTCTGAATGTTTCTGAACCTGCCCCTGCAAAATCCACACATTGAAACCTAATCACCTGTGAGACACTAATAATTGGCGATGAGGTCCTCAGGGTGCAGGCTCCATGAAAGGAGTTAGTACTCTTATTCAAGAAGCCCCAGAGAGATCCCTTACCCCTTCCACCAGGTGAGGACTCAGCCAGAAAGTGCCATCTATGAATCAGAAAAGCAAGCCCTCACCAGAGACCGAATCTGCCAGCACACTGATTTTGGACTTAGTGTCCAAAACTCTGAGAACTACGTCTCTGGTTTTATCAATATTATCTAGTTTATTGGAGCCCAAAAGGAGCTCCAATGAAGCAAGTGACTAAGGAGTTCAGAGAGGAAATATTTAAGAAAATAAAACGATGCAGACTACTTCTCAAGTCTTAGGCACATTTCAACCTACCCCCTGAAGCCATCCATTTCCCACTCCCCCAGGCTGATTTTGCAGGCTATTCAATTCTCAGATGCCACCCCTGCCGCCAGACTTACGGCCATGTATGGCTTGCAACCGGCGTCAATTGTTTTAGCAACAGAGTCCACCAGGTAGCCACTGATTCCGAAGTCACACATCTTCACTTGGCCCAGGGCGTTAATCAGCACGTTAGAGGGCTTGACGTCTGAAAGCAAGAATAACCGGCACACCATCATCCCAGCCTGCTGGGAAGATCTGCGTCTCTGCCACCAGAGGGCCTGAGATCCCCATTAGTCCTTCACCTTCCGTTCCTGAGTTGCCCAACTCAAAAACAAATGTCACCCCTGACTCATGGCTACATGCTGCTTGTGGCTTTCAACGTGATTCTTATTCTGCATGTTTTGTCTGTGTCCTGTAGGTTTGTAAAAACCCCAGGTGGAAAGAACTGTTTTCCTCTATTTATTTATCATCTTCATTTCCAGTAACATGGCAAACACTTTAAAAATTATTACTGAGCCAGGCGCAGTGACACACACCTATCATCCCAGCAGCTCAGCAGCCAGGAGGATCACAAGTTCAAAGCCAGTCTCAGCAACAGGGAGGCACTAAGCAATTCAGTGAGACCCTGTCTCAGAATAAAACACAAAAAAAGGGTTGGGGATGTGGCTCAGTGGTTAAACACCCCTGGGTTCAATTTCCCAGTACAAAGAAAAGTAAAAATAAAAAAATAAACCCAGGCACATCAGAGCGCAGGGCAGGTCACAGAGGGGCATTCCTAAACAGATTTAAATGGACCCTTCAGATGAGAAAAATGGAACCCACCCACTCATATACCCCAACAGATGAGCACTGCTGTCTCTGGGTAATGAAATTAGCAATTAGCTCCTTTTTCCCTTTGTGACATTGTTCACAGAGGACATAGAATAAGAAGGAAAAAAAGTCATTCTAAAAGCTCTAAAAATTATCCTATATAATTTTTTCTCTTAAACTGGCTGATAACACAAATTTCATTTTGTTATTTTTTAAACCTTTCTATCCTCTAATAAGAATTAAATATCTCATAATTTGGAAGTAAACTGTTAAAAATCAATTTCACAATCCTGAAAAATCCACATTGTTTTTCCTATCTATACTCCATCCCAATTTCTTCTTCTGGTCTTCCAACCTCCCTTTTTTTTTTTTTTTTTCAATTTTTAATACTACCAATTTAATAATAATAATAGGCACATTGTCCTTTCCAGGCACATGGCTTAAGAATGATCCAAACCACAAAGCCCTATCAGCTATCAATACTTTCCATTAACTTTCTCAAAGACATGATTTAGCGGACCTTTTCCAAGAAGTTTTTCCTCACCATGGACTCCCAGTAATAATCAATGACTCATTTTACACTCTACAGATCTACTTCCATATTTGGTATTCTTCTATTTCTAAGACGATTTCCTTTTTCAAAACTCTTTTATTTGTGTATATATATATATTCTAATTTCTTATTGATAATTTTGTAACAAAAATATATTTTCATAGATACGTCTCAGGGCATCTATTACAGTGTCGTATTTAAATAATGCTTTAAAGGTGATTATAAGAGCTAAATGGATAGATGAGTGGATGGATAAAAGGTAGATGAGGAAATATATTGTGGGTGAATGAATGAGTGAAGAGATAATAAGCCAAGGAAAAGGAAGAGAAGGATGGAGAAAGGAAAGTCCAAATCATTTTCTCCTGCCTCCTGCTGCCTGAAAGGGCTCAGATTTATTCCAGAGTTTTCCTCACTTCGATGTGCTCAAGAATCACCTGGGGATCTTGTTGAAATGTAGAATGTCATACATTTGTCCATTATGCTTTGGTGATGGTGAGAACAAGATGAATTTTTATCATCTCTGAAATTCCCCATGATTCCTTAGCTTGGTAACAGGTGTTTTACATTCAATTTAGTTGTAATATAAAGCCCAGGTCTTCTTATCCCCTCAACCAAGATTAAAAAAAAAAAAATGTACTGTTGTGGTTTGGACCTGAAGCGTCCCCCAAGTGTTGAAGGCTGTGTTCAGCTTGGCACTACTGTGAAGTGGTAGAAACTTTAAGAAGTGGGACCTCGTGGGAAGTTTTAGGTCATTGGGAGTGTGCCTCTCAAAGGGGACATGAGACCTCGGTCTCTTCCTCCCTTTCATTCCCAGACACAGTGTGAACGGGCTTCCTCTGCCACACATTCTCACCATGATATGTTGCTGCACTACAAGCCAAAAAGTAATGGGGCCGATTGACCATGGACTAAACCCTCCAAAACTGTGCACTAAAATAAACTTTTCCTGTCTATAAGTTGATTATTATCAGGTGTTTTGTTACAGTCACAAAAAGCTAACTGCTATGCAATTCCCAAACAATTACCTGGCTCAATTCCACTGCCATCTTTACAGGGGAGGGAAAGTGAGGAGGAAGACTGCAAGCCAAAGAAATGAACTTATTAAAGGGAATAGCCAAGGAAGCTCCGTGGATGCTTACCTCGATGAATGACAGAGAGTTTACTGTGTAAATGTTCTAAAGCTTTTACAATCTGTAAGAGAAACACAAAGTAGAATTATTGACCCCATCACTGGAAAGAAACTGAATGTTGGCATATTCAGGTTTATTATCCCTGCCTTGAGGTCACAGGGTAAGGTATTTTCCCAAATAGTGGTGGTTCTATCCAAGATGTGTAGGCACAGAAAGTTACACAAACTGGGCTCCACCCACCAGAGAGGGCTGTAGCTTACATCAGAGATGTCTCACTCATCTCTTTTTTCTGTTTAGCCTCAAGCATTTTTTTTTCCTCTACCCTCATGAATCTTAGTAGCCATTAAGGTAACAAACAATCTCTTCTATCTTTTTCTGCTGCTTCTTTTTATGAATATTAGTTTTAAGAAAACATTTAAAATCTACAAATTAAAACTGGAATAAAAAATAGATATCAGAATATAGAGTTGGGTGGAATGCAGTCATAACAGATGGCTGCCCTGATCAGAGTAATTCAGTGTAGAATCTGCTAAACCAAATCAGTGGTAACATCTTCGACGCAGGGCTCAGGAAGGAAAGCACTTATTTACCCACCCACCCATGTAGGCACGCATCCAGCAGACACGTGTGGGATGGTCATTATGGTAAAGGTACTGGTTCCTCATTCTGGGGACCCAAAGACCCCTGAGGCCTAGACTTCTTGTGTTCTCCTTGCAATAAGGTTCAGGATGTACTCACAGAAACTGCTATCTTGCCTAAGATGTCCTCTGGAATTGTTTGGCCTTTATCAATCACTTGTTTGTAGAACTTATCTAGCGACGTGTCCATGAGCTCCATGCAGATCCACACATCACCCTGGAGATCAGTCCATTCAAGGAAGGTCAAGGAGGGTAGAAAAGGGGGGAAGAAGAAATGGTCAACACCTTGTCCTGAAGAACTATTTCTGTTTGCGTTTTTGGAGGAAAAGGTACAGTTTCCCTTCAAGATCTTAAAGGGATTTGTAAATGAGCAAGATACCCTCCAAAAAGCAACACAGGCAGCCTGGGCACGTGAGCGAGGGGAGAAACTTAAGTCATTATTCTTCTTGGACTTTGAATCAAAGGACCACCTACCTCCCGGAAGAGAGCTCCATAAAAGGTGACGGTGAATGGACAGTCCACCGTCCTCATGGAAACGTCCAAATCCATCAGTAGCCTTTTCTGCTCCTGGCTATTTACAGTGGCCCGGATCCGCTAGATGGGAAGGCATGGAAAACTTAGGGTTACTTCTCTGAGCTGAGTCAGGCAGGGAGCTGAGGAGCCCATTCCTGAAATCAGCAGAAACCACTGCTAGTACATATCCACCCTGAGTGACCAGCCATTTGTAATCCATAAGAAGTAAGGAAGAGGGCTGGGGATGTGGCTCAAGCGGTAGCGCGCTCGCCTGGCATGCGTGCAGCCCGGGTTCGATCCTCAGCACCACATACAAACAAAGATGTTGTGTCCGCCGAAAACTAAAAAATAAATATTAATAAATTCTCTCTCTCTCTCTCTCTTTAAAAAAAAAAAAAAGAAGTAAGGAAGATTGTTCATCATTTGATTTCTTAAACAAAAGAGGCAAACTAACTGAATATTTCAGAGAATAGGAAGATGTTTAAAACTGTATTTCTAAGGTATAAAAGTAATCTGGTTTACAGGACTATATCAGGTTAGTGTGAAGGTACTTTACTGCTTATGTGTGATCCTAAGGGGTAAAAAGCCAAAAGCCCCTCTTTGGGAACATGTAGGAGTACAGTAGCTATAGTTAGGCCTCCATATCCCTGGGGGATTGGTTCCAGGACCACCTGCCCTTGGATTACCAAGTCCGAGGAGGCCCAAGTCTCTAATATAAAACAATGTGGTATTTGTATATAATCTCTACATATCATCTCATATACCTTAAATCATTCCTAGATTGCCTTGAACATTTCATACAAAATAAATGTATATAAACAATTGTTACATTGTTTTGTTTAAGGAATAAGGAAGAGGGAAAGCCTGTACATCTTCAGTGCAATTTTTTTCAAAATTTTTTTTTTGATCCATAATTAGTGGAATCCAGAGGTGTGGTACCCACACATAGGGAGAACCAACTGTATTTGGAATCAAGTGCAACTGTCAGAGAACTGGTACAACTACAGGAAGAGGAGGAACCAAACAGAAACAGAGAAACCACTTAACCCAACCCAGTGCTTCTGAAAGAAGACAAACCTGTCACACCTGCAAATATTGCCTTCCAGAAATGTGACTGTGTCTTTAACTGACAGCAGAGTTACCGTAACACTAGGTCTTCATGAGGTGGCCTCCATTCTCTAACAGGAAAGGGCTCCACTGTCTCCTGCCACTCCCAATAAGAGCCCGGTTACTAACTATGCAGAAAAGGCAATTCCTTAAGAAGACCAGAATCTACTCCAGAAACATCAACTGATCCAGACTGCGGGTCCATAGCTCAACAGTGATGCAAATTTACTCTAGATGTATTTCCCCTCCTTTTTTCAACAAACAGATGTTTTCTCTCTCAAATACAGTTTCTTGATTTTCAGGGACAATTCTGTAACTCAAAACAGTATAAAACAGATTCATGCATCATAGCAACCAAGCGCATTGTGTAACTTGCTTTGGATGCTGACGGGAAAAACCAACAGAACAACAACAGCACTTCGAGATAATCAAAGAAATGTTCGTTCAGATCTAGTATCAGAAGAGTGCAAGAAAGCATTTGCTAATTCCTTTAAGTATGACAGTGACATCATCATTGTGTAAAAAAAAAAATTAAAAATGGTGGTGGAGGGGCTTAGTTAAAAAATAAATTAAATGTCTATGCAACACATACCAAAGAAGCATTTTACACATATTTGGAGAAAAATACTATTTCCTGCAAAGAATCGTTTTTTTTTTTTTCCACCCTATTGAAGACCATTTTGTTTCTATAAAAAGGGCTGCTTTACAGTGGAGACAAACATACACACTGCAGATACAAAACATCCGGGGAACATCAACTCTACCTTCACCGCCATGATCTGCTCGCTGGGCACGTGTCGCATCTTCTCCACCACCCCGTAAGCACCTCGCCCCAGTTCCACTATAGACTCCAGGTCATCAGCCTTCACCTCAAAGTTCTGCGAGAGAGAAAAATAGGAAGGTGACAAAGGAACTAGACACTGACCACGCTGTCCTCACTCATCTGGTTTTTCTCAATGTTCAAGGGGTCATGGCCTGGCCATGAGTTTTTCTAGCAAGCCACAGAAAGCAAGAAGCCACCAAGAGCAATAGGAAAAGCTCAGGTCTCTACAGGAAGCCAAAGCAACCTGCTCATTACAGGCAACACAGAGACCCAACTCCACCCAACTCAGTTTTCCAGTGGCTCTGTGGAAGCTGTCTACACTGCAGCTCTTAAGCCACACCCCCTTAATCATCTTTATAACCTACTACTGGCTGATGGCAACCAGATCTACGCCACTTTGAGACTGACCCTACCAAGAAAAACATCCAGTCTCTTCAAATACCCTCAACAAAAGTGAATGCTAATCCATAATGGGGGACGGGGCTTAGGATAAGTGGATTAACTCTGGATGGTCCAAAGGGGAGGGGGCATGGGGATGGAAAAGATGGTGGAATGAGACGGACATCATTACCCTAGGTACATGTATGATTGCATGAATGCTGTGACCCTACTTTGTATACAACCAGAGAAGTGAAAATTCATGCTCCATTTGTGTACAATGAACCAAAGAGCATTCTGCTGTCACGTACAACTGATTAGAACAAATAAATAAATTTTTTAAAAATACCCTCATCAGTACCACAATAGCCTGATTGCCATTCACAATTCAAAATAGCAAAAGCAAAACAAGCCATTTCCCTTTGATGTCCGACTTTTTTGATGCATCCATGACAGCATTCTATAAACAATAAATTTTTCATTGGTCATCCAGAAAGTATATACTTAAAATGATCAATGTGTTAGCTGACAGGCATGACTTTTCTCACCTGATTTCCAATAGAAATGCAAGCCTTAGAGTCTAAATCTCGAGGTGGCCTGAGAGAGATAAAGGGGAAAAGAAGATACATGAGATATTTAGTCAAAGACATTCTTTCCAAATTATATGCAACTGGAGAGTTTTTCCCTTTGGAAAGAAGGCAGAAGTTCACAAGTCAGGAAAAATAGCATGGGAGTGTGAATGTATGGGATTTAAAATAAAATACATTAGGGTTTACATTACTTCATCTCTTTGAGCCTCTGTGTCTCCTTTAACATGGAGATATTACCGTGCCTACCTTGTGGAGTAGGACTGGGTATTACAGGGAATGTTCCAAGTCAAATGCTTAGCAGAATGCTTGGCGTACAGTAAACAGCCAATAAATGGAGCCATATGTGTGCAGTCACAGAGCTAGAGTAGCTTCAAACCTTTTATTTCATTCAAGGGCACCAACGTATCCAACATTTCACCATTTTTTTTCCCACAATTGTTGTACAAGAAGAAAGGACGTTTATTTCAGTCTGATTGAATCAAGGAACCTGCTCCCAATACCCAGGCCTCTTCTAATGAAAATGATTAATCCACCCAAGCCTCAGGCCTTAGGGTTCATCAGGTCTGCCAAAAGCATCAGGCTATGGGGCCAAGACTGACAGCTCAGATTGGATTAGTTGACACTGTGTTCTTTCTGTCCAGGGCTGGGTATATTAGTTTACCTGTGGCATTAAGATTTTGTAGGCGTAAACTGTGGGTGGATGTTCTCTGTCAATTATTCCATATTTTAATTTTCTGGGTAAAGAATCAAGCTTATTACAAAATTCTTTCCCTAGAAGACCAAAGGTATTCCAAAGGTCACCCAGTATTAGTGTTTTATATGAAAAACCAATTTTGGTTTATTATAATATTTTTTTGTAATTCTATAGGTATAATCAGTTCACTGATTACTATTACAATCTTATTCATTTATTTAACTTGTTAAGTACTGACTTGACCCAGACACTGTGCTAAACCATTTGCATAAAATAGTTTCTCTTTTACAACTCTGACATTTTTATCTCTATTTCAATGCGAAGAAATGACATTGATATGTGCATGTACAGATCTGTAAAAACAAATCCCACCATTATGTACGAGTATAATGCACCACCTTAAAAAAAAAGACAAAGAAAAGAACTGGCATTGAAAGAGATTAATTTAAGGTCTTTCTTAATTTTAAGGTCTTTCAAAGAGATAATGACATTAGAATTCAGAGATGCCCCATGACTTCTCAACTACAGAAGTAAAGGATCCTCACTCACTAGCCGCAAATTATTTGCCTTAGTTTTACCCAGTCTAACTCGCACATGATTGAGTATCCGAGATCCCTGAGTGATTCCACTTAGAAGTTGTACCATAACAATGAACAACTTGCAGCTACCTTCCACTGAGCAACTACAATGCAGCAGGCAATTGGCAAGACATTTAATATGGAGTATGACATCTAATCCTCATAACAACCACACCATTGTTTATTCTTATTTTTAAGAAAGGGAAATTAAAATTCAGTGCAGTTAGGTATCTTGCTAACTAGTCAGGTTTAGATCTCAAATATAAACATAGGCATTCTGGCTGCAGGGCCTGAACACTTACCCAATGAAGCTAGCTGAACAATTCCAAACACACACCTGACCCTTACACAGTTCTGTTGTTTTGCTTGTCAAATGAGGGTTTTTTTGTTTGTTTGTTTTTTAAATGCCTCCTGATCCTTTTGTGAGAGTTTAATAAAATAATACTGACTAGCATAGAATTGACTTAGGATTAGTTACTATCAATCAAGTGAGCAAAGAGCTCAGAAACCTAAGTCAAAGACACATTGGCATTGGCAACTCAAAGAGCTCAAGCAGACAGACCACACACACTGGACTTAGAGAGAGGAGCTCTGCCCTAGGACAGGGAGACGGGATATGAATGGTAAGAATTGCCAGGCCAACCTCAAGAAATTGCCAAGGAAAGTAACAAAATGTGGAAGCTATTTCTTTAGAAGTACAAATCTAAACCTCACTGCTAAATGAGAAGACTATAATCTAAATGGTGTAGTCCACAATACTATAGTGATGCTCTGACCTCCACACAGTGAAGCAGAAAAGGGTATTCAAAATACATTCTACAAGTTGAAAAAAAAAAAAAATAGAGGTTACATTTATGCTTGCTTAGTTTCCTATTCATTTGCTTATGTCAAGAAAGGCTTTTAGGGGTGGAGCTGGGGTTACGGCTCAAGGTAGAGCGCTCACCTCACATGTGGGAGGCCCTTGGTTCGATCCTCATCACCCCATAAAAATAAATAAATAAAATAAAGATACTGTGTCCATCTGCAACTAAAAAATAAATATTAAAAAAGAAAGGCTTTCAAAAATTCATAAAACATACAAAATTAATATGCATTAGGAAAGGGTAAAAAATAAAAACACAAAAGAAAAAGAAAACTGGACAATTGATGTAAGAAAATATATGTTTTATATATATACATAGTGCTTTATATATATTTTTTTCTATATATAGTTTTATACACACACAACACACACATACATATTATTTTGTTTTGTTTTGCAGTGTTGAGGATTGAACCCAGAGTTCTCACATGCTAGGCAAGTTCTCTACTATGGAGCTACATCCACAGCCTAATAGGAGAATATATTTTAAAGAAAATATGGGAAATAAGAACAGAAAGCAATAAAATTAAAAACAGAAAAACAATAAAACAAAGCCAATTCTTCAAAAAAATCAACAAAATTGATAAACCTCAACCAAAATTGACAAAGACAAAAAAAGACATAAATTACCAATATCAGGGGAAAAAATAGGATATCACATCAGATCCTGCTACCATTGACAGGACAATGAGACAATACTACGACTTACTCTCACAGATTTGACTACTTAGAAGTAGACCAACTTCTCAAAAAACACATTCTACCAAAAAGTCAGCCCTGATGAAACAGATAATCTGAATAGCCTTGTATCTATTAAAGAAATTGAGAAATTTTAAAGTTCCAGGAAAATATACAGGCAATCTGATTTCACTGGAGAATTTTAGCATTCAAAGATTTAACACCAGTTTTACCCAAGGACCACTGAAAAATACAAAAGGGTATACTTTTCACCAATTTCACTTTATGAGGGCCTTACTATCTTATCAGAAAACAAGGCACAAAAGAAATAATAAATAAATCACCAGAGACCAACATGTCTCAAAATGCTGATGTTAAAATCCTCAATAAAATTTTAGCAAATCAAACCTAACAATATATAAAAATATAATATACGTGCCACCAATTAATCAATATAATACCCATATCAATACGACAAAGAGGAAAAACCTTACGATCATATCAACTGATACAGAGAAAGTGGCCAACAAAATTCAACACCCATTTATAATAAAAATCCTCAGCATATTATGACTAGAAAGGACTTTTTCTACCTCATAAACAGCATCAAGAAGAACTTTACAGTTAACACGGGACTTAAGCAGAAAAGACTAAATGTTTTTCCACAAGATGGAGAACAAAGGTTAGTTGTAGAGTCTTACCTATTGTATTTGACAGTACTAGACATCCTTGCCCCTTCGATAAGGCAAGAAAATAAAAGTTTAAAAAAACTAGAGACTAGGAAGGGGGACATAAAACTCTGTTCACAGATGCCATGATTATCTACATAGAAAATCCTAGGGACAGGGCTGGGGTTGTGGCTCAGTGGTAGAGCACTTGCCTAGCATGTGTGAGGCACTGGGTTTGATCCCCGGCACCGCATAAAAATAAACAAATAAAGGTATTGTGTCCATCTACAACTAAAAAAAAAAAAAAAAAAAAATTAAAAAAAAAGAAAGAAAATCCTAGGGACCCACAAAAAACTTCTGCAACTAATACCTGAGTTCAGTAAAGTCACAGGAAATAAGATCAACATAGAAGAATTAACTGCACTTCTATATGTTGACAATGAATGATAGAAACAAAAATTTAAAAAACTAAATGCCACTTACAATTGCTCCAAGGAAATCTACTTAGATAGAAATCTGAACAAGTCGTAATGAAGAGGATCATTACAAAATTCTGATGAAAGAAACTGCTAAAAAACTAAATATTGAGAAAAATTAACCATGTTCATGGATTGGAAGTGACAATGTAATAAAAGTGTCATTTATCCCTAACTTGATCTCTAGGTTAAACTCAGTTCCTAATAAAATGTCAGCAAGTTCTTTTGTGGACAAAGACAAGTTTATTCTAAAAGTTATATGAAAAGAAAAAAGGCCTTTGAAGAGCCAACATAACTTTGAAAATCAGAACAAAGTGGCAAGCATCGCTTTTCCCAATATTAGGACTTAGTATATAGCTGCAATAATCAAGACAGTGTGACGCTGGCAGAAGAACAGACACATAAATCAATGGAACAGAACAGAGATCCAGAAATAGATCAAAGCAGGCATGCCTAATTGATATTAGACAAAGGAGCAAACGCAACTCAACAGAGGAGGGATTTCCACTGAAATGAGTGGAAATCCATTGGCAAAAAATATAAAGCTCAACCTAACCCTTGTTAACTTTTATAAAAATGAACTGCGAATGGATCAGGGGCTTATATGTAAAACTATACAGTTTCTATACAAGAACAGAGAAAAATCTTCAGGACCTGGGACAAGGTAAAGGTTCTTAAGATTGTTACCAAAATCATGATCGGTAAAGAGGAATAACTTATAAACTGGATTTCATCGAAATTAAAACCTTTTGTGTATGACTGCACATATGGGGTGACGCGACATCGGGTACAACCAGAGAAATGAAAAGTTGTGCTCCATTTGTGTGCAATGAATCAAAATGCATTCTGCTGTCCTACATACCTAATTAGAATAAATAAATAAATAATGTTGTTCTTTGATCCTGCTAAAAGGATAAAAAGACAAATTACAAACGGGGAGAAAATATTTTCATATCACATACTTTAAAAAAGTTCTCATGTCTAGAATATATAAGTCTTTGCCAATAGTCAACAATAAAAAGCAATCTCATTAGTTAGTAGGCAAAAGATAGATACCAGACATTTCACCAAAGAAAGTACGTGGATGGAAAATAAACACCTAAAGACATATTCTATATAACTAGCTACTAGAGAAATTCAAATTAAAACTACGATGTGGAGCTAGGGTTGTGACTCAGTGGTAGAGCACTTGCCTAGCACATGTGAGGCACGGGGTTCTATCTTCAGCACAACATAAAAATAAATAAAGTTAAAAACAAACTACAGTGACATATCACTACCCATCAGAAAAGCTGATATGAAAAACGGTGCTAATATCAAATTCTGCAGAGCAAGTGTATCATTCATACATTATCGTTGAAAACATAATATGTTACAATCACTCTGGAAAATAGTTGGGCAAGTCTTTCAAAATGGAAAACGTCCTTACCATATAAACCAAAAGTTGTAGTCCTGGGCATATATCCCAGAAAAATGAAGACTTATTCTCATGTAAGGAGTTACACAGGAATGTCATGACTTTGTTCATAATAGTCAAAAACTGGAAGCGATCCATATTTCCTTCAAAGACTGAAGGGTTAAATAAGCGGTGGTATAACTATGCCGTGGAACAGTACTCAGCTATAAAGTTATTGATACACTACATGCAGCAACTTGAATCAATCTCAGGGAAATTAAGTTAAATGAAATAAAGTCTTGAGCCACACCTGTAATCTTTGTGACTTGAGAGACTGAGGCAGGAGGGTCACTAGTTGGAGGCCCACCTCAGCAACTTAGTGAGACCCTGTCCAAAATAAAATAAGAAGGACTGAGAACATACTTCAGTGGTAAAGTGCCCTGGGGAAGAGGTAAGCATGACTTTTAGTGGGTCACATGCAAGTCTTGTATTGTTCATACAGTTAAGCATCTTGACGATGATAGTGGTTACCTCCAGCAAAACTGACAAAGATAACAAGATCACAAAGCTACGCAAGTCAACTACATAGAACTACGCATGTATACACACACACACACACACACACACACACACACAAATAAGTGAGCACTTGTAAAGCCGTTAGAACTGAATGTATCTGTGGTTTGCACCAATATGGCTTCATCATACTGTAGTTGTGTAAAATGTTCACATGGGGGGATTTTGGTGCAGTCTAGGTCAAAGCTAAATGTGACTTCCGTATATATGCCTTTGCAACCTTCTGTGCATCTACAATTATTTTAAAATAAATATTTTTAAAGTATATCCCACCAAGTTCTTCCCACGGTGGCAAAATGGGACACATATTTGACTCCAAACTAGTCAGAGGGGAAAAAAAATAGCAATTACACAATTTACAAGTCCTCAGGGGAGAGCCCAACTGCTCAGAGGAACCCCATTTCAAAAAAAAAAAAAATTCTAGACATTGTTATAGGGAAAACTTCCTCCTACAGATCCTCACAAACCAACATCCTCACTCGAGCTTAACCCCTCAGGCTACCATAAAGGGCCCTGAAGAGTATAGCTCTTTATTTCAATCTGTCCATAGAGGTTCTTCAGTGACATTTTTCTGCCTGTGGCTGCCTGACCTTGGCAGCCTGAGGGGACGTGATCACATTTATGAGTGCATCCCAACACTAGGGGGCGCACTTTCCAATAGGATGGATCACAGCGCAGGACAAACCATTCACAGAGGGAGGCACTTCGAAGACCAGAGCAAAAGCTTTAAAACCTCAACATTCCTCCCGGATGCACTCTCTTTGTAGTTGCTCTGTCTCTCCAGTGGCTCTGGTATGATTTTTTTTTTTTTTTTTTTTTGCCATGGAATTTCTATTCGTGACTTGCAGATGTCATGGGGGTGGTTGTACTTCCAGACGAGACATACCCTTCCCACCCCACAGTTAAGCATCTTGATGATGCTTAACACAGAGAGACAAAGAAAGAAGGCTCACAGAGAGGGCATCCTGCTGCACCAGGACTTGAGCTCACCTAGGGATTTTGGCCAAAGGCTTAGCTAATAAAGAAGTGTTCCTTTACCTCATTTTGCCTTCTGTTTATAAGGGAGAGGATTTAGGTCTCAAGGATGTGGGTCCTCATCAAATACCACCTTTCATTCTCAACCTGTGTTTTACAGCAGTGACTCTCACAGGGATGTGTCTCTTCTTTCAGATCTACAGGGGGAAAGCAGGACAATCCATATCTGGGGACCTCTCTGGGCTTCTGTAGGACCTCAGCTGACAAACGCATGTGCCACACAATTCTGACTCCACCAATAATTTGAGGCACTGACTTCAAAGCTAACCATTGATTGTAGATGGAATGTGATGATTTCAGGTCTCAGAAGAGTCAGGAAACGACTTCCCCCTGAATGGACTCTTCTTTTTAACACCTACATCCAAGGCCAAGGCCTGGCTCACGATCCCCAAAGTGAACCCATTGGGAGGCTAAGTCCCTGCCGTGCTTGAGTTAAGACGATAATTGTGCCAACTTACGTGGAACTGGTCTGAGGTTGTTCAAATGCTTCTTTTGGAATTTTAAGGCCAGGGTTTCTCTTCTTGCCTATTGGGAAAGATGTAAGGACAAAGTTAAAAATCTACATTGTAGCAAGAGAGCAGCCACAGAAACACACTGTCACCTCCCAATTCTGAGTATTGTTTCCTATCCAGGCAGTCTGTGCACTGTGCACGCACCAGCCACCGCAGGGTGTCCCAAATGCAAACTGGCATCAGGAATGAACAACAAGGAGAACGTGTCAAGGTAAGAATGCCAACTCTGTGTACCTAGGAAGATGTACCCTTTCTCCCTGCTGAGAATGGCATTCCAATCTTTTTTGTTTTTCTTTTTTCATAGAATACTCATGATGACAGATGATGTTGGTTACAGGAGTATTTTGGGGGGGTTGGGTGTTTTTTTATTTTGTTTGTTTGTTGTGGTTTTTGCTTCTTTTTAATGTCAAACGGAGTCACTCTTATCTCAGTATCCTTCAGTTTTCTAAGTTGATCTGTGAATAATTGCTAGACTTAACGATGGGAGTAAAATAAAAACTATTTTTTCTCTTTTGCCCTGTCCCATTCCATGGCTACCTGCCACAAGTTGGAAAACCTAAGAGAAGGTTTTTAAATCTTAAGCCTAGAATAATATTTATTTACATTTGCTTTGCTCCAAGAAGGATTAAGATAACAGATGGGTTCTTGCAAGGAGGATTTCATGTCTTTGGGGACCAGATAGGAACGGACTCTGATATTGTTCATCCCTGGGCTTTGAAACTGTAAAAGAGTTTGGCTCAAATACTTTTGTTGGTGAGGTAAAAAGAACAAACTGAGAAGTGCTAGCCCAGGAAGCAGATCAAAGAGAACAGGCTTCTAAGAGCCTGGGATTTTCCTCAGCTATGGACAGCCTGTGCCTCTTGGTGCCTGGCAGAGGGAACCCAAGCAGAGCTGGGTCTTCAGAGCTCTGCTTCCTCTCTCACCTCTTCTCTGCATTGTCACTGAGCACTTCAGAGCTGGCACAAGCCACGGATAAAGTCCTGGGTAGATCCTGAAGTCGCAAAGAAACTTACGAAATCAAATAAGGTAAACTCGTAGCAGGACAATGACATCAGAATACCTGAGTTGACTTAACATCACAGAGCCAGCAATGGCCCAGTCAGAAGCAGAGCCCAAGACTCCTGACACTCCAATGCAGCGCGCTCTTCACTATCCACAGTGGCAGAAGCACAGAGACGGCCAGAAAGCGAGGGGTGTGGAGAACAAGGGCTTTCGAGTTTGAAAATCCCCAGCTTACATCTGGTTCTTCCATTTTTTTTTTTAACCAAAAACCCTCCAGAATCATTTTCAACTGACTCTCGATTTCCTCAATTGTAAAATAGGGAAGTGACATCAACACCCACATCATTGGACTGTGAGAATCGAATCAGACAAAGCAGATGAAAAAACACGGAGATCCCATAAGTACCTGTTGATTACAGAGAAACAGCCGCGTGGTACCATTCTCTAAAAAGTCATTTAAGAAATTCATGAAAAAAACTGGTCATATTATCAGAACCCAACATAATATATAAATGAGGGGTTTTTTTTTCTATTCCTTCAAAATCCAATATCTAGATCAATTCTGCCATTTTATATAAAGCCAGGAAATCAGCACAGAGGAAAACCTTTTAGGAACACATTTAGTAAAATACTTTTTTTCTCAGTTCTCAACTCATTTCTCTCTATGCATTTTATAAGATTCATAACTCACCATTTCTTCTCCTGCTCTTGGACTTCAGAAGGCTATTAGCATGTTTGACTTAATTAGTTGATACATTGCAATGTCAAGTGACAACACACAGAGTTTTACTATGTATCTGTGATAATTTGATTGTGAGAACCCAAATAGCTACATGGCCTAGTTCCAACAAGTGTCATCCCTGGGCTTCAGTCACACAGACAGGGAAAGCTATTAAATGAGATAGTCCAGTAAGGACTGAATGATAGATTCAACTTGTTCAAAGAACACACACATATTCCAATGCAGGTGAAAGGTAATCCTGGTAATCCCAACAGATACAATCCTGTAGTTCTCTCTTTCAAATATATATAATATAATATACAATGAATAATTTATATATATAATATATATATTATACACACACACACACATATATTTGTCTGTGAAAAAGGTCTTCCATTGGTCATTTAAAGAAACCAAAAGCAGAAGTTACTCTGAAAGTCCTGTGTCTTCCTTGTCTTCATCTCAGTTCTTATAAAATTGATGTAGAGAGTCCCATTCATTAAGAAAAGCTCCTTTGAAAAGCCTTCCTAAGGAACCTAATTAATGGTTCATGTAGCCATTAATTAGGAGCAATTCCTAAAAGTACTTAATTATCATATCATAACTCATAAATTATCAAAACATCTATTTAAGGAAATAGAGAAGGAGAGAAGCCCTTGGGTACTACAGAAATAAACGACCTAAACAACAATAAAGTCTTCCAACTGGGAAAGAAAAAAACTTGGTTCCCTCCCTTCACTTTCACCCCAGAACCTCCCAGGGCCACATTCACATCACTCTTCCCCTGAATTTGCCCCCTGGTGGGTGATTTTACCAGCTTCTTGTCTCCTGACTCAACCCCTGACTACAGATATATCTTAGATATTTACACAGACTTCAAGGTTTTCTTAAATACAAATACTTCAAGACATGGCAACGCCCTGACAACAAGAAGTCAAAGAAGTTCCAAGAGACACAAAACCTAGTTGAGTCACACTATTAGAAAATTCACTGCCTTCACTCTGCAGATGACCTAAAATGAAAATCATAGACACACACACACACACACACACACACACACACACACACCGACATTCTAGCATTCACTTACTTGCCCATCTCTGAAACTATAAGCAGCCCTGAGGAGGTTTTCAAGGCTGCAAGGGAGGCCCCCAGAAGAAAACCCCACAGAAGCCATGCTTTCTTTAGCTCCAAAGACCACACACTTCGGCCAGCCCCAGCCGGGAGGAACACTACCAAGCAGACTCCACCTCCTCCTTAAGTCTGGATCACAACAAACCTCCGAGAGCTCATTGTTCCCAGGAAACTGCAGCCTCAGGAAGGGAGAGAGGAAGTGGGTCCATTTGGACACCCAGGCGTGGCATTAATCATTAACCAGACTTGGGGACATAAATCTATAAAGTAATTATGGACAGTACAATGTTCTCCGGCCTTCCTATAAATGCCTCTTTCATTTCTTAAAAGAAAGAAAAACAATAAGTGGTCAGTTTCCAGCTGTGTTTATTCCAGAGCAATCTGTTCCCCCTAGGAAGGCTGCCAACCCCTGACGCTGACACTGAACACTGTTAAAAAATATATTAATGGGAGGGAGCCATACGAATAATGGAGCTAAGTGACCATCTGTATTGGCCAGTTTTCTCCCGTGGGAGTCCAAAGCCAAAACAAAAAAAAGTCAGAAAATAGGCTTTATATGATGTCAGAAGCTAGCAACCAGCCTTCTCAGAATGAGAGAGAGGATTCTGCGTATTTCTGCCCTCTTCTTGGTACAATCTGCAAAGAGGAAGCCTCGCCAACCTGATTGGGCACATGCCACACTTCATTACATCAGCCCGTGTCACACCCATGCCTATTTTCCCTGAAAATAGTACAGTCCGACACACGTATATTTGCAAAATTCATCTTAAACCAAAGCTAGGTCATGATAATCCTGGCTTGGAGCAAAATGGCACTTGGTGGGGGGGNGGCATTCCAATCTTTTTTGTTTTTCTTTTTTCATAGAATACTCATGATGACAGATGATGTTGGTTACAGGAGTATTTTGGGGGGGTTGGGTGTTTTTTTATTTTGTTTGTTTGTGAGTCACTCTTATCTCAGTATCCTTCAGTTTTCTAAGTTGATCTGTGAATAATAGACTTAACGATGGGAGTAAAATAAAAACTATTTTTTCTCTTTTGCCCTGTCCCATTCCATGGCTACCTGCCACAAGTTGGAAAACCTAAGAGAAGGTTTTTAAATCTTAAGCCTAGAATAATATTTATTTACATTTGCTTTGCTCCAAGAAGGATTAAGATAACAGATGGGTTCTTGCAAGGAGGATTTCATGTCTTTGGGGACCAGATAGGAACGGACTCTGATATTGTTCATCCCTGGGCTTTGAAACTGTAAAAGAGTTTGGCTCAAATACTTTTGTTGGTGAGGTAAAAAGAACAAACTGAGAAGTGCTAGCCCAGGAAGCAGATCAAAGAGAACAGGCTTCTAAGAGCCTGGGATTTTCCTCAGCTATGGACAGCCTGTGCCTCTTGGTGCCTGGCAGAGGGAACCCAAGCAGAGCTGGGTCTTCAGAGCTCTGCTTCCTCTCTCACCTCTTCTCTGCATTGTCACTGAGCACTTCAGAGCTGGCACAAGCCACGGATAAAGTCCTGGGTAGATCCTGAAGTCGCAAAGAAACTTACGAAATCAAATAAGGTAAACTCGTAGCAGGACAATGACATCAGAATACCTGAGTTGACTTAACATCACAGAGCCAGCAATGGCCCAGTCAGAAGCAGAGCCCAAGACTCCTGACACTCCAATGCAGCGCGCTCTTCACTATCCACAGTGGCAGAAGCACAGAGACGGCCAGAAAGCGAGGGGTGTGGAGAACAAGGGCTTTCGAGTTTGAAAATCCCCAGCTTACATCTGGTTCTTCCATTTTTTTTTTTAACCAAAAACCCTCCAGAATCATTTTCAACTGACTCTCGATTTCCTCAATTGTAAAATAGGGAAGTGACATCAACACCCACATCATTGGACTGTGAGAATCGAATCAGACAAAGCAGATGAAAAAACACGGAGATCCCATAAGTACCTGTTGATTACAGAGAAACAGCCGCGTGGTACCATTCTCTAAAAAGTCATTTAAGAAATTCATGAAAAAAACTGGTCATATTATCAGAACCCAACATAATATATAAATGAGGGGTTTTTTTTTCTATTCCTTCAAAATCCAATATCTAGATCAATTCTGCCATTTTATATAAAGCCAGGAAATCAGCACAGAGGAAAACCTTTTAGGAACACATTTAGTAAAATACTTTTTTTCTCAGTTCTCAACTCATTTCTCTCTATGCATTTTATAAGATTCATAACTCACCATTTCTTCTCCTGCTCTTGGACTTCAGAAGGCTATTAGCATGTTTGACTTAATTAGTTGATACATTGCAATGTCAAGTGACAACACACAGAGTTTTACTATGTATCTGTGATAATTTGATTGTGAGAACCCAAATAGCTACATGGCCTAGTTCCAACAAGTGTCATCCCTGGGCTTCAGTCACACAGACAGGGAAAGCTATTAAATGAGATAGTCCAGTAAGGACTGAATGATAGATTCAACTTGTTCAAAGAACACACACATATTCCAATGCAGGTGAAAGGTAATCCTGGTAATCCCAACAGATACAATCCTGTAGTTCTCTCTTTCAAATATATATAATATAATATACAATGAATAATTTATATATATAATATATATATTATACACACACACACACATATATTTGTCTGTGAAAAAGGTCTTCCATTGGTCATTTAAAGAAACCAAAAGCAGAAGTTACTCTGAAAGTCCTGTGTCTTCCTTGTCTTCATCTCAGTTCTTATAAAATTGATGTAGAGAGTCCCATTCATTAAGAAAAGCTCCTTTGAAAAGCCTTCCTAAGGAACCTAATTAATGGTTCATGTAGCCATTAATTAGGAGCAATTCCTAAAAGTACTTAATTATCATATCATAACTCATAAATTATCAAAACATCTATTTAAGGAAATAGAGAAGGAGAGAAGCCCTTGGGTACTACAGAAATAAACGACCTAAACAACAATAAAGTCTTCCAACTGGGAAAGAAAAAAACTTGGTTCCCTCCCTTCACTTTCACCCCAGAACCTCCCAGGGCCACATTCACATCACTCTTCCCCTGAATTTGCCCCCTGGTGGGTGATTTTACCAGCTTCTTGTCTCCTGACTCAACCCCTGACTACAGATATATCTTAGATATTTACACAGACTTCAAGGTTTTCTTAAATACAAATACTTCAAGACATGGCAACGCCCTGACAACAAGAAGTCAAAGAAGTTCCAAGAGACACAAAACCTAGTTGAGTCACACTATTAGAAAATTCACTGCCTTCACTCTGCAGATGACCTAAAATGAAAATCATAGACACACACACACACACACACACACACACACACACACACCGACATTCTAGCATTCACTTACTTGCCCATCTCTGAAACTATAAGCAGCCCTGAGGAGGTTTTCAAGGCTGCAAGGGAGGCCCCCAGAAGAAAACCCCACAGAAGCCATGCTTTCTTTAGCTCCAAAGACCACACACTTCGGCCAGCCCCAGCCGGGCAGGAACACTACCAAGCAGACTCCACCTCCTCCTTAAGTCTGGATCACAACAAACCTCCGAGAGCTCATTGTTCCCAGGAAACTGCAGCCTCAGGAAGGGAGAGAGGAAGTGGGTCCATTTGGACACCCAGGCGTGGCATTAATCATTAACCAGACTTGGGGACATAAATCTATAAAGTAATTATGGACAGTACAATGTTCTCCGGCCTTCCTATAAATGCCTCTTTCATTTCTTAAAAGAAAGAAAAACAATAAGTGGTCAGTTTCCAGCTGTGTTTATTCCAGAGCAATCTGTTCCCCCTAGGAAGGCTGCCAACCCCTGACGCTGACACTGAACACTGTTAAAAAATATATTAATGGGAGGGAGCCATACGAATAATGGAGCTAAGTGACCATCTGTATTGGCCAGTTTTCTCCCGTGGGAGTCCAAAGCCAAAACAAAAAAAAGTCAGAAAATAGGCTTTATATGATGTCAGAAGCTAGCAACCAGCCTTCTCAGAATGAGAGAGAGGATTCTGCGTATTTCTGCCCTCTTCTTGGTACAATCTGCAAAGAGGAAGCCTCGCCAACCTGATTGGGCACATGCCACACTTCATTACATCAGCCCGTGTCACACCTGTC
>NW_025999894.1:3012461-3051672 GCF_001458135.2 Marmota marmota marmota | reverse complement strand
GGGGGGGGCGGGTGGATCTTGCCGGTCATTAGAACATATTTACCACACCGCAGAAATGCTCCCTAGCTTTGACCATATGGAAAATGATGGGGTACACAAGAGGTCTTGCCCAGCACCCACTCGGAGAGGGTGAGCACAAAGGGCCTCTCTGATGAGCCTCATTACATAAAGCAGAAGATTGAGCTCCAGTGCCAACCCCAACAGCACGAGAAGCCCACACGGTCAGCAGAAGGTGGCATCCTGAGGATATGCTGATGCCCAAACATTTGTCAGCTCGACGGAAGGTTGGAGAGCATGATTCTGAGGCTTTATGATTATTGACACAGCTCCACAAAAGGATCGCAGCACTTCCGGTGCCAAATTTATTTTAAAAATCTGTTTCCCAATATGAATGGGATTTCTAGCCAAGTAACTGGCAACCTGGAGGCCTTGGCTGCCCTCTCCTTACCACTTGCATCTGGGCTTCAGTTCCAAGTGTAGTTGGCAATAAAATTGGCAGAGAAGTGTCATTAGATGTTATTCGGTTGCAGCAATCATATGCAAAGCGCTAATGGAGCAGGGCAGAGGGACAGAAGTTCAGAGAGAAAACGAGCTCTACAGCAGCCGTTTGAAAGTGGACAAGGACACTTCCAATCACCCAAACCACCAGATCACATACACCCCTGGACTAAAGGAGTATTCCAAATGTCCTTGGAATTACTTAAAGTTTAGAGAAGAAAAACTGAAAAGCTCATAGGAACACTTGCAGTCCCTTTGATTTCAAGGAGGCAGAATGAACCTCTTGGGAGCTTACCTGACCCCCCATACTGTTTCCCTGGAGGGCTCTGCCCTTCTTGTCCATGAGAATACAGCCAGCCAAACTCAGCTCACTCATCATGTGGCCCAAAAAACTTCCCAGACCTTCCCCACTCTCTTTAAATTAGATTTAAATCTCTGTGGCCATCTTCCATTTATTTTTCGCTTATTCTTTCTCATAATCTATAGTAATTTTATCTTTAAATTTAATTATTTTTGCATTTATTTATTATCTATATTCTTCACTAGAATATAAGCTCTAGAATATAAGAATATAACAATGATATTGCCCTGTTCCAGCAAATATCATAAATATCTGTTGACTGAATACTTGTTGCCCTTTTCTTGACTGTTTTGAACAACTGGATTAAGCCCATCAAAAAAAGAAAAAGAAAGAAAGAAAAGAAAAAGAAAGAATAAGAAAAAACTAACTGAAGTGGAAATAGCACAAATGTAAGCACAAATAAGACGACCTTTCAAATCCCAGCTATACCACCTATTAACAATGTGACCTTAAGGAACATTCTTCATGGTGAACTCCATTTCCACACCTATGCACTATAGATGATGCTACAGATGATGTACAATATTACTAGGCCACTAAAAGACTCAGTTGGCACAAAGTAGGTGATGAACTCTAGCAGTACCTAGTATATAAGTGCTTAATAAATACCTTTTTTCCCTTCCTTCCACATTTGTGTTTGTATGTTTAAAATATGAGCTCAGAAAAAAATGTTCCCTGTATGGGCCCCATCTTTCTTCAAATGCCCTATGTTGTTTTACTGTATTATTTATGCCAAATTTTTTAAAAATTTTTCAAACATGTCATCAATCTTGAATCATACATTTGTTGTTACCACTAACTAGGGGAACAATTCCAGCTCTACAGACTCAGAACTTCTGGGAATAAGTCTCAGGATCCATAAATTTTTTTTTTTTTTGAAAGCTCCACACATGACTAAGAGTCCAACCAGGGTCCAACCAGGGTCTAGAGCATGTCCTGGAAAAATTTTTACTTTCCCACCATTTCTCACTTTCCAATGATAAGATCACTTTCCCCCAGGCCCCTGATACTTCCTCTACAGCCAACCAATTCCTTCTGGCTAATAAGAATTAAATTTCAAATTCAGTTGCACTTGAACTATTTCTATCTTTGAATTGAAACTGTCAATAATTTACCACAGTAGACATGACTAGGGACAAAATTCATCAAGATGCAAATTCGGCTTTCAAAGAGTCAAGCGTATTTGAAAATCTAATTTTTCTAATCACAGTGCATATATGTGGTGGGTGAGAGAAGCACTGTGTCCTAAAAGCAGATGAGAGGAAATCAGACAAGGAAAAACAAAAAACAAAATGATCTCACAGTGGATGTGGTGTTTCAGGTGGTCCTTTGAGAACTGGTAGGATTTCAGGGTTCATGAGAGCTCATTATACTTTATGTGTCTTCTTTGGGCATATTTAAATGTTTCCAGAATCAAAGGCTCAAGAAATGGTTAGGATTTTGACAATCAGGGCTCAGAAGGGCAACATCTTCAAAAATGAAGATGCTCTACCAATACTGGTAAGGCATTGGGATGTATTCAAAGAATTCTGAGCTGTCTACTTTGGACAAAGTAAATGGTGACAGAAGCCTGGACGAATAGGTTGAAGTCAGAGACTACAGCACTGTCACTAAGAAGTTTTTAATTTCAGACTGAAGAGGAAAAATGATCCATGTTTTTCAGAAGAATGTCATGCCACAATGATGGTTCAGAAAAAAAAATTTTGCATGAAGATTAGTTCATCTAATATCTGCAGATGTTCTGAGACAATGGTCCATACATACATAAACCCACATACACACACGCATTGCTGTTTTCCGCCTCCAAGTCTTTGTTTATATTATCCCTGGAATGTCCTTATGACCTGTCTACTCTGATCAACTTCAACCCAGCTCAACCATGTTCTCTCCAGGAAGCCTTCCATGAAAGCCCTAGTCTAATAAATGTCCCTCCTCCATGCAGCCGCAGTTCTCCGGATGTTCTCTTTAATGTGTCTCTTCCTGCACTGACTAATTGAACCCATTCATTCATCCATCTCTTCCACTCAAAAATGCATGTTCTTCAAAGCCAGAAGCACTGTCTTCCCATCTCACCCACATGCAGAGTAAGCACCAGCGCCAAGAAATAAGAGCAGAGACCACAGTGATCTGGCTAAAAAAATAAGCTGCTTAACCTCTGCACAGGCAAAATCTACAAGCTCTGGTAACTTACTGACTAGGAGGGACAGAGGGACAGAAGTGAAATAGTCATATAAAGTAGTAATGAGGAAGAACTAGCAGTAGAAATCGCCATGGTCATCATCTGGTGTTTCCACACTGAGATGAAATTCACTGAAGGAGGAAAGTCAGACCAACGGAGGTGGGTGGTGGGGATAGGATAGGTAATGACTGTCAGTAGAGATGCATTAAGTAGAAGATCCTGGAGGCTCACATGGCAGATTCCAAGTAGGCCAATGAAGCTTAAAAGCAGGGTGAGGGGAAACGTGTAGATCTGGGAGTGACAGAGAGAAGAGAGGTGAACTAGACAGGGAAGCAGAATGAAAGAAGAGAAGGCAGCCAAGGGAAGGATATTTGAAGAGCATGGGATGAAGTGATGGACACAAAGAATCACTGGTCTTATCAAAGGAGAATGAACCAGCATGTGCACTCAGGGTTTTCCTGAAGCTTCCCAAGATTAAAGCTCTGTCTTCCGACCTGGTAGAGACAAAGTGTGTTTTGTTATGTTAGCAATTCTGTGCTGACTTTGGACTTTTGGAAGAACCTAAAGGAGAATCTCTGCCGATGCCTTCTAGTGGGGTCTAGACGCACTGGGCAGTGGCGCACAGGGAAGCCCCAGTCTGTCTACCCTCCTTCCTTGTTTCCACACTGCTCCATTCATGCGTCTTTATCAAAAGGAAATATGGACAGAAGGCTGTTAGAAACATCAGTTTAAAATGAAAAACTAGGAAACAAGTTGCAAACCAATTCAGGGACGCAGTTGGTCTTTTCGAAATGCTCACCAAGTGCTGACTATGTTTAAAAGGAGCTCTCATATTTCAGACACAAATATGGAAATGTTTACACAGGAAATAATATGATTCTAGGATTGACTTCAGAATAATATGGAGGGCAGTAAGGAATGGAAAGGTGGAGATATAGAGGAAATAAGATTAGTATGACTTGAAACAAGATCAGTAATGAATATGTGGTGGTTTACCATATTGCTTTTGAATATATTTGAAATTTGACAAAAATATTAAGATTTAAAGTTGCCATAGAATCACAGAAAATATTCAATTGTGAGAAAGATAAATTTATTTCTTGGAAGAAGCAGGTTTTTTTCCCCCTCTGGTCCAAGACCAGATATGCTAGGGTTGGAACCCAGTGCCTACAGGGCAAGCAATCTACCACTAAGTCACAATCTCCAGCACCACAAAGACCACAATTTTAATAGCACTGTGATTACCCACCCCCCTTCTAAGCAAGGAAAACTACAGAAGAGTAACTTTTGATTCAGTCAGCGGCTTAAGACTGAGATTACAATGAAATTCAGGAAAATTCATCTATGAGCCTTCTTAGAGGCTACCTATGAGTACAGGCTCTATTCTGCCTCTTTCCCAGGTCATTAGATGTCCCCCAAAGCCCCATGTGTTGAAGGCTTTATCCCCAGCAGAAGGCACCATTGGGAGATAGTGAGAGCTTTAGGAGGCTGGACTTAGTGGAAGGAAGTTAGGTTACTAGTGATGTGCCATTGATGGGTGTCTCTCTCTCTCTCTCTCTCTCTCTCTCTCTCTCTCTCTCTCTCTCTCCTTCCTGGCCACTGTGAGCTGAGCAGCACTTTTGCCATATACTTTCCACCAATGTTCTGCCTAGCCACAATCCCAAAAGCAATGCAGCCAACTGAACATGGACCAAAACCTCTGGAATAATAAGCAAAATTCAGTCTTGGCTCCTTGTAAGCTGCTTATTTTGTCACAGTGACAAAAGGCTGACTGGTACATAGCTCCAACTAAGTGATGAAGTACATCACTTTCCCAGATGTTGAATCATTTTACCTGTAAATTCTTTACCAAACATCTCTAAAGAAATTGGCTACTGTATTATCATTATTATTATTACTATTATTATTGACAAGGTCTTGCTATGTTGCCCAGGCTGGCCTTGAACTGGCGATCCTCCTATCTCAGCCTCCCAACTAGCTGGAATTATAGGTGTGCATCACCACACCTAGCTTAAGAGAGTGACATTTGAAGAACATAACGATAGCACCATTATCATGCCTAAACAAATAATTTCTTAAATAGCTGCTGTGTTCACAATCCTAATCTCATTTTTTTTTAAATCCTCAGATATTTTTTAATTACTGTGTGTTTGAATCAGGATCAAAATGAAGTTTGAGCCTTTTAACTGGTTGGTAAATTTCTCAGTGCATTTTTAATCTATGCGTTCTTCTTCCATTTCTCTTTGCTTCTCCCAACACCCAAACTCATGCAATTGTTTTGCTGAAAAAACACAGGTCATCTGCTTTCCTGTCGGATTCTGCTGACCATTGCTTTGTCAATGCACATATTCCACTGTTGGTCAGAACTTGATCCAATTCAAGGGTGATGTTTTCGTTTGGCAGGATGACTTCACAGGTGGTCTCATTTACTTAAAAAGGATGTCAAATTGCCAAATTTTATGCAATCTAGCCAGCTATCTTAAACTCCTAATTTAAAAGGAAGAGATCAATAATCCCTTAGGAATACTTCCATAATTTAAAAAGGTTTTAATCATCAATTTGATAGATCAATGGGGCTACCTTATTGTTTAATCACATTCTTTAAATATTTAATGAACCTGCATAGTTTTGTCTACTGACATCTGTGTTCCTCTTTCTGTGAACTACGTGCTCAGGTCATTGGTTGCTGTTATTATTGGTTGACTCGTAAGAGGGAACATTGTAGTCAGGATTGTGAAACACACACACACACACACACACACATAGGTTCTATTTTTACTTTTTTCTTTTTGGTTCTTCAAAGCTTTAAATGTTTTCATTCTTTTGTGTCACCTGCATTTTGGGAGGGCATGAACAGTCATCTCCCCCATCCAATAAGCTTCTGCCCCAGAACCACCTGTTAATCCTGTGAATCTGCACTGAAGCAAAGAAGGAGAAGTCACTGACCTGGCTCCAGATTTTTCTAACTCAGTGCCAAAGGGGAGGAAAAATCATAAGGAAGAAATGCAGCCCTGTCCCCAGGCCTGTGGCACGTTCTGGAATGCCTCCTGTTCCCTGCCAATAAGCAACAAGAGGGTAAAGAAGCCATCACCAAAGAAATATCAAAAAATATGGCAGCGTTCTTTGCCCTGTAACTGAAACTCCCCCACCTGGAAAACCTCAGTCTAATCCTGTGCCCCGTGGCTGTTTCTACAATATCTGGTCACCTTTCTCCACAGAGAAGCTGGACACTGTTGAGAGTCACGTTTTTCAGAGCACAGCCTGGCAAAAGACCATCATGTAGGCTTCGCCTTTTGTTCCACGGCATATTTTCCTGGCTTAGGGCAACTCTCACTGGAGACACGTTTAGTTAGAGGCTTATGATGGTCAATTAAAAAGCAAAAACTAAGAAATAGCTCCAAGGAAACCACAAAATTTAAATATCAGATTTTTCTGGAAAAAGAAAGCTAACAACTTATTTGCAAAGTAGCTGGGCTTACGCCAGGGTACTAATATTCCATACCATGTCAGACCTTCACGTAACTCTTGACGGGAAAATTCCACAGTCCTACAGAAAGACTGAAGCCTTCAGTTTCTACTCCTGAATAAACCAGCATCACTATAACTGACAAATATATCTCCAGGCAGTGCCACCACTGAGGGTGTCAAAGAAGTGGAGTTCTCTAGTGTTATGTAATAAATCCAGAGTTGTTTCAAGCAATCACCTTGAAACATGGAGATTGGTTCATCTCCAAGACTGAGCACAAGAAAAAATATACATAAATTCCCAATTGCAGCATAACAATATTCTACCTACCTACATGATCCCAGGACTGTGAGTAAAAAGTATAGATTTATCTATGCTACATAGTGCCTCTTGAAAACAAAACAAAACCAAATATTCCCATCTATTCTACCTCTGTGTTAGAAATAGTGAACAATGTGTGTAGTTTCACATCTCTGCCCACATCTGCATATGTACTATTACCTGCACAATATTCCCAATTTTTGGTGCTAATCAAAAATGCAACAGATAATGTATAATGATCCCTGGATATACTAATTTTATAAGATTTTCTATGTGTTGCTGATTTTTCTTGGAATTATTTCAAATGAATGTTACTAATGGAAATTCTCACAAGCCTTCATTATTGGAGAGAATGGGAGTTAGGCATGTGACCCAGTGGTGGAGCACTGGCCTAGCATGAATGAGACCCTGAGTTCAATCCCCAGCATCACAAAAAAAAAAAAAAAAATTGAGGAGCAGAATAAAGGATGGAGTGAAGTACCCTTTCATGAATATATGGCCAGATGACTTAAAAGTCTCCAACAAAATAAATGGTAACTGAAAAACAATTCAACATGACCTTGTGAAAAAGAGAATGTAGCAGGTGATAATTTGGGAAGTTATTTATTTAAACCTAATCCTTAAAGTGGGGATACCAATACTTGCCCTGGTGGGATTAAAGGAACTAAGTGATATTGCAGTAACACTCGATAAATCCCTGTTGGAAGTTACCAAATTAGCCATACTACTGTTTGGGTCAGGTACTTGTTTACTAACGAGTGGCTGCTCATGAGAAAAAAATAAATAGTAATCAGAATTGATTACTTATTATACATTAGATATGGTCTTCATCATTTCATGTGACTTATTTAATTCCATGATAACAATATCTCTGGGATGTTACTTCCACTGTTTCAAGAACCTTGTCCAGATGCATAGAGCTCACACAGATATGAGCTGTCAGTTTCCCCATATAATACAATTGCACTTCGTCCTTCAACTGAAATCACTCTTCATCAGGAGTCTCTTTCCATGAGCTTGTGGAAGGATTATTGCTGAACTGAGTCAGGGCTATATATAAATCCTGGGATCCAGAGGAAAACGTTGGATTAAGTCCACTGTACACAAGCTTTCTACTCAGATGACCAGCCCTCTCCAGATAACACGTGCCTGTGATGAGGCTGTTTACCAGGAGCCATGAGGACATGACCTGGTTCTAAGGAGGGGTTCTAGACTCAATCAAAAGGCTATAGCCTGCCATGACCTTTGCTCAAGATAATTTAACCTTTCTGGACTTTAATTCCTCTGATGCTAAAATGGAAAACATTCAATCACCAGTTAATTTTGTCACGAACCAATGCTCTGGGGTTTGAGAGGAGCACTCGAGCTACCCGTTTGGATGAAATCATAAAGTGTTCTACTCTTGGAGAGCTCTGTCGTGAGCTTATAAACTAACACTCGTCCCTGAGGGGATTTTGATGAAATTGAAAAGCCCATTACCTACCTGACGTAAGTGACTGATTCCAGCAGCAAAAATTGAGCAACCTGAAAAGTTGTGACTGTGGTCCCTGTGAGCAGGATGCTGTGTCTTGGGGATGCTCATTTTGTGTGTGGCGCTGTTGCCTTTCAATATCAAAGAAGACAGCCCTTTATCCACTAATGGACTCAGAGATCCCCTTATCCTAAGGGTCATCTCACTGGGTGATTCTCCCTTCCTGTTAGAGGACTAGACTGAACTCTTAGGGTCACCAGGATTCTGAAATCTGGCTTTATGAAAAGAACCTTCACATCCACAATAAAACGAATACACAAAACGAAATGATATCTGAAGGACTGTTTGGGGTATTTTCTAGGTAGGAAAAACATCCATCTCTTCATACCAAGAATAATATTTTTCACTCCAAGAAATTGCCCCATTCCCCAATGTCTAAAAAAAATTTTTTTAAAAATAAGCCAAGTAGCCAATAACACTCTCACACAGCCCTACATCCAGAATGGGTCTGCCCATGGTTGCTGGATTCCTAGCACAGTATCTGCGAAAATATTTCTCCTTCACATGCTGAATGCTTCCAGGCGTGATGCACTCTAGGTTTATGTTCAGCACCATGCTCTTAACTTGGAAACCTCAGCCTCTCCATCCACAGTTGACATAAATCAAAATAAGGAAATCCAGACTTTTCAAAAATGTGAACCGTGAGAAAGAACAGAGCATAGTATATATAGAAATAAAGAATGATCGAAGGAAAGTTTTGAAGCCTGAGTTTTTTGTATACTTGTTACTTCTTTATAAAAAATGATGGGAAATCTGAGTAATAGTCCAGCCAAGGAAAGAAGTCAGCGAGGCAGGGGGTCAAAAGGGGCCAGAAAGGTGCATAAAAATGATGAAGTAGTGTCCCAGTGGACACCGTGGGACCGGGAGAAGCACCATGGGACCTCTGAGAGGTAAAAAGGGTGACAACCAAGAGAAAATCCGATGTGAAGGGAGGTGGAGAGAAGCACGGGGTATTGATGTATAACAGGGTGTTCTGCCAAGATTTCCCATGGGGTCCAAGAAAACACGGAGCCAAGAAACATGAGAAACAGCCAGAATAAGTCAGCAGAGGAGTTCCTGTCATTTCAAATGAATTTTTATCCAGTCCTTTTACAGTATACAAGCTTCTGAGGAAGTAGTCAATGTTATATGAAAAACATAAGGGAATATTCACGCAGGCAAACCAGGCTGGGCACGGCTGGGCAGGGCTGGGCAGTGGGTGTGGCCTGGAACTTCCTTATTTCTTCTAGGAGCTCCTTCATTCTAAAGCCGATCAGCAAAACACCTGGAAACAAATGACTGGGGAAAGGCTCCCAGCTCAAGAACCATGCACACTTCCCCGAGGTCACATGTGAATGTGGGACGTACCTCGCTCTTCTAGAAATTTTAGAAAGTTTGCTACGAAAGACTTTGAACGCTTGTCTGACAGTTGTAAGCCCCGAGGTCTAAAATAGGATCCATGACACTATCTTTGCAGGCCAATTCTGATTAGGATAGCTTTATTGAAATACAATTCATTTATTCACCTCTTTCACATACATCTTACCTATTTAAATTATACGATTCAATGATTTTAAAATATATGCAGTTATGCAACCATCAGAATCAATTTTAGGACATTTTTCATCACCCAGGAAAGAGACACCATACCTATTAGCAGTCACTTCCCATCTCCCTCCAACTCCACCTCCCTCCAGCCCTAGACAACCTCTAGTCAACTTTCTGTCTCTCTAGATTTGTGTATTCTGCACCTTTCATACAACAGATCATGCATTTACATAAGGGGCTCCTGTCACTTAGCATAATGTTTTCAAGGTTCACTCTGTCACACCAGCACACGATTGTTGATATGTGACATTTTATTTACCCTTTCATCAGTTGATGAATGTATGTATTGTTTCTATTCTTTGGCTAGCATGCCACACGCCACTGTGTACACTCAGGTACAAGTTTTTGCATGGACATGTTTTCAACTCTCTTAGGTATCTATCTAAGAGTGAAATTGCTGTGTCCAATAGTAACTTATGTTTAACCATCCATAAAAGTGTCAAGCTGCCTTTGAAAGCAGCTCTACCATTTTTATACTCCCACCAGCAGTGTGAAGTGTTCCAATCTCTCCACTAAATTTAAAAAGTGAACGAGAAATGCCGTAAAAACAAGAAAATAGTAGTAAATACAGAAACAATTTATAAAGAATGGGAAAGAAGTGGTACAGACTGGGATCAAAAGTCCTGACACAGCCAGAACCTGGGGTCTTTTTCTGAATCTGATGCTAACTAGATGCTTACAGACTTTAGTTTCTTACCTTTCTTGTGCTTAGTTTCTTTGCCTGAAAATCGAGGGATCCAACAGTTAATTTCATCATGTAGCTAATTCAAGTCAACATTTTCTGAGACCAGCCCTATACTCCTAAGCACTTCATGTGCATTTGGATTTTAAAAAAACACCCTAAAAAAATGAACTATTTCCTAAAAAGTTAAAAGTAGGATTTTACCATATGATCCAACAATTCCACCTCTGAGGATATATTCAAAACAATTGAAAACAGGATGATATGAGTCAAATTGTTTCCCCACAAAATTCATATGTTGAAGTCCTTACCCTTGGTAGATCAGAATAGCACTTTATTTGTACGTATGTCTTTAAAGAAATAGTCAAGTTCAAATATGGTCACCAGGATGGGTCCTAATCCAGTATGACTGGTGGCCTCATCAGAAGAGGAAAGTATGCCACACATACAGAGAGAGAGAGAGAGACAAATGAAGACTCAGGAGAAGACAGTCATCTCCAAGCCAAGGACAGAGAGCTTATAAAATTTTAACCTTCACAACACCTTGATCTCAGAGCTCTATCCTGCAGAATTGTGAGAACCTAAATTTCTGTCATTTAAGGCACACCTTGTACCGGGCACTCTGTTATGATGGCCCTCACAAACTAACACACGGAGATATTTGTACACATGTGTTCACAACAGCATTATTTGCAATGGCCCAAAGGTGGGAGCAAATCAAGCAACTACCGATAGACCCATGGATAAACAAACCATTGTTTATACACTAGGTGGAAAATTATTCAGCCTTAAAAAGGAAGGAGATTCGGACACATGCTACAATGGGCATAGACCTTGGGGACAGTATGACAAATGAAACAAGCTCATCACAGAAAGAAAACTAGTGTCTAATTCCACTTAAACAAGGTACCTAGATGAGGCTGGGGATATATCTCAGTAGCTTGCTTGCCTAACATACACGAAGCTCTGGGTTCAATCCCAATACCACCAAAAAAAAAAAAAAAAAAAATCAAGGCACCTAGAGTAGTTACATTCCTAGAGATAGAAAGTAGGATGGTATCTGCCCATGCTGGGGGAGGGAGGAAAGGGCAGTTGCTTAATGGGTACAGAATTTCAGTTTTATAAGACGTAAGGAGCCCTGGAGATGGGATCCTAATAATGGAGATGTGCTTAGCAAGCCAAACTGTATTCCTAATAATGGTTAAGATGGTGAATTCTAGGTTCTGTGTATTTTACTACACACACTAAATAAATAAATAATCACAAATAAAAATGTTTAAGGGAAAAAATGAATTCTTATGTTCAGGATCAAAAACTATGGTTTAAAAGTTAGCAATTTTTTTTTCTCCAAATTCTAATAGTCAGTAATCCTATCTAGGTCAGAATCCAAAGTCCAAGCCAGAAGTACTACTTTTCTGAGCTAGCACTAAACTTTTCCATTTTAAATCAAGGAGAAACACTATTTTATATTCTCTTTCGCCTCTAACCTCTGAACTCGGGCTCTTTTCAGAGGACGTTGCTTTTCCAAGGAGCATCCTGTTGTCCAGCTAGTCTGGAGTATAAGCTTGTTTGGGAAGGTGACGGGAATACCTCCCACCCTCGTCTCCCCTGCCAATCTATATTTCTGACTGGTATCATGGCCTTCCATTTCAGGATCAAAAAAAAAAAAATGGGAAGAATGAAATGGAATTTTTCCAAAATACCCAGCAGCTCCAGTGAGAGATGCCAAGAGGGCTTCCTCTTTCTATGCCAAAGACGACATTCTCTGCAGTTAAACCACTTCTCCCCCCACCCCCAGTCGTGTCAATATCCAAAAGCTGTTGGACCAGAAGCTTCGCACTCCAAAAAGCTGAAACTGAGAACAGTCCCAGGGGGGTAAGTCTATGCACAGTCCTGTTCTCTGCGCCTGCCAAGTTGCAAACAGGTTAGGGCTGGTGGGGAGAACGGAATGTCCTGCGAAAAAGAGGAGGGACACAGAAGTAGCCACAAGCAGTACAGGCTGGGGCCTTGGTGTTTCACGTGCTGGGAATGAAAGTGAAACCACATGAAGGAGGTGAGAGGGTAGAGAGGCAAAACTCTAGGAAATGATGCTAAGTTCTCTGGAATGCTTAGTTCTCGAGACTATAAGCCACCGAATGGCTGAATGGTTAAAACAACATAATTGCTTTCTTAAATTTTATAAACATAAGGAAACATTCAACCTGGGCGGATCCGATTAATTTTCCAAATCCTTCTGTATTGCAGAAGTGTAATGAACCTGCTAACTGTGCAGCTGGAGAAATATTGGAGAAAGTCAAAGTACACGTCTCGGGCTTAGCTCCCCAAATATTCTCATAGTCAGTCAAAATCTTACCCTGCATAAGGCTCCAAGAAATTGTTCAAATTCTCTGGTGCTACTGAAATGCTGTTATATTTAACACTGCTTGGAATCAGTAGGCCATTCACTAGGGCTAAGACATTTTTTGAATAAAATAAATAGCTATGGCTATTGTAGTAGCCTCTTTCACTGCAGAATGCATCCTATTTCAGATATTCTGGCAGAGGCTGGAATCACTGGTCACACCACGCTTCTCTCTGAGTATTTACATGACCACATCATTTTTCAGTGAATTGAATAATTGTGTAAGTGCAGGCTGAAACACAGCTCGATCTGAAATAGGAAGAAAAATGGTCGGGACACATACATTCAGCATGGATCTAAGCTCAAGACTCATACAGAGTCTTTACCCTCAGTATTTAAGTGAACTAAGAAGCAAGACACTGACCCTTCCAGGCTGGCACTGGCACAAGGAGATCAAATGTCCTACCTGAGGGGCTACACAAGCTGACAGTGCCACCAAGAAAAGAAGTGGAGAGGATGGATTCGGTCATTCTGTTTCCCAAATATTTACTCTATTCCTACTCCATCAGACTATGTTCTGAGAATAAAAAAATGAATTACAGCTAGCCCCCTACCCCTGACCATGTCACCCGCCCCCAGTATGTCTCTTCTAGAATGATTAAGTTAAATCGTGACATCCCCAAAGACCACAGGGGGGAAAAAATAGGGCCGTGGTAACTTCTAGGTGAGCTAATTGAGCTAATTGGACACTGACTGAATTCCTAGTTTTCAAAGAAGTTTGTCTACACCACCTTCCAAAATGCCTTCCAGTTATGATTCAAATTGCTCAAATGCATTCAAGAGCCCATCTTGGTGGTATTAGCTACCACTTCCATCCCTGAGAAATAACTGAGAGCCAATCAAATGCAAATCCTTTTTATTTTCCTGAACACATCTATAGCCAGGTTGTGCCTCCCACTTGGAACACTATTACCTGCTTCCTCTACCTACCCCCCCACACACACACACACAAGTCCTCTTGCTACCAAAAGCTTGTCTTCCTGCATTTTTATCCCATGCCTTCTCCCTATGAACCTGCCCCCTCATGTCTCCTATCTCCTTCTCCTTCCCTCTGCCCCCAATACTTGAAAGCTATCTATGCATTTGCAGATTTGCCTGGGAGGTAGTGGGGCGGGGGGGATGTCACTAACATACCAGGTCTAAAGCAAGGATGTAACAGCTATCACCTCTCAATTGCACAAAGAGCTGTTATCTTCACTATGCAGCTGAGAAATTGAACTTTAGAACAGGCAGGTAAATATACCACAGTGTTACAACCAGATAAGAGTGGAGCCACGTGGGCCTGGTTCAAGGCCTGCATTTTCCTCACCAGACTACTCAGCCTGCAGTGTGCACATGGGACATAATGTGTGTGTGACATTCCCCATTTCTCTCCACCCACCTTCCACTACAGTCCCCAGTGAAGCTTTCCAACCCAGCATAGGTTTTGATCAGCTTCCAAACAGACACAGATGCAGCCACATCTCCAGCTACACCAGGAGGGAGATTTCTTCTGCCTCTGGATTCCTGCACCAAGAGTTCTCTGACACCTGTCAGAAGCCGCTGGGCCTGAGGGTATGCACAACGTGGGAGCTAAAGCAGGTAGGGCCACCTGGGATCCATGAACAGTAATGGGCAGGAGCTGAAGAATGACCAGGTTAGTCCCCTGGGCACAAAGCTCTGAGATACATTTCACGGGGCTCTTAGAAGATCTGATGGGGATAAATATTGATTGTCCCTAGCAGGGATCACCATGCTGACATTTCCTTCTTCCCTGTTTCATCCCCTTTGTCCCTCCTACTTCTGGAGTTCACATCGACAAAGAAGTCTCTTAGACACGAGTCTCTATTCCAAGCTCTATCTTCAGAGTCTTCATAGGTAGCAGAAATGTGGTCCACAGCAGCATTCCAGACTGTGGTGCAATCTGCCCTGTCACTCATGCCATATGAATCAGCAGATCCAAAGGTGCTTGGTAGAAGCATGACTCACCTGTGGATGTCAGCTAGCTTCCTCTCCTGGGTCACCCAGTGCTGGCACAATGGACTGACAAGTAAAATGGCTGAGGGGGCAGGGAAAGAGACTGTGCCTGCGTCTAGCACAATGGGCTCCCTCTTACCTATAGCCTATTGCCATTGCTGAACATCCCACCAACCAACAGCAGAGAGAGATGCCAATCCTTACAGCCCCTGCGTGGATTCAGCCAGGCCAGCCCCATGGTGGAAGGCTAATCACAACAGATCTCTTCCATCCTGGAATTGACACCTACTCCGAACATGATGTGCCTTCTCTGCACGTGATGGACATGAGAGTTCCTAATCCACCTCAGGGTACCCCACAGGACATTACTTCAGACCTAGGGGAACCAATTTATGTCAAAGGAGGGGCAATAATGAGTATGACTAGGGAATCCATTACAGCTGTTCCTTGGCTTATGGTGGGGTTATGGAGGCATAACCCATCATGAGTTGCAAGTGCATTTAATACACCTAATCTACCAAACATTACAGCTTAGCAGCCCAGGAGGCTGTCAAGAATGAGTTGTTCACCCTCATAATTGCATGGCTGACTGGGAGCTGCTGCTCACTGCTGCTGCCCAGCATCATGAGAGAGGATCACAGAGTGTATTGATGGCCTAGGAAAAGGCCAAAATTCAGAATGCAAAGCGCTGTTTTTACTGCATGAATACCACTTTCGCACTCTCATAAAGACAAAAATAATCCTAAATCCAACCCTTGTCAGTTGGGGAGCATCTGTAGTTTCATCACCCGCCTAATCAATTAAAAGCAGCCAGCTTAACTGAAGAGTGCAGTAGATTAGTGAGGCCTCAGTGAGGGCTCTAGCTGAAGGACACAACTTGCCATTGCAGGGTCACCCCAGTCATGCCCCAGCCCCGGGATTTCTGCAAGGAGACCTGTTTCCTTTTAGAGAGGCACAGAGTTGAGATCTGTATTCCGAGTGTTCTCATTGTTATGAGGGTGCTATTTCTTCCTGGCCCTTTTGCTGGTCAGAGCTGGGCAACAGGTGAATGCATACACACAGAAACATACATACATGTTATACACAGGTTTATAAATACGTAGATGTCCACATCTGCACATAACATATAGACATCCATGTACATATTTTAGGAATCATGGATTCATACCAATATGACAAACCCAATAAATACCCAAGGTGTATTCGTCCTTGGTGGTTTATTTTTGCCTTCTCTTATTTGCCCCATCCTGTAATAATAATACTTCTGTAATAATCTACCAGAATTTCGAGACAGCATTGCCCAGAGTGCTGTCTGCTTATCCTTATGAGAGCAATGAAACTCTGCTCCAATGCTCCCTAGGAGGATTATTCCCATTCTATTGGCCAGAATGTAGCACCCACCCATGCCTGAACCAATCTCTGAAAGAAAGAACGTGGGTCCCCTAAGACTCATTAGACCAAGCATCCTCACCTGGGGCTGGGGTCAGGGCCTCCCCTCAAGTCCACCTTCACATGGAAGTGGATGGGATATCTGAAGACAAGAGGGTCTCCATGAGGCAGAAGAGGCTGAGGAGCATGGCCAGTGGGAAGGGCAGAACTACTGACCACATTGGCATAACAATCCACATAGTGCACTAGGTAACATAAAACCCAAATAACCATAACAAAAATCATAATAAATTGACAAATAACATCGTCCTTCTGTGTGCACACGTGACCATTGATACTCAGTCCTCATCATTTTCTTACTCTGTGACCCAAGAAAAGTTTAGAACCATTTTCGTGTTAAATCACATAGTATTCAATTTATAGAGCACTAGAGGTTCCCAGGAATTTCAATCCTAATCCAGAAAACGCAAGTGTTCTCCCAAACTCATTTATTCCTGGTCCTAGGGCAGGAATCAGAGGGCTGCGAGGCCTTTGTCAAAGTACAAATGTTTGTGTCCGTTTCAGGCCTCCTTGTGCTTATTCCTAGAGACTGCCTTTTCAGGCTTGTGGAGCGTTAAAAGGGCACAAATCCTTGATGAATTAGACATGCTGCCTTTTAAACTCTCATTCTTCTAAAGAAAAAGGGGATTGAGCAGGAATCCCTGAAGGAATAAAGGAAACAGAAGTGCAAACTGCCATAAAGAAGAAATAAATCTGTGGCTTAAAAGCCAAAGAGCAAATGTCAAGGCAGCTTGTCAATTTCAATGTGTTCTTGGGATTTCATCCCAGTGGCCCTAAATGCAGTGTTCTTGGGCCCTGGACATTTTACCACCATCTGGAACAGCTGTGGTAATAGAAAGAGATCAAGTTGTCCAAAGCTTTAATCCACACAGGCTCCTTCAACAGTTCTATTATCTATCTGAAAGGCTGAGCACAAAAGCATCCAATGCAGCCATTGTACAGGGTCCGGAGGGGGATGGGCCCTTACAAAGCATGTGTCCCTGGGTGTGGCTCTTAAAAGTTTTGCCAGGCAGACAACTGCTGTGCAGGGATGAAATCCCCAATCTACAAGACTTGACTTGGCCACATCAGTTAAAGGGTGGTCCTTTGAAATAATCATCCAAAATGGGACACATTAGAGAGTCAAAAAGGACACATTTGGAGCTGGGGATATATAGTGGTAAAGCACTTGCCTAGCATGCAGGAGGCCCTAGGTTCTATCGTCAGCCCTGCAAAACAAAACAAACAAAAAAAAGGTAAAATAAATTAAGACACTGTTAAAGATTAAATCAAGATAAGAGCCATGAAGCAGGACAGTCCCAGCCAGCCAGATGTACGGTACCCTATCAGTCAGCACATACTTTATAATGCTACCTTCTGCTCTGGTCTCTTTCACTCATCCAGCACTTTGCAGGTGCCCAGCATTGTGCTAAATATCATAGGGAACACAAAAACATAATTAAAAATAAAATAGCATACCACAACATAACACACCATCACATGTAGGTCATTGGCCATAGGAACCCACCTCTCTTCACTGGAACAAGACTCTGGGCTGCCTTCAGCAATAGCCATTTGGCTGGCCTTGAAATCAAAATTAACTTGTTTACACTCAGCTAAGGCATTAAGAGCATTTATTTGCATGCTTTGGTTTTTAAATCTTTGATTCAGAATATGTCCAAGTGACTCACTGGTCTATTTTGGTCTTGGGAATTAAGCTACATTCAGAAATTCTTCCTCCAATCACACAGACCAGGGTAGAGGGAGGTCCTTCTAAGAAACCAATGGAGCATCTGTGAGAGGGAGGGAATCAAGCAGACCCGATCAGGGGTATATGCCTGGAAAATATCTTGAGCATGATCATATTTCTTACCTTGTCAATCATCTCCAAATCTTCTCCTGATCAAGACTCATTCATGTGCATTAAATATCATTCCCTAGTCCTCTTGGCTAAAGAACATTTCAAATCTAGAACCCTTGATTTTTTTTACACTCATCAACTGAAAGAGAAAAAAGCTATTTTACTACCCATACTTAAAGAACCAAAAAATCAGACCAGGCATGGTGGCACATGTCTTTAATCCCAGTGGCTCAGGAGGCTGAGTCAGGAGTATCGTGAATTCAAAATCAGCCTAGGCAACAGTGAGACACTAAGTAACTCAGTGAGACCCTGTCTCTAAATAAAATACAAAATAGGGCTGGTGTTGTGGCTCAGTGGTGGAGTGCCCCTGAGTTCAATCCCCCATACCACCCCCCCCCAAAAAAAAAGAACTGAAAATTATGTTTGAAAACGAATACTATGGATTTCCTGAGTTCAAAAAGTAGAAAATATTTACTAAAATTTTTAGAAAATAGGAAAGATATAAGGGATAAAATCAAAATTGCCCCAATTCTACCACCCAAGCAAAACTTTTGTTAATATTTTGGTGCATCATCAATTATTATAGCAGCACAATTCACAATAGCCAAGTTAGGAAATCAGCCTGGATGGCCAATCAATAGATGAATAGACTAAGAAAATGTGGTATATAGACACAATAGAGTTTTACTAAGCCATAAAGAAGAGTGAAATTATGGCATTTGCCAGTAAATGTATGGAAATGGAGAACATCATGCTAAGTGAAATAAGCCAGACTCAGAAAATCAAGGGTTGAATGTTTTCTCTAGCAAAAGCTAGATAAAAATAAGGGAAAGGGGGATGGAGATTGGATATCACATCAATAGAGGGAAGATCAGTGGAGTAGAAGAAGATCAAGCAGGAAGGAGGAGGGACAGGAAAGGGGAGAAAATGGGGAACAAATATAACAAAGTCACAATATATGCATGTATAAATTTACCAAAGTGAATTCCACCTTTATGTGTAAAGTACCAATCAAAAGTAAACAAAGGAGCTAAAGTAAGATCAGAAGAGGAAGAAGGCTAGAGGGAGGGTGAAGGGGAAGAAAAGATAAGGGCGGGGGAAACGGGGATTGAAATCAAATTCCTTATATGTATGATTTTGTCAAAATGAACCCAACTATTATGTATAACTATAAGGCTCCAATAAAAAAAAAATTCTGGTTTGTTACCTTGCAGCCAATTTTGCACACAAAACTATAGTTATGTAGATTTATGTAGGACTATTCTCCCCAAAATAAAAAAATAAAGTATATTCAATTTTTAATACAGCTTTTATTCCTTAGCATTTTATTATAAACATCTTCTGCAGGCATTAACCCTCTTTTTTGTAAACATTTTGTTTCTGTTGCAAAATGTTTCAAAATGCTGGTTATTGTAAAGTTATTTATTTACTTGTAATTGTTGAGTTGATCAGTTGCATGCATTAGTAGCATGTGTGAAATATATTTGGCTCTTTAAAAAGAATAAGTTGAAGGATGATAGGCTAAGTCACTCAGCTTTACAGAACTTGAAATGAGCCCATTTCAAAAAATCCAAGGCCAAGAACACAAGGCATCGAACCACCCCATGACCCAGCTATACCACTCCTCTATATTTATCGTAAAGAATTGAAGTCCTCATGCTACAGTGATACACGCATACCCACGTTTATAGCAGCACATTCACCACAGCCAAAGTGCAGAACCAGCCTAGGTGCCCACCAATGAATGAACAGATAAAGAAAATGTGGTGTATACACAATGGAGTTTTATTCAGCCATTAAAAAAAAATGAATAAAATTGTCACTTGCAGAAAAATGGATGGAACTTGAGAGCATTAGGCTTAGTGAAATTAGAAATAAGTCAAACTCATAAAATTAAGGACCGTATGTTTTCTCTCATGTTTGGAAGCTAGAGAGGAAAAGTGGGGACATACTGAGGGGGAAAATCTCATAAAAGTAGAAGGGAGACCAGCAGAACAGAGAAAAGGGACCAAGGCAGTGAGGAAGAGAGGGAAAGGGCAATTCTGAGGAATGATATTGACCACACTATGTTGTTACAGCGTGTATATGTACGAGTGTGTAACAAAGAGTCCCACAATTACGTATAACCATAATGCTCCTATATAAAAATATGGGGGAAAAAAAAGAAAAACCTTAGTCCTCTGAAACAGATACAGAGACCAAAATCAGGGCTACATCAGGCTACATTTCTCTTAAGGTTTATCAGAGAACAGACGGACATCTCTCAAGGGAAAGACTTTCTTCAAAGGGCACTTCTGGAGAAACAGGCAATAACAATTTTTAAGTCCTACGGACTCACGGACCTAAACATTCTACTGCTCTCTGCAGGCTTTGCTGTGTGCCAAACCCTGATGACACAAAATGACTAAGCCATCATCCATCCCCTGAAGGACTCTCTGTGATCTATGAGTCTGACTGATACAGATTCAACATTGACACTAAAAAGGTTTAAACCCGCTGAGCCTGGGCAAAGGAAAGATCTAGCAAATCAATGAAGATTATGAAACAGTTCATGTCCACCAAACAGGTTTATTTTCCTCGGCTATTTTGATATTGTTTGATCTATGTTCAATTTCCCTGCTATGATGCCCTTGTAGGCAATGAACATTTCCTGAGCTCTTGCTACGCACACGCACTGTGCTAGGTGAAAGAGCCACAGCTCTCAATGAACACACGATTTAGCAGATTACAGACACATGGCAAATAATTATACCAAAAGCAAAAGAAATATAAACAGAGATCTCCAAGAACCCTTGCGACTGTTGTTTCAAGGTTGATTCCCAGAGAAGTGTGCATTCAGGAGGAGAGATCGGAATGATAAAGGGTGAAAGGAAAGGGGAAAGTTCAAAGAAGCAAGATATTCCAGCACAGGGTACAAACAAACACCAAGTCAAAAGCAGAGAAGTGAGTTATGTCCAGAGGTCCAAAGAGAATGGGCGAGACTGGGCTCCAGAGCCATCCACCCTTGCCCTAGGAAGGATGCCAGTGCTTTGGCTACTTTATTCCAGTGCCTCATCCCCTCCCTGATGGTTGAAGCTCCATCCTCCCTGGATGAAGGGTTCTGGTGCCTCATCATCCCCCCCAGTATCATCATCATGCCCATGTCACCCCATTTAGTCTATCAGTCAACAATCAAGCTTTTGTATTTGCCATAAAAAAAAAAAAAAGAAAAATGTTTCTGCTTTCTAAAGTCCACGTTCGCGGCTCCGTCAATCATAATATGGATCTCTCTGCTATCACACCCTGAAAATTCTCTTGTGGAGGCCACCAAACCCCGCTGGGGATATTTTTCTCACTTGATTCATCCTCTGTGGTAGGCAGAATAGTGCCCATCCCCTCCCAGAGACATCCCTGCTCTAACCTCCATGACCTGTGCATATGTTACCTTACATGGCACCTGGATCTTTGCAGATGTGATTAAGGTTAATGACCTTGTCGTAGGAGATTTCCTGGTGGGCCTATTCAGATCACTGGGTCCCTAAAAGTGGAAGAAGGCTGAAGCATTGGTCAGAAAGACATCAAGTGAGAAGAACTTGACCTGCCCTTGCAGGCTTTGACGATGGAGGGAAGGGGGCAGAGGTCAATGAGTTCAGGTGACCTCCAGAACCTGCCATGGTTCTCAACTGACAACCAATGAAACAGGGATCTCAATCCTACAACCACAAGGAAAGGGGGACCCATCCTCCCCTAGAACCTGCAAAGGGGAACACAACTCACCAAAAGCATCGCTTTAGCGTAGGGAGACTTGTTTTGAGCTTCTGACCTACGGAAGTGTAAGATAATGAGCGGGTGTTATTTTAACCCTTCTGGTCATAGGAATTTGATATTGCAGCACAGCAAACTAAAACAACCTCTCTGAAGTTTTTGCCACATTCAGCCATTTTCTCCTTCTTAAAACAGTTCACTCTTCTGGCTTCCAAGACAACTCCTTCTCCTGGTTTTTCCGTAGCTGGCTGGCTGCTCCTTCTCCGTCTGCTATGCCCTTTTCCCCTACACTTCACCACTAAGTATTGCATTACACAGTCCTCCCTTTTTCTCTTAGATCATTTCACATTGCCATAGTTATTCATTCCAAATTCAGTGTTTGGGCTTCAGATTAATCTAGAACCTATACCACTGCTCTGATCACAAAACTCCTATTTCAGCTTGAACAACTCCTAGGCAATTCAGTACATCCAAAACACAACTAATAGTTTCCTCAAATTAAAATCTTCATTTCAACAGATGATCCCCTCTGTCCACTTGCTCAAAATAGCTGTCCTTAAACTTTTCCTTTCCTTTTATCATCATATCTAATCCACTAGGAGATCACAAGGAATTTATCTCAAAAATACATCCTCAACCTGCCCACTCTCCTGCATTTCTCCTGTTAACACCTTGGTGCATATCACCGTCATCTCTTACCTGGCCTTCAGTTACATGCTCCTCCCTGATCTCCATACTTTTCTCTTTCACCCGCCTCTGACCATGCTCCACAAAGCAAGAGTCATAGTAAAAGTGAATGGGCCAGAGCTCTGCTGAATCTGGATCATTCTTTAAGCTGTTGTCCTTGAGAGAAAGGATTATGGAGAATAGATCAAGATGGAGGACAAGGCTGGAGGCAGGAAAACCAATTGAGAGATTATGGCAGAACTCCAAACAAGAGAAGAAAAGGGCTTGGATTTGATCAGTAGCCGGAGAGAAGGGGAGAAATGAATTCTACTGAAAAGATCCTTCTTGGAAATTTTCAAGTATCAACTGAAAGGGAGAACACAGGAGAAGCAAATCTGAGAAGGTGGAAGGGACTTGGGTTGAAGTAGGGTAAAGTTGAGACACCATCAGGTAATGAAATTCAGCCAAAGAAAAATTATTTATTTCATTCTTGAGCTTCCACGAAAAGGACACTGGGGGAACCAAGACTTAGGAGCTGTTATTATTATATAGAGATATATACACATTAATATTTTCATAGCAGAGTACTTCTAGTATATTCTCCATTGCCTGGTCAAAAAGGCCAAGTGAGAGTCCATTGTTCAAGAGTCATCTCAGCAGCACAGCCCTCCTCTGGAAGAGCCAATCAACGCCCAACTTAAAGAAGCTTGGCATTTCAGAGCTCCCTGCAACCCACTCTCCTCCCACTTCTCCCCTCCTGATTATCTCAAACTTTCCTGGCTAACGATGGCCCCCTTACTAATAAACATCAGCCCATGCGAGCTCCACATGGCTGTGAGCCCTCAGAGCAGACCAATCAGATATCTTTCAGTATTAGATACAACACCAGCTCAGGATTACTCCCTGAGAAACATCAAAACACAGACTCTATTTCTTATCTCTTCCTATATACGTTCATCATATCTGGTAACCCTTCTTCACTTGACCTCATATTTTTTCCCCTATTAGAGACACCTTTATGCCTATCTGGCTTGCAGACTTTGAAGAAATAAATAGCTGAGCAATACTTCACTTGAAGTAAAGCACTCACCAGGATAGAATGGATCACCAGTATATGAGTCATTACTGATTTTTATTGTAATCCCTGTAAATATTATGATGCACTTTTCTGCTTTGTTGGTATTATCCCGCCACAGAATCCACGGCAGGATCCACCTTCACAAACAGACGGTGTGTCAGAAGTTCACTTGTTAATCAGACAGAATATATTTTCAGAGATACACAATATTCCAATAGCTTTCTGCACCAGCCCACCAAAAGGCCATTGAGTGGCTAACACAAATGAATCACAGATCTTCAAAACTGGGAACAGGACTTAAGTGAGTAGAAGTCATTTAATTGTTTAGAGATGGGGAAACAGGCTGGCCCAGGTCACATAACTGGTCCTGTGGATAATGCTTTTCGTTCATCCACCAAATGCAATGTGCTTCTCACCACGGAGACTCCTGCTGGGAAGGCTAAGATGCTCAGGATCTCCACTTCAGTTTTGACATTGGATGCAAGCTCTTTCCCAGATTTAACCAGCAGAGGGGATGTGGTGCTAATGGCTTCAGAAAGGAATCAACTGAGGAATCCAGGTGAGGGATGGGAAGGAGGAAGTAGACACTTTCTGGGAAAGCAGGGATCTAATTAAAGTAACAGGGCAGAACATCCTCTTACATTTTTATTTCTTTAGTCCACAAAATGCCTTCACATAAGGGAAGAGAAGCTCAAAGACAGTCTGCAAAAATTAAAAAAAAAAAAAGAGTGGGGCAGGAGGAAAAGAGGCCTAAATATTTCTAAGAGGAGAAAAAGGCTACGAGAAGAATGAGGAACATAGAACTGTCGCTAGAATAAGTACATGCTCCCTCCAGGCCCGCCTCTCGTCACCTCTACAATTAACAAAATCAGAAATGAGGAAGTATCAGGAGGTGGACTTTCCTCTTTCAATCTGTTGCTAAGCATGTTGCTTAACAAATGTTTGCTAAATGAATATGCATATATGTAGAATCTTAAAGCAAAAGGAAGGAATGCTTACCTGGGCTGAGGTTTAAAGGTCAAAGTAAGTAGCTTTTGATGGAAAATGCAAGAGGACAGGAAGAATTTAAACAAGGGAAGTGAGTGGGCAGGCGGGAACAAAGGTAGGAATGTCATTTTATGGAAGACTGCGTGTGAGGTTAGCTCCACTAGGGTGCTAACAAGGACGGGAGAAATTTGAGGTTGACAGAGCCCATTCCATCTCATATGCATGGCTGGCAACTTGAATCACTTCAGATGGCCCCAGCCCTTGAAACAGCTGTCTATCATTCAGTCAAGTCATTCAATCAACAAATATTATCAATGAGCTCTTATGCATCGTTATTATTATTGAGGTCTGTAAAAGCAAATAAAACATTTCCTCTCTTACATAATTATATAATCTATCAGAGACGACGAAGATGTAAAAATCATAATAAGCAGTGATTGTTTATAATGAGAAAGCATGAAACATTATACAGGCAATAACTCATTTAATCTTCATGAAAATCATGTAGTCAACTACTACTATGTCCATTCTACAGGTGAGAAAATTGAGACTCAGAGAAATGAGACATGAGAGGAAAGAGCTCATATGTCCCAGAATTTGGGAATGGAGCCCAAGGTGTAACTTCAGAGTCCACATTCTTGACTATTTAAGTAAGGTGGCTCGCACTCTATCAGCAAAACAAGGAAAATTATCAGTGCAAAGTGGTACCAAAAACTCACGACAATTGTACAATACTTAAATATTTATCAGTCAACAAACTGGTTTCATTAGACTGGTGAACCTTTACCATTCAAACCTACTCCCATCTACTTTCAAATGGGAATTCTAAATAAATTAATTGAAATATACCAGCATATATATATATATATACAAAAATGCTTCCTATTTTTCATCAAAATATAAAATAACATTGGCACATACTCTAAATATTGTCTCAATCATGAAGCTCCTACCACTGGGCCTCATAGAACATTACTTGGAACTCAGCCCCAGTGGCTGCTGCAGTGGCAGTTAGCGGCAGCAACAGCCTCAAATATTTCTGCTATCACAACCTAAGAACTGAAGGAGCTGCCAGCCCTGATGGTACACATGGATGTACCAGCCGGTGAGGATCCTGGCACACTGTCCATCAAAGACAAGAAAAAATCGAGAAGCATCAGTACCAGTTCCTTTTTGCGTGCATCCCTGTGTAAAAAAAAAAAAGAAAAGAAATCTGTTCATTGGATTTATATCTAACAGAGACCATGATAGAAACTGAAAGTGAAAAGCAGTCATCCATAAGACCTATCCTGGCTTCATTGAATGCAATCATTAAATAACGAAAGTTTGTTTTAAAATAATAATGATGATCTGGAGTAGATGCCAACTCAGATGTAATTCAGTACAGAGGAGTCTTCTTCCAGGACTGTCCTTGGTAAATCAGGATGCACGGTCTTCTAATGACTGTCTATACTTGCTTGTCAACAGCCATAACAGGAAGCAGATGTTTTAAGAACCTGCCACAGGGAAGCTTCCAACATGTGTGGAAGAGATCACCTCTGGCTTGAATAATACAGAAAACTTTTCTTCACTGCTCGGCCTTTTCATTGTAAGAGATTTGAAACATACAGAAGAGAGCAAGATGATGAGACCATATGTAGCCATGATTCCCATTAGCACAAGGACACAGAGGTGGGAAGGTCTTAAGGACCTGAGGAAAACCTAGTCGAGAGCCCAGAGCGTGGGAAGAAGGAGGAAAATGCAGAATAGGCTCAGAAATGAGGCCAGGACTCAACATGCAGGGTAACATACACAGAGCAAAAAAAATATCAATGGCATCTGACATAGAGATGACACTGGAGTTCAGAGCGGTTCAGAACTTTACCCAAGGTCTTCAAATGAAAATAGGGTAGAACTGGGACTTGAACCTGAAGTGCTGTTGATTACTGGTGTAGAATTCACTCTAAAAAACTACAGGAAGACATAGATGGCTCGATACACATCCTACAGCGTTCAGTAGTACACTCTGTTCTCCTGTCGTTTTCTAAAGCAGCTGCACATGCTGGACCCACAGAAACTGGCCAGGCATCTCTTCACTGCTGACCGGTACTGGCCACATGAGCCGCTGACCAGAGTCCATTTTCTAGGCAGAGGAGAAGCTACCTTGCTCCCCTGCTAACTGGGCTGGAAATTCCTGTGTCCACTCTTTCTAGGGTTCCTCTTGCTGCATTCAAAGCAAAGCCTCCCAGGGAAGGATTCTGCAATGTGCTGGGGCCGTGGGATAAAGCAGGAGGGGCCTGAGGCGAGAAACTCAGCATCGGGTTTGTATGTTGCAATCCCAAACGTGCATAATTCATTCAGAATGTGAACCCCTCACTCCTTTCACCTTCTCTCCACATTGCCTCCTTTCACGCTGCTACACGTAAATTCTGACTCCGACTGACACGGCATTTTCTGTCCAAGAAAGCAACGCAGCTCCCAACCAGGAAAGGAGAGTGCTGAGAAGTGGTCCGCAGATGCTGCCTCTTTCTTTTTTCCTTTTTTTCCTTGTGTGTGTGTGTGTGTGTTTTTGTTTGTTTGTTTGTTTTCCTTTTGGATTCTGTGATTGACGATGGAAATGGAACCCTGCTGGCCGGGGCTCCTTCCTAACAACTGTCAGGCTGGTAAAGTGGGCCACAGTTTTGCTCCTGCCAGGGTTAGATATAGGGTGAGGATTCAAAGGCCTCAGATGCCCGCCAGGGGACCAGGAGAGCCTTCAGGATGTGAAATCACAGCTCTCTGGGGGGGTGGATCTTGGAGACAGCCCCAGAGGGCAGAGGAGCCCCACAGCTTTCTCAGCAGCCTGCTTTCTCAAACCAGCTCTCCCCAGAACAAAACCACGCTGTCAGGCCCCATAAAGAGTCAGAAAAGCACACCACCACACAAAACCAGGCTATTCATTGCTCCTGGGGCTGTCCCTCTGCAATCTCGGGCTCACTGACCCACAACTCCCACAAAGTCGGCTGTGAAAACTGGAAGCAAGAACCATCTGGGGAGGAAGGGAAGGAGATGAAGACCAGGCCAAGCCCCCAGCCTCATTCCCTCCCGCTCCTCGGAGCCACGGGCTGCTGGCTGTGTTCGTGGTGCCGTTAAGTGTTTCAGAAACCACGTCACATACACACAGGTGGGGAGAATCGGAAGTGCCTACCCCACAGAGGAAGAGATGAAGGAAAACCACGAGAGCTTTCTTCCAATCATTTCACGAGCTGTCACATCGAAAGGGGAATAGATTCACTCTGAGTTACTCCAGGAACCAAAGCAATAAGGAACACCAGTCACGCCACTATAAAAGGGACTTCTTACAAAGTGCTAGTCGGAAAGGGTCGTGGGTGTTTTAAATCTGCATCAAACAGATTTTCCTCCTACTTTTCTAAGTAGTTCTTCCTTTATTCCTTTGCATCAAAGCCTGGCCTGACCGCAGATTCTGTCCTCAGCACATTCTCTCCCTGAGCCTCTCACCTGTGGTGACCTAGTCTCAGTGTCCAGAGCACCAAGTGACTTCTCTATGCTGAACCCCGGGCTATCAGGTCTGAGCTAAACGTTTGCCCTGGTTTGCTTACTGATCTCTCTCATCTTTCAGGATGGTACTTCTCTAGTTCTCTGTCCTCTTTGCTATCACAGAGACCTGGTCCTGCTGCCTCCACATCACCTTAGGCTCCTCCCTGTGCACCCACTTTCCCACCCTGCTCTCTCAGTACTCCTTCAGTAAGACCAGGTGACCTCACACTGCCTGGTCCTCCTCACACAGTTGCCTCTGTCCTCTAAGCTGCACCGGAGATGTCTCAATGCAGCTCCACTTTTGTCCCTGAGTTCTGTGCATTTCTTTTTCTATCTTCTTTTAATCTAAGTACTTTCTCTTCCTTAGATAAAGATTTAGCTTACGGGTTTTTAAGAGAAAATCATGCCTTACTTAGCTCCTTTGAATATGGGGCATTCTATAAAATAAGGGAAGACACGGATCAGAAACACCTACAGAATGTAAACCATCACAGGACAAGTAGAGACACCCACTTACCTGAAGGGACTCGGTCATTAAAGGAACTTAGTAAACCCGAATTTGTAAAACACGTTCTTCAGTATAAAGACTTTCAAGGACTAACTACTTTTCTGCCCTGGGGATTGGCAAATGAAACCAGAGTAAAGTCCAACTTCTCCCTGGCTCCAAGGCAGACATCCATGCTCCACTCTGCACACCAGCGAAGGAGGTCAGAACCAAATACATGATTTTTTTTATATGGTTGCCAACCTTTAAGAGGTTTGCTTTAAACTGCTCCAAAAGGTCACTGGATTTAAAAATAAGGAAGTCCCTGGTGACCTATGCTAGAAAAGTTTTGGTGGTGAAGTGGGGAAAGAAGCCAGACTCCAGGCACCAAGAGATGAGTGAGTACTGAGAAAACAGAAAACGGAGAGCAGCCACACACCATGAATTTGACCTGAGACGGGCACAAGCACAGAAATGGGAGTTAACCAGAAACAAACACAGAGGCAAACAAAAACCTCTTTTTCTTTTTTTCCCAGAACTCAGAAACGCTGCACATTTGATAATGGGCAGGAGAATGACAGCCCTTTTAACAGTAACAAGGAAACTAGAGAAGGGGAGGGTACAGACGTCTAAGAGTTAGTATTGATTTTAAGTATGGACCTCCCCAGTCCAAAGTTCTAGGGGGAATCAGAGACAGCACATGAGCTGGGATATGGTCCTTTAAAACTCCAGGGTGATATGAACAAAACCTGGGGTGTTTGCTTAAAATGCAATGGTCTTCCACCGAGACTGATTCACTAGGTCTAGGCAGTTATTGTGAATGTGCATTTTGAAAAGAAGAAGAGAAGGTGGGAAGAAATGAAAGAAGGAAGGGAGGGAAGGAAGGATGGATGGAAGGGGTGGTTTGTTTAGGATCCCTGCATTCAAAGGTTGATTGTGATGTAGGGTGCTGCAGATCATAATTTGAGACCAGCCTAAAACGGTGTTTCTCTGGCTTTAAGGTACATAGGAATTTCCCGGGGATGTTGACAGGATACAGAATCCAAATGTAGCACATCTGGGATGGGATTGGAGATCCTGCTTTTCTAACAAGCGTCCTGATGCTGCCAGGCTGCTGGTCTACAGGTTAAGGGACCATACTTGAGTAGCAAAGCCCCAGTAAAGGATGTGCTTCTAAGAGAGGCAGCCCTATGAAAATCCCAAACTGGACTCCTTCATGCCTTGCAGCATGAAAAACACCTGCTGTGGGCAAAGCACTGATAATTTCCAAATTAATATCACTCAGTATGGGAGAGGGGTGAATATGTCAACAGGCATTGATAAGACAGGGGAACACCACAACAGAGCTCAGAAAAGGGGGTCCTTCCTGAAACGTTTCTCATTGGCGCCCAAAATTGAGAGGCACTAGCAGGAACCCACAACCTCATCCTGCAGGTTCCCAAGCTGCGTCCTTCCAGAGAAGCAGCTCCCATCATGGAAAGGTGCTAAGGTCTCTCTGAGGTGAGAACTCAGTTCCTAAGGAAGCTCACGGGAAAGAGCACTAGGGATGGTCAGAAAGGATGATCCCACAATGTCCAAGTGTCAAAGGCAAAGGACGTGTTCTAGAAGGGAACAGTATGTGGGGGAACGTGGGCAGTGAGAGCTCCATATGGATGGCCTGAAGCACTAGGTCAGGCAGGGCTTCCGAGCTGGGAGGCTGGCTCTTATCTTGAAGCAGTGGGGCACTTTACAGCAGAAGAGTGATGATCCTTAGCTGCAGCAGAGGATGGACTTGTAGACTGACCAAATCTATACATGTAAGGACAGGTCACATAAGAGTACCCATAAAGATGACCAGCAGTTAGCAGAACAGAGAGTGAAGGGCAGATGGGGAGACATCTCTGAGTAAAAATAACAGGATTTAGTGGTAAGAACCCAATAGGGGAAAATCACCAAGACTCCTAGATGCTATTGAGAAAACTATTCATCCAACCAAGCATATTCCTATATGATGGCAGCACGTCCCCCTCTACTTACTAGATGCACCTGATACAAGTCATAGAAGGGTAGTGCTGAGCTGGCCAGACTGTGAGTTTCAAAGACTGATTCCTACAATGGAGAAGCTAGCTTCAAGCCAATTTCTAGAATCAATGATTCTCTGAAGTTCAGGCCATAGACTGTTGTGGCCATTACTTTTCCCCATTGCTTTTGGGCCTGTGGCAAGGCAGCATATCTTGGGAGGAGCACATGGCAGAAGGAGCTGCTCACCTAAGGGCAGCCAGGAAGCAGGGAAATAGGAAGGGGGTGGACTCCCACCATCTCCTTCAAGGGCATGGCCCTAATGACCTACGACCTCCCATGGGCCCCACATATTAAAGGTTCTACCACCTTCTAATAGCACCATGATGAAGACCAAGTTTTTAATATGGAGTCTTTGGGAGACATACCAGATCCAAGCTATAGCAGTAAGAAATTCTTGAAGTAAAGTACTTGGATCACCAGTTGTCAACATTACTTGAAAAATTTTTGAGGAATGCTGATGTAACCACCCAAACCCACTGAATGAGAAACTGAGACTGGGCCAATAATCTCGTTTCAACAAGTCCCCCAGGTGAGTCTAATGCAGGCTAAATAGTGAGAACCATGGTACTAAAGCACCATCTAATTGTCTATTCTTCTATTTACCATCATTGAAAGTCCAGACTCAGTGAAGTCATGTTAACTTGTGTTAATATTCATATAAATGCAAATGATTTCTGTCCATGATTAAGAGTCTTACAGCCCTAAAAGATATTAATCAGTTCTCCATGTAAACTATCACTTGATTGCCAGTGTTCTTTTCAGGGTCTACAAGTCCTCAATCTCTGGATTTCTCCCATGAGCCAGTTTTGCTATTTCTGTGTGTCTGTGTGTGTGAGTGTGCATGTGTGTGTTTGTATGTGTATGTGTATGCATGTGCTGGAGATTGAACCCAAGGCCTCACATATGCTAGACAAATGCTCTACCACCAAGTTATATCGCCAGTCCCAAGTTTGCTTCCTTCACTAATGAATCATACAAGTCTTTGCTGTATATGCTCATTATCTATTTGAATGAGTCACATTTTTAACTATTTGTAAATTATATGTTAACCATGGTGACTTGGATGATCAGTGTGAAATATTTTAGAACTTCACCCATATGTAAATCTTGAGGACAAATGTGAAACTATGAAAAATTGTTTTCAGGGATTCTACTTAAACCCTGAGAAAGTCTACTTAAAAATCACAAAATCTATTGGAGAATCAACTTACTACATGCACTTTTGAGAGTTCCATTTTTTATCTGCATACGTTCCACACAGATTGGAAATAGGTCAGGGTCATATAAAGATGAAGAGTCAGATTAAGAATGAAGACCTTAGAGGTAATTAGTAAGAGAAAGGGGCAAAGTTTTAGTCTCACTACTGTTGGCCTTGGGGCCTGATCATTCTCCATTGTCCAAGGCTGTTCTGGATCTTGGAGAATGTTAGCAGCACCCCTGGCTTCCACCCACTAGATGCTGATAGCAACTCCCACTTGTTATGACAATCTAAAATGCCTTAGACACTGCCTGATGTGCTCTACAGGGCAACTTCACCCCAAGTTGATGCCCACCTGGTTAGAGGAATATTCAAAGGGCAAAAGATGGTTTTTAAATTATAACAATGTCCCATTGAGTTTCCATATTTAATAAGTAATCTTATTATGTTATCCTTTTCACTCCTATCATTTTCTTATTTATTCATTCTAATTTTAGACATAACTGTTAAGAGTCTAAACTTTTATAAGAAATGGAAAAGATATGGGAAAAAGAAGAATGTGATCCAAAAATATCTCTAAAAAGAAAAGAAAAAAAAAAACAAGAATTGGATAAACAAGAATTTGAGACAAGATAGAAAATAAAGAACTAGACACTACCAGTGTTAAAATGTTACAGCATCACTGATTCATTGTGGAAGAATATTAATAAAGCACAGGGATTATGGAAGGGAATAGTACTGCTTGCCCAATATCCTATGTGTGTTCCCATATTTCCTAGTCTTCCTTCTAGTTGACCCATGTGCTTAGTTCTGGCCACTGAAGAGCAGAAGTGAAACATGTCACTTGAGGCTGAGGCAGCAAGAACCTCAAGAGTTCAAGGAAAGAGTCTCTCTCTTTCCTCTGTCATTGGTGACTGAGGAACATGGAGGTTGAGTCTCCATTAGGCTGGATCCCTGAGTCACAGAGTGGAGTAGGAATCCCTGCTGATTGATGTGAGATGGGTACCACCAACAAGAAATGACATTTTTTTTTTTTGGCATCAGTTACTGAGATTCTGGGGTTACTTTTTACCTAGTGACAATAATATACTCATTCGAATAAAACTAATACCCAAATTTCATATCCTAAATTTGTTCATCAAATTACTCACTACCAAATGACCTTAAACTTTTGTCTGAATGGACCAGATATGGGATTAAAAGGCCAAACTTGTCACAATGAAGGAAAACTGAACTGACTGAAAATCACAAAACAATGCTTTATTACCATCTAATTACAATTCCATACATACATATGAAAGGGGTTTAGATGGTAGACTACCCCAGGAGCAATACAGGAATACTAACAAGAGCAGGACAACAATAATAATAAAAGTAGCTACTATTTATTGAGGGTCTATGGTGTATTCAGAGCTACATGTGTCCCTTTATTTAGTTACCTCATTTAATAATTATCACAACAATTTTACGGATCAGAAACTGAGGTAAACACTGCTGAATGCCCACAGTTTTGTTCACAAAATGGATGGCAGTCTCAGAAGATGAAATGTAATTAATTAGTTTATGCTGGGGTCATGGCCACACACAACACCTCTTGAGCTAATAATGTTTTTTATATTTTTATAGGATTAAGAGGAAAAAAAAAGATGACTCTGCAATGGAGACCCTTAAATGGCTCAAGAAGCCTACATTATTCACAGTCTTGTCCTTTATAGGAAAAGTTTAGCAAACCCCTATGACAATCATAGTGACCCGTCTACCAAGGTAGGTTTGCAATTGACAATTGTGCTTCCAGGTCTGAAGGCTGCTGAGAGTTCCTGAAAGATTTTCCTTTCTGATTAAAATAACCATAATGAGACTCAGAGGAGAAAGACCCTCTTCTCTTCCCACCTTTGAATGCTGTCAAAGGATGTCAAGTAGCTTTTCTGTGACCAGAAGGAAATGTAAAGGGGATCAGGAATCACAAGGATACCATCCAAAGCCAGGGCAGGCTGCACTACTGAATTAACCAGCCCTGGCATGGTGCGTCTCCAGGTCTTGTGTCAGACATCCAGTTACCTGCAGTAGAAAGAATCCTACCCATTTCCAGCATCCCTCACTAAAAAAAGCAACTCTTCTATCTCAACTATATAAAGGGACCCAAGAAAAAGCAGTGGATGTTAGAGATGATTTGTTCCCAGCTGGAAAACACTTTGGAACCTTGTCCTCTTCCCTCCCCCAACATCAGAAAATCATGACTAACTCTTGCTTAAGAATGAAAGCTCTGGGTCTTTGAAACAGGGCTTGTTAAACGCTTGAGCAATTCCATGCCATAAGGTTAGAACCTTCCAGAAGTTAAATGGAAGGAGTGATGTTTGTGAGCAAAAGGGTTACAGGGATCCCTTTAAAAAGTTCCTACTCACAAAACCTTATTATAGTCCTAGGTATATTTTTAAATTAATTTTAAACAAAAGTCATCTTCAGCTTGGTCCCGTTGGGATCTCTGTACCCGTGACCATGTCAGGAGGCTCCCCCCTCTGGACGGGGAACATCTGTCCTGCTCGTGTATTCTGGTAAGGTTGGATTCTGTGGGTAATGACTTAATCATCAGAACCTGGAAGGCTTCGTCAGCAAAGGCTGTCACTGCACTCACTGATGGAAAAAGCACTTCTGGCTAGATATACAGAGCTCAGCCAAGTCACAATCGCTTTCTTGTATTCTTTTTATTGCCTCTACCAAACCACAACAAAGGGTTTTCGGCTGTGTCACCAAGAACTAAGTGTGTCTGAATACAGCCCTAAAAATTGGAAGAATTCTATTTTCATGTCTAGAACCTGAGGGCCATCAACGGTGAGGTAAATGTCCCTCTATTGCAGCATCTAAAGCAACCGTCGAAGACCTCTTTTACTTCTTCTTTAAATCCCAGGAAGTGATTCTCCACCTCGCCTGCATGTGGGAATCCCTCGGGGACTTTGAAAATATAATCCTGGGCCTGTATCTGGAGCTCCACTTAATTGTTGCACATGTGGTCTGGGCATGGCAAGGCCTAAAAGTTCCCCAGGTGATTCAAATATATAATCAAAACTGAGAACTGACCCAAGGTAAATGGTAAATAGAAGAAAATGTAACTAAGAGCCTATACCCAAGAGAAAAATAACTAAATTGCATTTACAAAGGACTAAGAGAGGGGACAAGAAAAGGTTCCTCCTACTATTTAACACTTCAAAAAATAATATACCATTAACGATTATCAATCAATAAGCAATTCAGATTAATATTGTGCCATATATGCATACCTATATAAGCATTTCAAATTATTTAAAGAAAAGAAAGGTGGCCAGGAGAAAGAGACCAAAATAAAGAAAACAAATGTGTTTTCCCCACTTGATCATAAATCTGGCAGTTGAACCTCCATCTCCATATCTGCATCTTCCTTAAAAAGCACAAGAAATCAGTTTTTCAAGTGTCCTCTCCTCTCTAGACTTCAGTCCAGGGGTCAGCCAACTACCACCCAAAGGCCAAAACCAGATCACCACCTCTTTTAGTAAATAAAGCTAAATTTGTAAATAAAGCTAAAGCAGAATTGCAACAGAGGTCACCAACACCTAAGATATTTACTTTAACACCATGTTTCCAAGCCACGGCTCCAGACCTATAATACAGTTCCTACTCCAGTTATTTCTACATTTTTCCCTTATTCTCCTCCCACCGGTGGCCATTCCAGAAATCTGCACCCCTGCTGCTGTCAAACCCTTCTGCTCAGATTTGTCTGTCCCAGCCAAGGCAATCACAGTCTCTCTAGGAGTCACTTCCCCAGAATACTGCCTGGAGACAGGGACATCTCGGTGCACCTGGCTGAGCCTGTCACTCTGCACAATAACCAGCTTTCAGCCAAGGAAGGGGAGGACACCCAAGTTCCCACTGATCATGCCAATATTAAGAAACAAACTTGATTTATATTTTATATCATGCTTCTCCACGACCTATATTCTAACCTCCCTAAGCAGCTTTAGGTATTGCCTCATTAAATTGTTCATCATTTGATTTTCTCTGCTAAAACCTAAACAATGCTTTTCATTTTAATTTTCTTTCTGGTGCTGAGGATTGAATCATCTAGGGCCTTGTTCATGCTAAGCATGTGCTCTACCACTGAAATACACCCCCAGCACCAACAATGCCTTCTAAACGTATCCCAGTAGTTCTATTTCTTTGCAAAACTTTTACTGCTGCAGCAAAAAAAAACAGAGGTTATTCTCATAGAATCATCCATACTATTTGCTTGTTTTTCCCTACTTCCATCTCTGTGTTTTTAAGTAGAAATGAAAGTCCACTTTAATGTTTTCAGACATTGCCAAATATACCCTGGAGCAAGCCCCCATCTTTAGTTAAGAACCACTGCATTAGGAAACTAGATCAGACATAGACTCTGCCTTCCCTCACGTTGCCCCACGCTGACCTCCACATCCCACTGCTGCTACTTTACTGACTTTACTCATCTTCACCAGGGATCGTTATAATAGACTCCCAATCTACCTTCTTGCCCTCCACCTCCCTCAGGTTCATACATCCTCCAAATTGCAACCTGAGTGCGGTGGAAGCTGGGATACACCATTCAGGGTCACCTTCAACCAGAGGTTGAACCAGGTTGAAGTGTCTCCTCCTTGCTGAGGTTTCTCAATGAACCACCCTCAGCAGAAGAGAGCCATGACAGCATGGTTCTGTGCCCCTACACAGGACAGTCTGTGTAGCTGCATGGAAGTCCTGATGGGCCATTTTCAGCTCCAAAGCTTTCCGTGGAACCAAGTGAAACTTTGTGATACCTGCTTCTTGCTTTTTTTTATTTGTATGATTTTTTTAATGTTTTATTCTAATTTGTTATACAGAATGCATTACAATTCATATTATACATATAGAGCACAATTTTTCATATATCTGGTTGTATACAAAGTATATTCACATCATTACTTAGGGTAATGATGTCCATCTCATTCCACCATCTTTTTTACCCCCATGCCCCCTTCCTTCCCCTCCCTCCACTTTGCCCTATCTAGAGTTCACCTAATCTTCCTATGCTCCCCCTCCCAACCCCACTATGAATCAGCCTCCTTATATCAAAGAGAATATTTGGCATTTGGTTTTTGGGGATTGGCTAACTTCACTTTGCATTATATTCTCCACCATTTACCTGCAAATGCCATGATTTTATTCTCTTTTATTGCTGAGTAATATTCTATTGTGTATATATACCACATATTCTTTATCCATTCATCTACCGAAGGGCAACTAGGTTAGTTCCACAGTTTAGCTATTATGAATTGTGCTGCAATAAACACTAATACGGCTGTGTCCCTGTAGTATGCTGTTTTTAAGTACTTTGGGTATAGACTGAGGAGTAGGATAGCTGGGTCAAACGGTGGTTCCATTCCCAGTTTTCCAAGGAATCTCCATACTGCTTTCCAGATTGGCTGCACCATTTTGCAGTTCCACCAGCAATGTATGAGTGTACCTTTTTCCCCATATCCTCGGCAACACTTATTGTTGTTTGTCTTATAATAGCTGCCATTCTGACTGGGGTGAGATGAAATCTTAGAGTAGTTTTGATTTGCATTTCTCTAATTGCTAGAGATGTTGAACATTTTTTCATATATTTGTTGATTTATTGTATATCCTCTTCTGAGAAGTGTCTGTTCAGTTCCTTGACCCATTTATTATTGGGTTATTTGGGGTTTTTTGGTGTTTAGCTTTTTGAGTTCTTTATATACCCTGGAACAAGACAGGGATGCCCTCTTTCACCACTTCTATTTTACATAGTTCTTGAAACACTGGCCAGAGCAATTAGACAAAAAAAAAATTAAAGGGATACATATAGGAAAAGAAGAAATCACATTAGCATTATTTGCCAACAATATGATTCTGTATCTAGAAGACCCAAAAGATTCCACCAGAAAACTTCTAGAACTAGTAAATGAATTCATCAAAATAGCAGGATATAAAATCAACATCCATAAATCAAAGGCATTTCTGTATATCAGTGACAAATACTCTAAAAAGGAAATGAGGGAAGCTACCCTGTTTACAATAGCCTCAAAAAAATAAAATAAAATACTTGGGAATCAACCTAACAAAAGAGGTGAAAGACCTCTACAATGAAAACTACAGAATGCTAAAAAAAGAAATTAAAGAAGACCTTAGAAGATGGAAAGACCTCCCTTATTCTTGGATAGGCAGAATTAATAGTGTCAAAATGACCATACTACCAAAAGCATTATACAGATTTAATGCAATTCCAATCAAAATCCTAGTGATATTTCTCATAGAAATAAAAAAAAAAAGCAGTCAAGAAATTCATCTGGAAAAATAAGAGACCCAGAATAGGTAAAGCAATCCTTAGCAAGAAGAATGAAGCAGATGGCATCACTATACCCAAACAACTTAAACTATTCTACAGAGCAACAATAACAAAAACAGCATGGATTTGGCACCAAAATAGACAGGTATACCAATGGTACAGAATATAAAACACAGAGACTAACCCACATAATTATAGTTATCTTATATTAGACAAAGTTGCCAAAAACATACATTGGAGAATAAGATAGACTCTTCAACAAGTGGTGCTGGGAACACTGGAAATCCATATGCAACAAAATGAAATTAAACCCCTGTCTCTCACCAGGCACAAAACTCAATTCAAAAGTAGATCAAGGACCTAGGAATTAAACCAGAGATTCTGCATCTAATAGAAGAAAAAGTAGGCCCTAATCTCCATCACGTCAGATAGGCCCCAACTTCCTTAATAAGACTCCTATAGCACAAGAATTAAAATCAAGAATTAATAAATGGGATGGATTCAATCTTAAAAGCTTCTTCTTGGCAAAAGAAACAATCAGTGAAGTGAATAGAGAGCCTGCAGCTTGGGAGCAATGTTTTACCACGTGCACATCAGATAGAGCACTAATCTCTAGAGTATATAAAGAACTCAAAAAGCTAGACACCTGTCTCTTTGTTCAACTCCTCCTTCCACCTGCGCCAGCTTCCTTAGCAAGAGGGGTGTGGCTGGAGGAAGTAAGCCACTGGGGTCTGTCTTTGGAGATTACATATCTGGTCCCTGGCTTCTCTCTCTTTCCCTTTCCCCCTCCCCTCTCCCCTCTCCCCTCTCCCCTCTTCCCTCTTCCAATTCCTACCACCCCTTGACTAAATTGCCTTCCATGCCCTGTCTCTTATACA